>NC_053436.1:65747596-66082059 GCF_007990345.1 Gossypium hirsutum | reverse complement strand
ATAACAGCTACCCCACCCCAACGGTAAAAAACCCAACGGCTCCCCCACCTCAACGGCTATTTCAAAGCGTTTAACCCCCCAATGTCTATTTTTTCTCCCCATATAAACCCCCTAATTCTTATTTTTTTTCAATTCAATCTCAACTCAACTCTCTCATATTCACAAATTTCTCTCAAATCTCTTTTAAATTTCTCTCAATTTCCTATTGATTCTCACTCAACTTTTATTCCTCTCTCAACTCTCTCTTTTATTTATTTATTAAGATTTTGTTAAGTTTTCTAAAAATTAATTTTGTATTACAATTTTTTTCATATTTATTGAAATTATAATGGCAAAATCTCTAATTCGTTTGAATGGCAAGCACATTTTGGTTGATCAATTGCAAATGATAATTTTTTTATTATATTTAATCTAATTTAATTTAAATATTTTGCTATTATACTAAAATTTAGTATATTGTATGTTTTTTTATATGTAGTCGGAAGATCGGATTTTGGAGACGTATATTCATAATATACTCGTTCATCCATTGTCTTTGATCGAACCATACTTGAGGGATGTGAGATTTTTGCACATGGCCCGTATGGGTAGGGGGTGTAAATTGGACCACACACTTGTAAGCGTGTTGGTGGAAACATGGAGACTCGAGACGCACAGATTACATCTTCAATGCAGTGAATGTACTATCACATTCGAGGACGTACTGTTATAGCTCGAGTTACCGGTGGATAGGCCGATAGTGACTGAGTCAGTTGACGCAGTCAATTGGAGAGATGTATCCAAGCAACTTTTAGGGAAGGTTCCGGACACGATTTATGGAGCTTAAATAGATATGAATTGGTTAAAAAAATTTTGGTGGGCTCGATGTGGAATCAAGTGAAGTTGAAAGAGAACAACATGCTCGGGTGTACATCCTTATGATTATTGGGGGTCTCTTAATACTCTATAAATTATGAAATCTTGTGCATATAAGGTGACTTCTAAAACTCGTGAACTTTAGAGAAGCGGGTGAACGTAGTTGAGGGTCAACTGTGTTGGCAACTTTGTACCAGGAGATGTGCCGGGCGGTGCAACCATAGAAAATTAAAATTAGTGGTTGCATGCTACTACTGCAATAATGGGCATGGTAGCGATTGCCTTTTTTACGTCCTTGAGTGGACTACCCTTATACATTTTCACTCATAATAAGGTAAAATTCATTAGATAATATATTTACCATAATTTAAAATTTAAAATATTGTGTTAACATATTATTTCAATAGGTGGAACCCTAGGCCGAGTTATGTGGAACTACTGAAGGAGCTTCAAAATATACGTTTTCTGTTAGATCAATGATTGGAAGCAGAGGTATGTATTTTTAAAATTTTAATTATATAATATTAATGTAGTTTATTTAAAAATTAACAGAAAATATATAATGAAACTTATTATTATTTTAATATATTTTGAATGGACTTCATACTATGATTTGAGAATTCAAGCATGCATCTCGTCTGAATTCTTAGTGAATCCGTGGTGAATGTTTGGTGAATGTGCCATTGGTACTATACGCTACGGTAGAGATGCACAAATCAGATAGAATTATGTGACAGTTCGAGTTTAGGCAAACGATTTTGTCAACAACCTATATACATCAAAGATCTACACCATATCGACTTGCGAGAAAGAATCGATGAAAATTGGGTTACATTCCATGCGGAATATATGTGTCTTGAGACTAACTAAAAGTACGACAAAAGCAAGTGCACCTATTGATAAATAGTATAACTATAATGAGTAAAGATATCGTATCCACGAGAACTAAAAGTACTAGTAATCACCGTTTGCCTATTATTTAGCCGACAAATTGGAAGGATTGGTCTAAACTAAAATTACTAAATTAATTTAACTAAAGAAATCAACAGAGAATAAATCAGGAAAATAATTGAATAATATACAATAAGAGAAACAATACACATCAAAGAAACCTAGACTTCATCTATTATTATGAATCTGAATTAAATGATTTATTCACTTGGTATCTTGATCGTACAAATCCCTAAATTACACTAATATCTCTTTCGAGAGTAAAAGCAACTGACTCTAGGTTGACTAATTGAAACTTCTTTCTCATTAAATCCCCTATCGTCGTATTAACTTGATCTATAGATTCCCTTATTAGATTTGACTCTAATCTGGTAGATTTATGTCGTTCTATTTCTAGGATTGCATGCAACTCCAATCAATTATGCTCGATCTACTCTTAAATAGAGACTTTTTCTCATCTGATTTAAGCACATGAAATATGAATTAATATTGTAGAAATATTAAAACAAGAGATAAGCACACATAACTGAGAACAAGAACCAAGTATTTATCATGTAAAACAGAAATCAAATAATAGAATTCATCATATGGTTCATTTTCCTTAGGTATCCAGGGAATTAGTCCATAATTGTGAATAAAAACATCTTAAAGACTAAATAACCACATGAAATAAAGAAACTCATAAAAACTTCAAAAAAATAAGAAGGAGGTCTTCAATCTTGATAGAAATCTGCTTCAGATTTGGCTCTAATGGTGTGTTTCGAGTTTTTTCTTCAATATTCTTTGATGGGCTCCCTTTTCTCTTCTTTTATTTGGTATTTTTAGACTTTAGAATCCTAAAAATTGCATTTTTCCGCGTGTTTGGGATGTAAATTGCAAAATTGACATGGTCTGGAACATGGCCATGTGTCCAGCCCGTGTGGAAAGGCCCAGCCCATGTGGCTCTTGAAATTTGCTCCAAATGTCCGATTTTCACTCCTTTAGCTCCCAAATGATCTCTTAAGTTAGGAGCATAAAATCCACCAATTTGCAAAAATAATCATCCAAAAACGCATTAAGAATGGGATTAAAATATGTTACTTTTATCACTTATCAAGTATCCCCACATTTAAGCATTTGCTGGTCCTCAAGCAAAATCCTAAACTTACATTAAAGTTAATCTTTCTTAACTTGTAATTCTTATCAATAATGTCTCAAAATAATTCGCAAACAATCATGCATTGGCAATTCAACTAAAAGGGCACTAAAGATTCAAACAATCCAAGCTGAAAATTTTAAAGCATGAAAACATAGGTGTCTCCCTTTATTTAAGTAATTACCTTTAATTCACAATAAAAAAGAATTGACATCCTTACTAAAGATTCATTCAAAGCACTCAAAGTGTTGAAAGTTCAAGAAGTATGCACTCAATAGTCGAAAAAGAAATATCATTACCATAAGCTTACTTGAAAATCAAATCTCCGCCATTATAAAATGATATGACACACCAATCAAAAGGTTTTTAAGAGGTAATGAGGCTTAGGTTAAGGGTGTGGAAAAAGGCCAGAAAAGTTGGTTATAATCAAGATCGAGTTGATAAATTATCAAACTAGCAAAAATAATCAAATGCTGAATTAATAGAAAGTGCATCAATTAAGATTATTCAAGAATAAAAACGAGCTTATCGACAAAATAAGAAATTAATTGTTCAAGCTCAATCAACAAAAAATTAAGTTTTTTTCTACTTTTTAACTAAGAACAATAAAAGATTCAGTAATTCAAACAAAGGAACATAGTTAAGAAACTAACCAAGTCAAATCTCGATAAAAAAGGAGTCAATAAATGAGAAAAAGTCACGACGAAAAAATGAGTTATGGGTTAACATTAATGGGTTAATCAAGAATGGGTGTGTTAGGCTCAACGAGGTTAACTAAGGGTTAGGCTCAACGAGGTTGACTAAGGGTTAATTCAATAGGTAGGCTTTTTATAGGTTAAGTGTGTTAAAACCTAAGTGCCTTTATCATCTCAGTATATCAAATCAATGGTGTGATCTAAACATGCATAATCGAAGCAAGTTCTAGAATAACAAATCAAGTTGACACACTGATAACCAATAATAAAGTGAGGATGAAAAATGTATGCTCTATAGGCTCAAAATCTCACAAAAAATTGTGGTTTTGATTTCAAACTTGCAAATTTAAAACTTCAAGATAATACCTCAATTCAGGGAAACAACTTAAAAATTTTTATTTCCGAAAAATAACTTATCATGCTTGACTCGCTCATGTCTTAAAGTTTAAATAACCAATGCAAAAATGTTGACAAATTAATCCAAAACAACATCAATAAGAATTTCAAATCGAAAACGATTAACTTTAATAGAAGTACAAGAAAAGCACTTAAACACAACGCATAATTCAGAGATTTTCTAATAATTATATAAATAACCTCTCTAGACTTAGGATGTACATTGTCCTTAATGTACAAATAGATATAATGTCAGGATAAACAAAAAATCATAAGAGAGGGAGAAAATAAAACTGCCCTGAATATGGATAAAATCGCTAGAATAGTGAAAACCGAAATTGTAGGAAAATCTAAATGTAATGCATGGTTCCGAGCAAACTAAAAAGAAAATAAACACAAATAATGAAACAAACATAAAAATAAAAACATAGTTCAAAAGAAGATAAAAGAAAGAAGTCTAAAAATAAAAATAAAACAACTAAGAAGCAAAATAAAAATTAAAATAAAATAAAAATAAAATTGAAAAGAAAAGAAATAAATAAGATTAGTGATCTTCATCATGAGAGGCATAGAGATCGTGAGGCGCCGACACCATAGAAGAAATGTGGATATATTGACATATTTGCTGTAACGTTGCATCAATACTATCGAACCGCTTAAAATAGTGCTGCTCGAAATGAGTGAACCACTCGGAGAGGTTTACTAGGGTAGCAGCAGAGGCAATAATAGGGTGACTCGGAGGTGGAGGATGAGGTGGATCCTCATGGTGGAGAGGGACATCATTAGTTAAGTCCTCATGCTTATCCAGAGGATCAAAATGAGATAATCTGTATCAAGGAGGACCCACACCACGCAGTCGCTCGATCATCCTCATATGACTTATACTCGATAACCCTTACGGAGTCATCATCCAACTAGTGAAAAGAGGAGGATTGCTCTAGAGTGTCGAGGAGATCAAAATGTCGTACGAGGCGAGTCATGTAAGGGCTTAAATAGATAGGACCCTTCCTACTATGCCCTGTTTGATGGCGGCAAACAAGGGCAATAAAGTAAGCAAAATTGAAAGTGTGCCTTGTCGCCATGCTTCAAAGGAAGTAAGCGTCGAATGTACCAATGACCCAGGTGCTCTCCCTCCGACCAGTCAATGTGTGGGCCAATATGGAATGGATATAGCGCAAGGTCAGAGGAAGTGAAATCGTCTTCGAACGACTCGGTCATAGGGCGTCGTACTCGTAGTAAGCTCTGTCCAGCATAGAGATGGTGAATAATAGATGTGTCAAAATAAGGTGAAGAACCCCTCGGCACTTATGAACTCCTCAATATAGAGCCCTAGGGTAACTACGAAGTTTGGGATACTCAGATAACGCATTGTACCATTGAGTTCGAAAGAAATAGTGCGCGACTCATTGTGGCTCGATATCATGTGCTGTAGAATGAATGTCGAACAAAACTCGAGGGTAAGCTCCGAGTAGGTGGGCTCGATGATGGAGAAGAAACAATTTCATGGATCTATAGCAATCAATGTGCAGACTCTATTAGCTAAATGAATCTGCCTCAAGGCTGCCCAATCAATATAATGGCCTAATCCTAATAGTTACTGTCGGAGATGCTGATAAAGGTCCTCTTGATGACCCTATGAAAATCGTAGACATGAATGGCGTGTATCAGAGGTAGGGCCATAGGAAGAGGTCGCGTTCGGATTCTTTCACTTTTTCGAAGTGGGAACGACGGTCTTAATCTTACCTCGCGTGTTTGTCATTATGTTCTTGAAAGAAAGGATAACAACCGAATATAAGAGAAACAATAAAGTACGCACCACCAATTGATCAAGCAGAAAAGCAGACAGAATGACATACAATTTAAAGTGCATCGACAACAAATAATTACAGTACGAAAACCAAGATGTAATACTAATAGAGCAAGAAACTATTCCTAAGATGACAAGGGGAAAACAAAAACTAAACAAAATAAAAAAAGAAATCCTAATAATTTGAAAATAAAACTGTGAAACTACGAGTACTAATACAACTATAGGAAGGATTAAAGGGAAAAAAACCTCATCAAAGAAAATAAAAAGAATAAACAATAAAGTAAGAATAAAATTATACTAAGCACAATAATAATATGAAACCTAATAATAATAATAATAATAACAAACTAGTAATAACAGTATAATAAAAATAATAAATAATAAATAATAAATAAAATAAAATAATAAATGGGGAGGGGCCAAATGGTTGATGAGGGTCGGTCGACGAGGCATGGGGCTCCGACAACGGCGAGACGGGTGACGACGATGAAAGGCCAGTGACTGGGAGAAAGGAAAAGGAGACCGGGTTGATGAAGGGACAAGGTAGAATGGAGAAGGGGAGGGAGGTATGTGTAGGTATGGTGCAAGACGTAGGGGCGCAATGAGGGACAAACGACGATAGGGGTGGTTGCGGAAAAAGGGAAAAGAAGGGGGAAGGGGAAAGGGTTTGTGGTTTATGAAACGGATGACGAAGGGATAAGAAAAAAAGACATGTGTGATGGTGGTCAGAATGGTAAGGAAATGGGGGAAATGGTGGCTAAGGTTTGTTGGAGGTTGGGAGAAAGAAGGCAAAGTGGAAAAAATTAGGTTTTTTGGGTTAAAAAGGGGGACACAGTTGTGTAAAGGCCTGTGTTGGGCCACACGCCCATGTGGTGTTTCCTCAGCCTGTGCATGATTTAAAATTTATGCCTAGTGGTTACACAGCCTCGGACATGCCCGTGTGTCACACATGTCAATGTGACAAGCCATGTGTGATCTTCATTCTCTTTTTCCATGACCGTGTGAGAGGCCGTGTCTCATACATGACCGTGTCTATGGCCCGTCTAACTCACTGACTTGTAATTAAATTTGAAAAATTTACTCTAACATTCACACGGCCTTGGAAACTTCTATGTGTACAGGTGTCGCCAGGCCGTGTAATAATTGAAATTTAGAAAATTAAGTCCTAGGACATGCCCGTGTGTCCAGGCCGTGTAACCTACACGACCACGTCTTCTAATCGTGTAACTCATTATAGATTTACCCTATCGTGCACACAGCTTGGGGCACACCCGTGTGTCCCCACTGTGTGGTTAAAAACTTTTTTTTAAATTTAATTTAATTAATTTTAAATTAACATACAATAAAATTAAAAGAATAACAAAATTTAAACACTATAATTACCTCCCGAGAAGTGCTTATTTAGAGTCTATGCACAACTTTACCTTGTATGTGTATGGTTAGTTCGGATCATGGAGCCAAAACTCCTCTCTTAATTTTTAAAACCGTTACCACTATAAAATTTGAGTTGATGTCCGTTTACCTTGAATGTGCCATATGCAGGATGTGTTACCTCTGTTGCACCATACGAGAGAATAGTTTGTACCACGAATGGGCCTGGCCATCTTGGTTTTAGCTTTCCGGGAAACAATTTGAGCTTTGAATTGTATAAAAGGACACATTCCCCATGCTTGGGCTGCTTCAAACGAGCGTCATGGCGTCACTTTGTCGCTTCTTTGTACAATCTCGAGTTCTCGTAAGCATTAACTCACCACTCATCAAACTCATTTAGCTATAACAATCTCTTCTCACTTGCAAGTTTAGGGTTGTAGTTTGGAAATTTTATTGCCCAAAATGCTTTGTGTTCGAGTTCAAGCGGCAAATTACAACTCTTCCCATACACAAGTCTGTAACGAGATGTTCCTATAGGTGTTTTATACGTAATCCTATAAGCCCATAAAACATCATCTACTTTTAAAGCCCAGTCCTTTCTATTTGACTCTAAAGTTTTTTCTATGATGCGTTTGAGTTCGCGATTTGCAACTTCAACTTGACCACTAGTTGAAGGGTGATAAGAGGTAGCTATTCTATGATGTACTCCATATTTCTTAAGGTTCTTATCAAATTGAGTGTTACAAAAATGTGTATCCGTATCACTAATTATCGCTCTAGGTGTTCCAAATTGAGGGAAGAGCTTCAAAAGAAATCGAATTACCACTCTAGCGTCATTAGTAGGCAAAGCTTGAGCTTTTATCCATTTTGACACATAATCAACTATTACTAGTTGTTGCAGGCCCATTTACTCGGTGGCCCACTACCCGTTACAAGCCCAAATGACATTACAGGCCCAATAAGCCCAACTGGCCCCAAACCCAGTCAGCCTAGGGCAGAAACCCTAGCCCCCTGTTGAGCCGCACCTGCTCCTGGCCGCCTCACCTGCCCTCTGTTCACAGCCGTCCATAGCCATCTCTCCTCCACCTGCTCCCATCACCTCCTTGAACACCTGCAAACATGACGGAAGCAGCAACAGAAACAGAAACGCAGCAAACAGTAACAAAACAACAATAGGACTTTGTATAATCGGCTATAAAGAGCCATTCATTTTCAATGTAAAAGGAGGGAGGGGGGTTCGGCCTCGATTTATAGAAAAGAACAAAAAGAAAAAAGTTGAACTTTTTTTTGCTCAGTTTTATCTTACTTACTGTTTTTATTTCTTTCAAGTTTATTTATTTATTTTTAACTTGAAAACATAAAGAAAAATAATAAAGGAGAAGGCTTTTTACCTTATTTACCTGCACCGCGCCGGACGTGGAGGAAGGCGAGCGGTTTCGCCCTTTTTCGGGTCTTTGGCCTTTGTTTCACGAGATTCGGCCCCAGATCCGTGCCTAAGAGGCACTCAGCTTTGAACTAGGATCAAAAAGATCTGATTTTGAGACGTCGGCCACCGCACGCGGCGGTGCTACGCCGGAGGCCGGGCCGGACCGGTGGCCGGATTCTGGGGAAGAAGATGAGAGAGGAGAGAGTTTTGAAATTTTATTTTTTAAAATAGAAGGGCTGAATGGATTTTTTTCAGAAAATTTGGGCTTAAATGCTGATACAAAACGGCGCTGTTTTGATATGGCTTGACCCGCGCGTCGACCCGACCCGCCTGGAGGATCCGCGTGTTTTCGACGGAAGGGCTAATTGCATCTTTAGCCCTTCCGTTTTTAAATAATCTTGCAATCTGTTTTTTTTGGTTTTTTAAATTCGCCCTGAAATCTATTCTGATTTACAATTTGGTCCAACCTGAAGCGCAGTGTTTTGGTGAGCGGGAATATTTCCCATTTTGGTCTCTCCATTTTTACTCGTGTTGCATTTGGGCCCTAATTTGCTTTTCTTTTTAAATTTGGCTCTTAAATTTTACTTTTCTCTCGATTTAGTCCCTTTTGTTTTTTTATTATTTTCGATTTTGCCCCGTGTTGTTGCTTTCACTTCGATCTAGTCCCCTTTTAACACTTTTATTATTTTCTTCATTATTTTAGCGTATTATTATCTATTATTATTGCTTTTATATATATAGGAGTATATATTTTTTATATTTTTATATATTTATATACATACTTTTTATATTTTATGATAGTTATATACGTATATACGTATATGTGTACATATTTACTTATATATATATATATTTTATAATGCATATATGCATATATTTTCTTGTTTTTATAAATTAACGTACATACTTATATTTTACATATCTTTGTATTTTATAATCTATATACATATACATGTAAATACTTATATTTTTATATCTTATAATTCATATATATTTTTTCATTTTTTATAATTTTATGTATATACATACTATACATATTTCCCTTAAATATACATGTACATATACATGTTCATATTTTATAATTTTCATCTATTTTCCTTTATTGTTTTGTATGATCATTTACTATGTATTTATATGTCTATTTTTTATGCTTCAATTTATTTATTTATTTATTTATTTGCTATGGAATGTATGATTTATTTATTATTCGTTTTGTTCATTTTTTTATTTACATAATCATGTTTATTATTCCGCCATGCACATGAATATCATATTTTAAAAAAGGAAATGTTTCCAAATAAGGCAATATTTTGCGTTTGGAAATTCGAGGAACGTGCCCTAAGGTACTGGGTTTCGATTTCTCGTTCGACCAAATAGCTAAATATCCTTTTGAAAACTTTTCAAAAATAAGGCAATGTTTTACGTTTGGAAATTCGAGGAACGTGCCCTAAGGTACTGGGTTTCGATTTCTCGTTTAACCAAATTGTCAAATATCCTATTGAATTTAAACTCATGCCATTCGAATTTTTAAAAAAAAAAGGATCGTATTTTAAATTTCTTTAAAGTTTTCAATGTTCGACACTAAGACATCAGGTAATCGGCTAGGTACCAATTTTGGGCGTTACGGGGTGCTAATCCTTCCCCGTACGTAACCGACTCCCGAACCCGTTTTCTAAATTTCGCAGACCAAAATTGTTGTTTTAATAAAATCCACCCGTTTATTAAAAGCAACTACTTTTCAAGGTGATCCAATCACACCTTAATAAAAGATTGGTGGCGACTCCCGTTTTCATTTTCAAAACCCAAGTCGACCCCGTTTTTATCCGAAAAATGGTGTCAACACTAGTATGTATTTATTACCTTAAGAGCTAGGAAATGGTCCCATGAAATCAATGCCCTAGATGTAAAAAATTTCACACAAAAGTATATAAGTTTGAGGCATTTTTTCATGTTTAGAAATATTACTTGTTCTTTGGCATCTATCACAAGAAGAAATATACTGTTAGCATCCTTAAATAGTGTGGGCCAATTAAAACTTGATTCAAGTGTTTTATGAACTGTCCTAATGCCACTATAATGTCCTTCTGTTAGTCTCGAGTGGCAATGTTACAAAATTTTATTCGCTTTTGATTTTGTAACACACTTTTGAATTACTTGATTTGTACATACACGAAAAAGAAAAGGATTCTCCCAAAAATAATTTTTCACATGACAAAGAATTGCTTATTTTGATGATGCGTCAACCCTTTTGGTAGAATGTTAGCAACCAAATAATTCACGATATCCGCAAACCAATAGACTTTAAAATCAGTTACAACAAAGAGTCATTCTTCAGGAAATGAGCCATTTATATTGTTTGCATTAAGCTCCTTGAGATGGGGATTCTCGAGTCTTGAAAGGTGATCTGCTGCAAGATTTTCAGCTCTTTTCTTATCTTGGATTTCCAAATCAAATTCTTGCAATAATAAAATCCACCGTATAAGTCGAGGTTTTGCATATGATTTAGTTAAAAGGTAGCAAAGAGTGGAATGGTCAGTGTAAACAACTTTAGACGATATTAAATATGGTCTAAATTTATCATATGCAAAAACTACAACTAGTAATCATTTTTCTGTAGTAGTATAATTTTCTTGTGCATATATCAAAGTCTTGCTAGTATAATAGATCGGCTGAAAATGCTTGTCTTTTCGCTATACAAGAACTGCACCTACTGTAAAATCACTCGCATCATACATTAGTTCAAAGGGTAAATTCAAATCAGGTGCAACCACAATCGGGGCATTAATTAATTTTTCCTTAAGAATATTGAATGCTTCTAAGCATTCCTGACTAAAATCGAATGACACATCTTTTTCTAGCAAATTAGTTAAAGGCTTAGCTATTTTCAAAAAATATTTAATAAACCTTCTATAGAACCCAACATGTCCTAAGAAACTTCAAATAGCCTTAACTAAATTAGGGGGAGGTATTTTTTTTGATGGTTTCAATTTTCACTTTATCAACCTCAATCTCTTTACTAGAAATTTTATGGCCTAACACAATCCCTTCTTGAACCATTAAGTGATATTTTTCCCAATTAAGCATAAGGTTCATTTCCTCACATCTAATCAAAACTCGTTTTAAATTTTTAAGGAAAGGATGAAAAGAATTACCGCATACCGAGAAGTCATCCATAAATATCTCCATAATGTCTTCTACAAGTTCATCAAAGATGGCCAACATGCAACGCTGAAAAGTAGCAGGAGCATTATATAATCCAAAATGCATTCTTTGATAAGAAAACGTACCATATGGACATGTAAATGTCATTTTTTCTTGATCCTCGAGAGCTATCGAGATTTGGAAGTAGCTAGAAAGTCCATCTAGGAAGCAATAATTCATGTGACCAGATAATCTCTCCAACATTTGATTTATAAATGGTAGAGGAAAATGATCTTTCTTTGTGGCATTGTTCAACTTTCTATAGTCAATACAAACTCTCCATCCCGTGTCTGTTCTTGTTGGAATCAACTCGTTCTTCTCATTGGCCACAACAGTCATGCCTTCTTTCTTAGGAACAACCTGCACAAGACTCACCTAAGTACTATCAGAAATAAGATAAATAACTCTAGCATCTAGAAGTTTAATTACCTCAGCCTTAACAACTTCCTTCATGTTGGGATTTAACCTCCTTTGAGTTTGCACACATGGTTTGTACTCATTTTCCATTAAAATTTTATGGGTGCAAAAAGAAGGACTGATCCCTTTAATTTTAGAAATCTTCTAGGCTATAGCTCTTTTATGTTCCTTCAGCACTTGCAATAACTCATCTTTCTCATTCGGCTTTAAATCTAAAGTAATAATCACTGGTAATGTAGAATTGTTTACAAGAAATACTTACTCCAAATGATTTGGTAATTGCTTCAGTTCCAATTTAGGAGGTTCTTCAATAGAGAGTTTCAATTTCAATTCCTTATTTACCTCAATGTCCTCTTAATTTTTTTGTCTCAATGAAGACTCATTAGTATCTAAATTAATTTTTGTCTCACTTATCACAACATTATCGCTATCTATGTCCTCTCTTTAAATAAGACACAATTCCAACGTGTCCTTATGAATAATTTCCTGCAATAAATCTTTAATAGCATGATCAATAGAATCAATAAAATAACAAGAATCATCTTGCTCTCTAGAGAATTGCATGACATCATAAATTTGAAAAATGATCTCCTCATCACCTACCTTAAGTACAATTTTACCATTACCCACATCAATAATAGCTTTAGGAGTGGTTAAAAATGGGCAACTTAAAATTAAAGGCACCTCAATGTCCTCATCCATGTCAAGCACAACAAAATCAACAAGAAATATGAATTTATCTACCTTCACAAGTACATTTTCAATAATGCCTCAAGGATATTTAACAGATCTATCAGCCAATTGAATACTCATCCTAGTAGGTTTTGGTTCCCCAAGACCAACTTGCTTGAACATTTTATAGGGCATCAAATTAATGTTAGCACCCAAATTAGCTAATACTTTCTCAATGTTTAAACTACCAATAAAACAAGCAATAGTAAAACTTCTTGGATCTTTCAGCTTAGTTGACAGTTTATTTTGGAAATGGCTGAACACTCCTTATTGAGTTCCACAGTGGATGGCTCTTCAAACTTCCTTTTATTTTTTAATAACTCCTTTAAAAATTTTGCATATATGGGCATCTGTGAAATAGCTTCAACAAAAGGTAAGTTAATATGAATTTGTTTAAGAAGTTCAAGGAATTTACAAAATTACTCATCCATGCGGTCTTTCTTCAACTTTGCTAGATATGAGATCGGTGGTTTATATTCTTTAAGCACTGGTGTCTGAATTTATTTGGGTTTTACCCCCTTATCATTTATCTTATCAGTTTCCTATTGCAGTTTCTTTTCGAGTTCAACCAACAGTTTCCCATTCCTCAATGTAATTGTCTTTACATTCTCATTTGGGTTAGGTTTTTTGTTACTAGGTGAACTACCTTGTTGTCTTTCTGAAACCAATTTAGCAAGTTTCCCAATCTGATTTTTGAGCCCATAATTGATGCTTTCTGATTTTTCAAAGCTATCTTGGTGTTTTGAAAATGAATTTTTGACACTGAAATAAATTTTGTCAGCATCTCTTCAAGGTTCGACTTCTTTTTTTGCTAATAAAGTTGTTGAAAGCTTAGAGGGGGTTGTGATCTTTGATTTCCTTGACTACCCCATGAGAAATGTGGATGATTCCTCCATACTGCATTATATGTATTACCCATAAAGTCGACTTTCTCATGCTCCATGTTAGACATAAAGGGTGGAAATTCTGAATTAAGCATCCCCATTCCATTCGCATCACACTGCATCACTACATTTACCTATTTAGAAAGATTCAAACTATTAATTTTCTTACCAAGAGCTTCAACCTAATTAGCCAACATAGAATCTGCATCAAGATTAAAAACTCCGGCTTCCTTGACAGGTTTCACCCTCGTAACTTGCCATTGATAATGATTCAGTGTCATCTCCTCAATGAATTCTTGAGCTACTTAAAGTGTTTTGTTATTTAAAGTTCTGCTAGCTGCTGCATCAATCATTTGTCTAGTCGAGGGGTTCAAACCATTGTAAAAAGTTTGAACTTGGAGCCACAAAGGTAGCCCATGGTGAGGACACCTTTTCAATAAATCTTTAAATCTTTTCAATTTGTCATAAAGGGTCTTAATATCAAGTTGAACAAAAGGAGAGATGCCATTCCTCAACTTAGATATTAGCTGGTGGAAAATATTTTAACAAAAATTTTTCAATCATTTGTGCCCATGTTGTTATAGAACCACGTGGTAAAGAATTTAACCACTGTTTTACCTTGCTTCTATACGAGAATGGGAACAATTGTAAGTGAAGGGCGTCATGAGTGACGCCATTAATCTTGAAAATGTCGTAAATCTCAAGAAAATTAGCCAAATGAGTACTGGGGTCTTTATCTTGCAAACCATTAAACTGAACATACTGTTGCACCATCTGAATAGTGTTCGGCTTCAGTTCAAAATTTTTTGCAACAATAGTAGGTCTCATAATGCTTGATTTAGCTTTAATCAGAATGGCTTGCAATAATTGTACATATTATGAGGAACAAGATCTAAGCAGGTAGCTAAATATTTTGATTATCACCCATCTCCTCAGTAATATTGTCATCTTGTTCGTCTTCTATACTCTGTTGACTTTACCTTACTTCTCTAACCTCTCTACGATTTCTATGAGCAGTACTTTTAGTTTCACTATAAAAAACCAATGGTCCCGACAGATTTCCTCTAGTCTTAAACCAAAAGAACCTGTCAAAAGCAAACAAAAGAAAAATTAAAATATAAAAATTAAATTAAAACAAAAATATAAAAATAAAATAAAATAAAATAATGGATAAATTAATAGAAATAAAGCTTTACTAATATTTCAATCCTCGAAAACGGCACCAAAAACTTGATGTGTCCCAACACTAACTAAAAATACGACAAAGGCAAGTGCATGTATCGATAAATAGTATAGCTACAGATATTGTATCAATGAGTACTAAAAGTACTAGTAATTATCGTTTTCCTATTATTTAGCCAACAAATTGGAGGGATTGGTTTAAACTAAAATTACTAAATTAATTTAACTAAAGAACTCAGTAGAGAATAAATCAGGAAAATAATTGAATAATATACAATAAGAGAAACAATACCTAAGAAAGAATCCACCTAGACTTCATTTATTATTATGAATCTGAATTAAACGATTTATTCACTTGGTATCTTGATCCGTAGAAATCCCTAAATTATGCTAATATCTCTTTCAAGAGTAAGAGTAACTGACTTTAGGGTGATTAATTGAAACTTCTTTCTAATTAAAACCCCTATCGTCACATTAACTCGATCTATAGATTCCTCTATTATATTTGACTCTAATCTGGTAGATTTATGTCATCCTATTTCTAGGATTGCATGCAACTCCACTCAATTATACTAGATCTACTCTTAAATAAGGACTTTTCCTCATCTGACTTAAGCACATAAAACATGAATTAATATTGTAGAAATATTAAAACAAGAGATAAGCACACAAAATTGAGAATAAGAATAAAGTATTTATCGCATAAAACATAAATCAAATAATAAAATTTATCATATGGTTCATCTTCCCTAGGTATCTAGGGAATTAGTTCATAATTGTTAATAAAAACATCTTAAAGACTGAATAACCACATGAAATAAAGAAACTCATAAAAACTTCAAAAGAAATTAGAAAGAGGTCTTCAATCTTGATGGAAATCTACTTCAGAATTGGCTCCAATGGTGTTCTTCGAGTCATTTTCTTCAATATTCTCCTATGGCTCCCTTTTCTTTTCTTCTATTTGGTATTTATAAACTTTAGAATGCCCAGAAAGCCTAAAAATTACATTTTTTTCCTGTGTTTGGGATGTGAATTGTGAAATCGATACGGTCTGGCATATGGTTATATGTCCAACTCGTGTGGCTCACACGGCCGTGTGTCCCGCTCATGTGGGAATGCCTAGCCCTTGTGGCTCTTGAAATTTGCTCCAAATGTCAAATTTTTGCTTGTTTTTTGCTATTGAGCTTCCAAATGCTCTCCTAAGTGTAGAAACATGAATTTAAAGGATTAGGAGTATAAAATTCACCAATTTGCATAAATAGTCATCCAAAAATGCATTAAGAATGGGATTAAAATATGTTACTTTTATCAGTTATCAATTGGGTTACATTCCACATGGAATATATCAATATTTGGAACCATAGGTGTGGCTTTTTACCTAATCACAAACCCATCATCGCTCGGGAATTAGCCAACAATTTGGAGTGCATGTCATGGTTCAGACACCATAACAAGCCATATCTAATAGCGGAAGAGGTGAAGGGTAGGCAACATCATATGAGGAGGCCACGATAGGTGTCTAGGAATACAAGGTTTGGGGCAACTGCTAAGGCGGGTCCATCATCTACACCAATGCAAGAATAGGCATCGATGGTCGCACCACCCTTCAGTCAGTATGACTTGATTTATTCAACTTATTCTGATGCTTTCACTAACCTTGTGATTTTTATAAAAACACCACATATTGTACCACATTTTTTTTGTTTCTACATCATCTCCAAGTATTATTTTTAGACCACCACCTCCATCCTAGCATATTACACGTCGATGCCATTGACGCTTCAGATGATGATGATGTATAGGCTGCCTATGTTTGGGGAATCGACTAGAAGTCCAATTATTCTGTCATCAGTTTATGGGACACAATATGGTTATACGCCTATGTTGATGGTGTCGTAAACAACTCTAGGATCATTGTTCTACCAAGGTGGACCATCTTCACAGCCACCTGTTCATAGAACGGAGGATAGACGATGGCAACAAAGGAGCACTCCGCAATCAACCATGGATGAAGGCAAAGAAGATGAGAGGTCGAGACAATAAGGGTAAAGGTGACAATGAAGATGAAGGCCAGTATACAACTTACACGAAGAAGAAATCTAGCTCGCAACCGACAACCACCATGTTGTGGCATACATTTTACTCAATGATATGAATGATTTTTTTGTACTTCTCATGTAAATTTTAATTGTTTAGCCAGTTTATAGTATCCCGTCAGTGTGGGCATGACAACATTGTATGTCCTAGGTTCCTACAAAACTCGTATAACCTCGATTGGTTTGTCTTCTCCTGAATATCCATGTTGTCACATATCCGATTAGATGTCGGTCGACTTTTTGATTTGTGACGTAAGTAATTATTGGGTAACAACTTAAATGGAGTGCTCGATATCGGTGGCCACATACTTTCATCTGGGGCCGATGGGAATCCATATCTCTACACATTATACATGTGTTGGAGTTTGTACACTTCATCCACAAAGCTCATGTGATCCAAACGTATGGAGGAACATGATGCAATTGTATAAGCATATGGAAAGCAAAGTGCATCAAATCTCCCACAGTCGTAGGTCTGTTATCTCCCACAAATCTCCCATAGAGTTGTAATTATATATGAACAAAAAAAAATCGAACCTTACTTGATGCATTTACGTGTTTGCTCCCAATTATGCCTAACGAAACACCTTGTGAACTTCCTCTTCTTGCGATTCTTCTTGCAATTTTGTTTGCTTGAAGTTGCCTTATAGCACTCAATGCTGAAAGCCATCCTTTTATAGAGTCGGGGTGAGTGGCAATTGATTCGGAAAATTTTCTAGGGATATCTCACGGGTGAGTGGGAGGTTTGTAAGTGTTGAATTTGGTAAAAGGAAAATGCTCCACATAGAACGCGTGTTTAATGATATGTCAAAAATATTAACTGAAAACTCATCTAGCTAGATGCGTTTTCATTGCAATTTCAGAAAAATGTACTGAAAGTGAGTTCAGCTAGACACATTTTCAGTTGACATGGCATGCAAACGCATTCAATTGGATGCGCTTTTAGTGCATCTTTTTTACATTGCACTGAAAACGTGCCCTACATGGAGCATTTTCCCACTAACAAATCCAACTCCTACAAATTTCCCACTCACCCATCAAATATCTCGGGATTCTCGAGATAATATTTTCTGAAAAATTCTAATCGACCTCAACCTACCGTAAACTACGAGTGATCAAAACTCAGTTCGATTTGAAAAGATCAAAGATCAAAAATAAAAAATAAGAGTTAATTGAATCGAGTAGTCTGAGTTTCGATTTTTAATTGAACTAAATTTTACAATTTGAATATACAATTGGTATAAATACGATTGTTGTAAATACCCATTTAGTACCTGTTATTTTTGGAAAATACACCAAATTGGGCTCTAAATAATTTCAAAATTTTAGAAATACTATAAACTTTATAACTCAAAAAAATTATAAAAAGTTTCTAAAGAATATATAAAAAATTTAAAAAGTATAAAACAATCCTAATCCCTAAACCCTTAACCCATAAACCATAAAACACTTAACATTACAAAACCCTAACCATAAGCCCTTAAAAAAATTTAAACCACAAGCCTAAAACAATAAAATAACCCTAGGCCATGAAGAGAGAAGGAAAACGCTTTCAGCTGGACACATTTTTATTTTTTTTGCTTACTTCGGTAAATTTTCTAAAAAATCGATATTTTTAGGAATTTTACCCTTATTTAAGAGTATTTTAATCTTTTTTATTTCAAACAAAAATCAATAAAATATGCATATGATGGGATTTGAAACCACACCAATCAAATTGGTAAAATTTTAAATTTACCACTCAACTAAAATTTCATTTTGATATATTTTATACTTTTTTATTTTAATATTCACAATTTATTATTTCCGTCAGTTCAATATCTATACTATTATTTAAGCTCCTGATTGAGTTGGTGTCACAAGTCAAATGATAGCAACTCATTTATACTATTATTTAAGCTCCTGACCGGGTTTGTATCATGAGTCAACCGGGCACTAACTCAATTAGAAAAATTACACAAACGCTTTGAGGGTATTTTAGTCTTTTCATTTTAACAAAAGCCAATAAAAATATGCATATGATGGGATTTAAACCTACACCAGTTGAATTAGTAAAACCTTAAATTTACCAGTCAACCAAAGCTTCATTTTAATATAATTTATACATTTTCTTTATTTTAATATGCATAATTTATTATCTCCCTCAGTTGCATATATTAGTAATGTGCACCAATTGGATTGGTAAAAACTTAAATTTACCACTCAACCAAAACTTCATCTTCATAAGTTCTATACATTTTTATTTTAATAGCACAATTTATGATCTCCATCAATTGTATATATTAATAATTTTGTTAATTGAGTTGATGTCACAAGTCAACTCGACACTAACTCACAATTGATGACAATACTATGATAAATAATCGTAGTGCATTTATTATTGTTAATATGATGAATTTAAGTGTTTAAATTTCGTTTTACTCACAATTTAATCATTTTTTTTATTTTAATATCTTACATGTTTCATGTGTTATTATGATTAATTAGTTCCAAACTATCTGTGTTCAAAATCCATAGTTTCCACATACATACGCGTGTGATAGGATTTCTAGTATAAATAATATTGTTAATTGTATCGATAATGTTGTTAGTTGAATTGGTGCCACAAGTCAACTCGACACTAACTAATAATTGATGACAAATTCATGATAAATAGTTGTAATGCATTTACTATTGTTAATATGATGTATTTATGTGTTTATATTTTGTTTTAATTATAATTTAATCTAGTTTTTTTATTTTAATATTGTACATATTTCATGTGTTATTATTAATTAGTTTAATGTGTTATATACATTTCATTAATTAGTTTCAAATCCGTGTTCTAAATATGTGGTTTCCACATATAAGCGTGTGTAATAACATTTCTAGTATATATAACTAAAGACACTTTCATAATTTTTTGTACGATTTATATATTAACAATCTAGCTGATATATCTATCAATATATTTATACTTATCATGCATGTACTTTTTTGAATCAGCCCGATTTTATCACATCAATATAAAATATTGTTAATATGTATAACAGTTGAAATTTTTTACATAAAATTTTATTTCATTCTAGATTTGATTTGTATTATATAAATAAATGGAGCATGAAATAGGATGGTTAGATTATTAAAATATTAATCATAGGAAATGTTAATAAAGTCACTTTAAATATAGGGTATACATATATACAAGGGTAGCTAGAAATTTTTTAGGGATTAAAACTAAATTATAAATTTTTGAAAGGATTAAAATCTAATTTGATCATTGTATGAACTTAAAACTTTACAATTTTTAAAAGGGTTACACTATAAATTTACCATTTTTGGGGGTTTGGTGCTTCCTATATGTACCCACAAGAAAATCCAATGTTTTGATAATTAGACTAGTGATCAAGCCAATCAAACAATTGATTCCCTATTTAATTGGTTCAACTAGTTTGATTGTCAATTCAACAATAATTGAAAAATTCATTAAAAATTATAAAAACAATTAGAAATTAGAAATATATTAAAAACTATAAAAATCGGTTCAACTATCGGCTTTTTGTCCTAGTTTTTTATTTTTATTTTATCAATTCCAAACGGTTTGCTCAAAAAGTAATTCAACCCTCATGTTTGGACTGATATACTAAACAAATCCTGATCCAACCAATCTTATTCCAATAACACTACAAAGGTCTACTTGTATTGTTGTAAAACTAAGTTTTAGCACTTGCAGAACTTTTTGTACAGTTTATTTGCTTAATCTAATGGTTAAGTTTCATGTTCTCATAAATGATAAATTTTGAATAAATTAGAAAATTTCCACTATTTTTTTTCATCTAAATAAACTTTCAATCACTAAGTAGAAATTAAGGAAATTATATATTTTCAATTGAGTTAATAAAAAAAATATTTGATCAATTAAAAATTTTACATTAATAACAATTCCAGTTAATTTGATAAAATCTATCAATTAGTTTGTTAAAACATAAATTATAGAGAAAGTTATTCACATGGGTAAAATTTATTTAATTGTACACTAATAAATTGGTCCTATACTATATACTATGTCCTTTTTCCACTTAAATGCTAAGAATTTTTTCCCATCTGAGTACATTGTACATGTAGAATTGCATCATTAAACATTTCAGTAACTCAAATTACCAAAAAAAAAAAAATTCAAATCTCACAAATACGACAAATTGAGACTAATGCTAATTCTGATCTTAATAATTCGTATTTATAGGTTAAAATTCGCCTAAAGGTTGAAAGATAAAATCGCCTTGTATAAATTACAACAGTTTTTCAAGTTTCATGGCAGTTTTCTACTGCTAACTTCATGACATTTTTGGGCATCTTCCTAATATTTTCAGCTTCTAGTGTGATAGCCTGGTTAGATCTTTCAATGCCCTTCCAATGATATAAAACATGATCAAATCGTAAAATCTTTTGAAAATTCATATAAAACTTTTTTTTTTCCGATTCTCCCATTTATTATATGAACATTTAAATATAATTCAAAATTCAATAATCAACTATCTAAAACTATAAAAAACGACGGAAAATTTACACAAATTAAATATAAATTGTATATCTTACTAAATTTCCCTACACTTAAACTATACTTGTCCCAAGCATAACAAAACTAAAACCTAAACAGAACACATTACCGTATGCTGACTCATGCAACTATGCACGTAAACAAGAAATTAAATTATTAATGCATTGGCACAAAGAACTATAACAATGATGAGGTTGTAAAGCACGAATAAAAGTTAAGAATGGCATAATGGTCTCAGGAAATCCACAAATTATTTAGATTTAAGAAAAAGGGACAATCTATATGTGCAATCTTACGTATGCATTAAATAGTAATAAGCAAAGCAATCTCGGTTTCTTATGTCTACTAGCAATTATTCATTAAGTATAAGTATTCAAAGCAAATCAAATTGAGGACTAAGCATTAAAGCTCTACTTTTACTAAGCTAAATCCAAAAAATTATAATTTAGGTGAAAAACAAAGAAAATTATGTAAATAGCTCAAAATATGGTTTTAATTAAAAACTAGATTTCTTGCATCATTAATTCAATTCTAAGTTTCAATAGTCTAACAACTTAAATGCTATGCATGCAAAAATTAACTCAAAATTTAAGTCTCATGCCACATTTTATATAAAACAATACAATCCTCAAATAACAACTTCATAATTATTACGTCTAAAACACTTTTGTTGGAAAATTATTCAAGACAAATGCTCTGAATGTCGAGTCTATGTCCTAATCTTGTGGGTAGACACGCCCTGTGTCTACCCATGTGGACGATATAAGACTATCTACCAAGCCTTTTTGCCACCCTAAAACACAATCTAACACCATCCATCATACCAAATTCCAACATAACATGATTTATCAACCAAACAACCACAACTATGGCAACACATTTCACATATACTTACGCAACCAAATTATGCACTTTGCTATCCATGCACTAAAATTCACATGTTCAACCATACCAACAATTTCACATTCATGAAAGACCTTTCATATTCATATATCAACTTTCGATATTAGCCATCATTCATGGCCTTATGAGTCAAATTCTAAGGCAAGCCAACACATTTGGCTCCAAAACAATATGACACTTAATCAAAATAATAAGGCCCTATACATGCCATATTCAAAATGTTAAAACTAACTATACCAAGTGCTTCAATGGATACTCTGACGTTCTTTGATCCACGAGCTATTTAGGCGACACTATAAGAAAATGGAAAGAAAATAGAGTAAGCACAAAGCTTAGTAAGTTGCATATAAATAATTTACTACTAATTACCATGCGATAATTTACTCACAACATATCATCATTTGCACATATTCAAAATCATGCATAGGCATAACTTACTCATTTTCACTCATAAAAATTTACACAGTACAATTCGAGTTCAATACTCATAAATATCATTTAGGTACCTGTACACTCACAACATGGTCATAGCATTTGTCACTCTCAACATAACTTTCGATTTTTCGTTGAACCATTAGAATATTAAAAGATATCCGATAAGCCTCATACGTAGGGTAGAAAGCTGATGCCATGTCCCAGACATGGTCTTACACTAGCTCACGTATCAAAGTCGATGCCATGTCCTAGACATGGTCTTACACTGACTATTGTGTATCGAGGCTGATGCCATGTCCCAGACATGGTCTTACACTAACTCTCGTATATCGAGGCCGATGCCATGTCCCAAACATGGTCTTACACTGACTCTCGTCCATTTGTGCCAATGCCATATCCTAGAGATGGTCTTACACTGACACATCTCATAACCGATGCCATGTACCAGACATGATCTTATAATGGCTCTCATCTATCGGTGTCGATGCCATGTTCCAAACATGGTCTTACACTAGCACTCATATCAATGCCGATGCCATGTCCTAGACATGGTCTTACATTGGCTCACATGTCGAGGTTGATGCCATGTCCCAGACATGGTCTTACACTAGCTCTCGAATAACCCTAGTATTACGGTACGGAATATCCAACCTATTCCTACGATTCAACCGAGATTTTACTATATCATTCTCATCATGCAATTCCATAATCACAATTGAACATTTCATGTTATATAAGTTTATTAGTGCATAAACACAATATAGTTGAAATATTTACACGCAACTTACCTCGGATTACAAAACGTAGGTGACTAGTCGATCTAATCTACTTGCTTGGCCTTCCCCCGGTCTAGGTTCGAATTTTGTATTTCTTGATTTAAAATAATTAAAAATTCACTCATTTAATCACTAAATAAATTTAGAGAATTAAAAATTCACATTTTTGGCAAAATGACCATTTTGCCCCCAGACTTTCACAAAATGACCATTTTACCCCTAGGCTTGAAAATCAATTTTTATCAAATTTCTTCATGTCTTAAGCCTATCCGAAACCTTTTTACTCTTATAGCAACTCAAAATTTCCATTATTTCTCAACATTACTATCTATTTTACTATTACTACAAACTAGTCCTTTTTAGGTGTTTTTCATGAACACCACTTCACAAAAGTTGTTTATTAAACAACTAAGATTCATTTTCTTCCATAAAATTTCAGCAATTATCATAAATTCTCTCATGGTTAATCTCTAAGCTTTCAACCATTTTACAAAATAGTCCCCTCAATAGATAGCTCATGCTACAAGGGTTCCAAAAGTTACCAAAATCATCAAAAATAACCATCTAAATCATTTACTATAGAGATGAATAAGTGGCTGAAAGTTTCAAGCTCCCATTGCTATTTCTTGGAGGAAAAATCGATGGAAGAAGGAAGAGTAAAAAGATGACAATATTTTTCTTTTTATTAACAACCCTTGATTTGTTTGACTTTCTTTGTCTCAATGGTCGGCTATGCTTTAAATATTGGCCTATTTGCACATTAGATACCCCTACTTTATAATCCATAGCCATCTAACACCATTTTCTAGCAAATCATAACTTTTTCCCTTTATGCGATTTAGTCATTTTTCAAAATTAAGCTTCCAATCGCTAAAATTAATTATCCAAAATTTTCATGCACTCATATAATTATGCTATACATCATAAAATAATATTAAAAAAATAATTTCTTGACCTCGAATTTGTGGTTTTGAAACCACTATTCTGATTAGATCCAAAATCAGGCTGTTATAGTACTTCATACTTCGTATCATCTCAATCCCCATGTTATGCAACATGGCATCCTAATAACAGTACAATACAAAGACAGTAGACATGTTTAACATTCAATCAATAATTCAGTAGCAGTAGGTATAATGAACATGCAATCAATAATACAGTAGCAATAGCAACAGTAATAGATCATTAGGTATACAATGATAGTAGGCATGTATCACTTCACATATCGTACATATAATAGTGACAATTCAGTCAATCAGATCATAGATTCTAGAATATTCATAAAGTTAGGCACTCATTTGAGTTTACGAAAACTCTGAAAACAAGTTGGTATTGTGCAAGGACTAAACTGAACATATCACAAAATTTTAAGCAAAATTGTAAAATAAAAATCACACAACCATGTGGAAAGGGGTACACTGTCGTGTGTCCAGACCGTGTAATAGCCTGATGTTGTGTAACAGGATGTGGCCATGGGTTTCCTGTAAGTACCCTAATGTAACAGTAGCACATGATCGTGTAGTCCACCTGTGTGGCATACATGTCTGTGTGGGAAACCGTGTGACTCCTAAAATTCACGGTTAGACCGATTCACTTGGTAAGAACACACACCTTTCACCACAAGTCTGATTGGCACTTCCCACGATCAACTCCAATCTGATTCACCTAGATCTAATCCTTCAAATGACAAACATACAAGTGTTCACATATTATATTCAATGGTAAGGATTTTGGAAAAATCCAAAAGAGATTGATTAAACGAGCTAAAAAGATTAACATCAAATAATGGTATTACGGATATACAAAATCTAACCATTAAAACATATTGCACTTATTGACCTTCGGTAAAGATAACGGAGGCTATTGAAAACAAATATAAACATCGATAGAAACTGAATGAACAATGTGATTCGTTAAGGGAAAAAGAATCAATAACACAAAGGATAAAAATATGGTGCAAGAAAGACGGAAAGAAAATAAAAAGAAGGTGGCAAAAAAGTTTTACTAAGGTTTTGAAAAGAGGCAATGTGATCAATCAAAATAAGAAAATTTTTTAAATATTTAGGGTTTGTAAACCCTAAGGTGACAACAAAGCAAATTAACCAAGGCTTCCCAAAAATTCAAAAAACAAATGAAAGGAAGGGGCTCAAACTTAGGACTCTAAAATGGATTCACTAACACTTAACCATTAAACCAATAACTTATTTTTGCTTAATTAGACAATTAACCAAAAATATATCAGGGTGTGACAACTCTCCCTTTCTTAAAAAAAAATTTGTCCTCAAAATTTACCTGACCCGACTAGATGAAGATATTGATGACGAATTGAGTCTTTTGGTTCCCATGTGGCCTCCTCAAAACCATGGTTTTCCATCACAACACCTTAACTAGTGGAATCTGTTTCCTAATTAAAACCTTTACCTCACGATTTAAAATTTGCATCAGCTCCTCCTTAAAGGAAAAATTCCGTCTTACCTCAATCTACTCGATCAAAACAATATGACAAGGGTCAGATCAATACCGTCTCACCATGAAAACATGGAACACGTCATGGATACGGTCCAGTTCAGGAGGTAACTCTAACTGATACGCCTTTGCCCCAACTCTCTAAAGAATCCAGTATGGTATAATGATTTTAGGACTCAATGTGCCTTTCCATGCAAACCTCAAAACTTTCCTCCATGGAGACACTTTCAAAAAAACTTGATCTCCAACAATGTACTAAATGTCCTTTCTTTTCAGATCTGTATACGACTACCGTGTATCTGAAGCTGCTTTCAGTCTGTCTTGAATCAATCTGATTTTCCCTTCAGATTCTAATATCAGTTCAGGATCCAAAACTTTCCTTTCACTTAGCTCAGTCCAACATAGTGGTGTCCGAAACTTACAACTATACAAAGCCTCATAAGGTATCATCTATATACTCGACTGGAAGTAAAAAATGCTGCCCTCAACATATCTTCCAAGATCTGAATAACCCACTCAGACTGTCCATCGATCTGCAAATGGAAGGCGGTTCTAAAGTACAAACAAATACCTAGTGTCTCATGTAGCTTCTTGTAGAATCGAGACATAAAACGAGGATCCCAATCTAAAATAATTGATATCGGTACCCAGTGCAGTCTCACAATCTTCGAAATGTATAAGTTAGCCAGTTTCTGCAATGAGTAGTTCGTACAAACATGTAAGAAATGAGTCGACTTAGTCAACTTGTCCACTATTACCCAAATCGAATCTTTCTTAGTAGGCGTTAAGAGTAACCCATTAACAAAGTCCATGGTCACTCAGTCTCATTTCCATTGAGAAATTTTAATCGACTACAGCAACCCAGAAGGAAACTGGTATTCCACTTTCACTTGCTGACACGTCAAACACTTAGCTACAAAATCCGCAACTTCCCATTTCAAACTAGGCCACGAGTATACTTCCCTTAAATCCCAATACAAATTATTCCCTCTTGGATGCATAGCATAAAGGCTACTATGCAATTCTTAAAGAATGGACTGTCTTAGACCCTTATCATTTGAGACAATACCTCCCTCGAAAACATAGAAAACCATCGGCATTCAACCCAAAATCCTCAATCTTACCATCCTCAACCAGCTTAATTCGTGGTGGCAAAGACACATTTAATGACTATTTATCCTTAATCTCACCATCCAAGGTGGGCTCCACTTGCAACTGTGCCAATAAGCCTCTATCATCCACCAGACTCAACCTAGCAAACATCACTCTTAAATCAGTCATATGCCTCTTGCTCAGAGCGTTTACCACCATATTAGCTTTTTCAGGATGATACTTGATAACATAGTCGTAGTCCTTGAGTAATTCAATTAATCTCATTTGCCTCAAGTTCACTCCTTTTTGGGTGAGAATATACTTGAGACTCTTGTGATCCATGTAAATGTAACACTTCTCACCAT
Source organism: Gossypium hirsutum (assembly GCF_007990345.1). Lineage (NCBI taxonomy): Eukaryota > Viridiplantae > Streptophyta > Magnoliopsida > Malvales > Malvaceae > Gossypium > Gossypium hirsutum. The sequence continues at coordinate 66,054,334 of NC_053436.1, read as the reverse complement.
ACAAATAGTGCCTTCATATTTTCAACGCAAACGCCATGACCTCAAACTGAAAATCATGAGTCAGATAGTTGCACTCATGCTGTTTCAATTACCTCGATGCATACGTAACTGCTTTTCCATCTTGATAAACACACATCCAAGGCCAATGAAAGATATATCACTATACATTACATACTTTTTTCTTGGTTCAGGTTGAATCAACACTGGAGCTTGAGTCAACATAGACTTTAGCTTCTCAAAGATAGCTTGTTGGTCATCTGTCCACTTAAAAGGATCATTCTTCCTTAACAACTTAGTTAAATGAGTAGCAATCAAAGAAAACATTACTTGCCTAAGCCAAGATTCACATTTACTCAGCTTAACATACAATTTCTTCTCTCAGAGAATTTACAAAACAACCCTCAAATGCTCATCATATTCAATTTTGATTTTGGAGTAAACCAGGATACCATCGATAAACACAATGGTAAAATGATCCATAAATGGCTGAAACACCTTATTCATCAAGTCCATAAATGGGTCAAGAGCATTGGTTAGTCCGAAAGTCATTACAAGGAACTCGTAATGGCCATACAAAGTCTTGAATGCAGTCTTGGGCACATCTAATTCCTTCACCCTTAATTGATAGTACCTAGACCTCATATTAATTTTCAAAACATTGTTGCACCTTGAAATTGGTTGAACAAATCATCGATCATGGGCAGAGGATACTTATTCTTAATAGTCAACTTATTCAGGTGTCAATAATCAATACACAGTCTTAGAGAACCATCATTCTTCTTAATGAACAAAATTGGAGCTCTCCAAGGCGAAACATTGGGTCTTATAAAACCAAGATCCAAAAGCTCTTGAAGTTGGACTTTAAACTCCTTAAGTTCTTTAGGTTCCATGCGATAGGGATCAACAGAAACCAGAGTAGTTCCAAATAACAACTCAATTCCAAATTCAACCTCTCGAGCTAGAGGTAACCTTGACAGTTCCTCGAGGAAAACATCCAAAACTCCCTAACTGTTTGGAGACTATCCATAGTTGAACTACTTGCAGTCACATCGGATACATAAGCTAGATAGGCCTCATATTCTTTCCAAACAAATTTCTCTACTATTATTAAAGAAATCACATTAGAAAAATAATTTTGTCATTCACCAACCACGACGATCTTATTAACCTCAACTGATTTAAGTGTCACTCTCTTAGTAGCACAATCCAGACTAACTTGATGCTCGACCGACCAATCCTTTTCCAAGATTAAATCAAAATAATCAAAAGATAATTCCATCAGATCAGTCGAAAACACTACACCCTGAACTTTTAATAGACATCTTCTATAGATCTTATTTACAACAATCGATTTCCCCAAAGGACTAACTACGGTAACATCACTAGCAGTGTTCTCTACCCCAATACCTAGTTTATCGGACATATTATAGACAATATATGAATGTGTGGAATAAATGTCAATCAAATTAAAGTACTGTAAAAGTAGCACATGGTTGTGCAATCCACCTGTGTGGCACAAACACCCGTGTAGGAAACAGTGTGACTCCTAAAATTCACGGTTAGCCACCGATTCACTTGGTAAGAATACACACCTTTCACCATGAGTCTAATTGGCACTTCCCACGGTCAACTCCGATCTAATTCGCCTAGATCTGATCCTTCAAACGAAAAACATACAAGTGTTCACATATTAGATTCAGTGGTAAGGATTTCGACAAAATTCGAAAGAGATTGATTAAACGAGCCGAAAAGATTAACATCAAATAATGGTATTACGGATATATGGAATCTAACCATTGAAACAAATTGTATTTACTAACCTTTGGAAAAGATAACAAAGGCTATTGACAACAAATCTAGACACTGATAGGAACTAAATGAACGGGGCGATTTGTTAAGGGAAAAAAACCAACAACAAAAAGGATGACAATATGGTGCAAGAAAGAGGGAAAGAAAGGAAAAATAAGGTGGCAAGAAAGTTTTACTAAGGTTTTGAAAAGAGGCAACGTGATCAATCAAAATAAGTAAAAGTTGGATCTTGAACTTGGCTTGCCAAAAATTAACCAAGGCTTGCCAAAAATTCACAGAAAAATGAAAGAAAAAGATTTGAACTTGGGTCTCTAGGACGGATTCACTAACACTTAATCATTAAACCAATAACTCATTTTACTTAATTAGATAATTAACCTAAAATATATCGGGGTGTGACTGTAAAAGTTACAAATAAACTAAATTGTAAATTCTAAAAGGTTCGGGGATTAAAGTGTAATTTGACTAAAAATCTAAACCCAACGTAAAATCTAATTAGCACACCATTAAGTCAACCCCGATCCTAAAACCTAATTATTAGTTTTAGGTTAGATCTAAAAAAACAAAAAAAAAAATCCAACCAGACCAAAGACCCTAGAATTTAATTGAAAGAGTCAAAATTTACACTTAAAAGAAATTTAAACTTTGAAAACTAACTTAGAACTTAATATCCAAATCTAAAATTCCAAAATCTAACAAATCTAATGAAAAGCTTAATAAAAAACATCTAAAACCTAATTTCAAAATAAAAAAATCTTAAAATCTTAAAATATAAAAAAATCTAATTTAACACTTAATATTAAAATTTTAAAAATATAAAATTGAAAGATCTAATTTAAAACCTAATATCAAAACCTAAAATCTAAAAACTTAATATTAAAATACTAAAAATATAAAATCGAACAATTTAATTTAAAACCTAATATCAAAACCCAACATTTAAAATCTAAAAAGTTTAATTTAAAACTTAACATTAAAATATTAAAAATATAAAATCCAAAGATATAATTTAAAACTTAATATCAAAATCTAAAATCTAAAAATAAATTAATATTAAAATCTTAAAAATCTAAAATTGAAAATTTTAATTTAAAACCTAATGTCAAAACCCAAAATCTAAAATATAAATGACTAATTTAAAATTTAATATTAAAATATTAAAAATATAATTTCGAAATATCTAATTTAAAATCTAATATCAAAACCTAAAACCTAAAATCTAAAAGAAAAAAATATACTTAATATTAAAATATTAAAAATCGAAAATCGAAAAATTAATTTAAAACTTAATATAAAAACCTAAAATAAAAATCTAATTAATTTAATGTTTAAACTTAATATTAAGATATAAAAACCTAAAATTTAATTTAAAGCTTAATGTCAAAACCTAAAATCTACCTAAAATATTCTAAAATTTGAATTAAATTTTAAAAATACTAAAATAAAATTTAACCAAAATAAATTCATCTAAATTTATTAACAACAAAATCCCCCCAAAAAAAACTCAAGGAGGTAATTATTTGCAAATATAAATATAATCAGAAAAATAATAGAAATGAGTGTGATCCAATCAAAGCATTAACTATCATAATAGAAAATGCGTGATAAATTACATAAGAAGAAATTAAATAAATTGAAAAGTTGTACAAAAAATAAAGAATAAAAAATTAAAAGTCAAATTCAACAATAATAAAATTAAAATCAAGCAATTAAAATTTTAATTTCAGAAAATATAAAAAGCAGAGGGGTTGAAAGAGTAATTAATTTGCTCAAAATCTTTGAAATCGGGACCAAATTAAGAGGGTTTTAAAAACTGCAAGGACAAGTATTGTAAATTAGAAAGGCAAAAGTCCCTAAAAATTAACTCAGAAACGTTGGAGGATTGGATTGCAATTTACCCAATCCCCCTATGTTGTGGCTGAAAATATAAAAAGTTTTCCTTTTTCTTTTTTTTTTCTTTTCAAAATTTTTCTTTTTTCCTTTATTGTTTTGAAAACAGAAAACCTAAAAAGATTTTTGATCCTTTTCTTATTTCAATTTTTTGTCATGAGCTAAAATACTACCACGACAACACAATGTGTTTTGGGGACTAAATTAATGAAACAATGCGTAGAATGAGTTTTGTTAATAGAAGGCATTTTATTTAATTAATGCTATTTAGTTTACTGCTTATTTTAACCAACTTTTAAAGCTTAATTTCATTTCTGTTTCTTTCCTATAAATGTGGTGACAAGGACCAAAGACAGTTATGAAATTTTGAATACTATTGAATCAGAGTTCTTTTTCTTTTCTTCCAATTCTCTCTGTCTTTTTCTATCGTCCTTTTCTCTTTTCTGTTAACAATCATACCAAAAGTATCATAGCTCAATGATGGCTGGTGATGGAGTAACCACGAGGCTACAAAAGGATGTATTCGTTCTCCAACAAGAAATGGTGAAGGTCTAAAATGAGCTTTCTCAATTGGATTCTAAGTGGGACACCAAAATAGAGGCTCGATTTCAAGGGTTTAAGGAGGAGTTTCAGGTGGAGATACATTTTCTATTTGAAAAGTACCTGGGCAACGCAACCGTTTCAAACACTACAACCACTATTCAAGCCAAGGGAAAGGGTGTCCTAGGAGGACCACCACCAAGATTCCTAGCTAAAGACAATTTGAAGGCCCTTCCACAAACTGCGGGGCAGCCAACTCCCAATTCAGTTAGAATCAAGTTTCTTCTTGAGTGTAGCTACTGTTCTCGTTTTAACGACACTGATTTTTTAGGCTGGTGGTCGAAGTTGGAGCAATATTTTGTTACAGAATGAGTACTTGAAGATGACAAGGTACAGACAGTGATGCTTCATCTTGAGGGTCTTTCCTTATTGGACTAGGTCTGCTATGCTCACGGGTTGAGAGAACGATTTGGGACTAGTATCCTTAAGGATTCGATGGCTGAGTTGGTGACTTTGAAACAACAAGGATTAGTGGAGCACTATCACGACCAATTTGTAAGTCTTCTAAACCAGCTGCAATTGTCCAAGTCTTATGACCTCAACATATATATTAGTAATCTAAAGACAAACATAAGCAAATACCTGTAATTATTTAGGCCCCAATCTTTGGTAGAAGGCTTCCACATTGCTCCACAGGTAGAGAGTATCTTAGAGACCTCTCCTAGGAATGGATTTCTAACTGGAACTCACTCAGTCACTAGATTTAGCCTCAATCAAACCACTATTCCGAGCACTTGCTTCTAACCAATCAAGTTCCTTTGTACATCCACCTTTAGGGGGATCTGTGGCATCGAAGGCACCCCCTAAGGGGGGTTAATTCTGTACTTATGGCAGATGATACAAAATGAGTATGGATGAATGCAGAAGCGAATTGTAAAGTTTGTTTAAGTCGTGAATCTGACTTAGGGCTCTAGACATTCAGAAAGAAACTTAGATTTTGACACAACGTGAAACACAACTGAATACAAGTTAGATAAAAAATTGAAGAAAAAGAATTGAAATAAATAAAGTAAGATAAGTAAAATAGAATAATAGGACAATAAAGAAGATAGTTGAAAAAGATAGAACGCGATATGTAAAAGTTCTAAGAAGCCTTGGAAATACGAAGAATCCACAACCCCCTTCAAGCGGCTCTAATTTTCACTCCAAGATAGAAACCTTGGTAAGAAAAAGTTTGAAGATAGCCCTCACAATCTAAAAAGATTGTTAAAACTATTCTAAAAGAAACTTAAGAACAATTCTTGAAAAGGAAAACTCAAAAAGAATTTGAATAATAATCAATTGAATGATTTGTGTACAATGCAAAGGCTTATTTATATGCTAGCTAAATAAATCTAAATAGTACTCTTAATTATACTAGAACTCTAATTAATCTAAACAAAAAGTAGTTTTAAACTAAACTCACTTATTGGCATAAAACTCCTAAATAACTTAAACTACTTAATAATTATAAAAAATTTAGAATAATAAAATAATAAGAGCTGATAAATACAAAATTGAGCTCATATATATAAAAAATTCAGCCAAAAACTCAAACCCAATATAATTTAAACTCAAATTAAAAGCACAAAACTCATAATTCTCGTCATAATCCCATCTAGAAATTCTGCTCACACAGTCTTCACTAAAATAATTATAACTTGAGCTCTCAAACTCAAAATCAAGTGATTCAAAGTGCGTTTTGAAGGTAAGAGATAGATCTTCAAACACATGAGGACATCTTAACCCAAAAATTCCTAGATCCCATCCAAAAATTCATCGCAAGCCTACTGATCTCCCAAACTTAAAAATTGGCAGCTTTGATGAATGGAATTTAATAAATTTCACCCATCTGTGCGTGTATCAATCCCCTTTTCCTCAAAAAGATTTGTCCTAAAATCTTAGTTTGATTTACATGGACTTTGACATTGTTGTTGGGCCTTGAGGCAGTGTGAGCCCATCACATCCATGGGTCTGAAATTTTTCCTTGAGGCTCGCATCAGTAGAGAGGAACAAAAGGGCCTTTGTTTTTGGTGTACGGCCAAATATCACATTGGTCATAAATGTGTCAAAAGCCAGCTCTATCGACTATTGTTGGATTCACCTAGGGAATAAGATATTAAGGAGTTTAGAATGTTCAGATAAGCTGAAGGATCTTTCTGTTGAAGAGGCACAAGCATAAGGCCCTATGTTATCCTTATATGCAATAAAAAGATCCCATGGTCCCTATACCTTGCCATTTGAAGTAGAAATCAGGGTAGCTAATGTTATATTCTTAGCGGACTCAAAGAGTACATATAATTTACTAGATTCTTAGTTGGTGACCAAGTTGTTTTTACCCGTATGGCAATAATAGTAGATAAAGGCCACTATAGCTGATGGGGGGCATCTATTAACTGTTGGTATTTGCAGAGGGATCAAATGGGTGGCTCAAGAGTTCATTTTTATTGTTGAATTTGTCACATCCCAAAAAAATTGGGTTAGTAGAAATTGGGTTAATGAACTTAGAGTGGTCACACCTGAATTTTTTTAGTGATTGAGTACTGGTGGAGTTGTCCTTGATGATCAGTGTTCGAATCCATCCCCTTACATTATTTTCTATGTGGTGAAATTTTGCTTCCGACCTTAGCAAATGTTACATCCCATATTTTATTATTTTTTTTCAAAAATGAAAATAAGGAAGAAAGTGGCCAAGTGGCCAAGTGGTTAAGTGTTTAATTAATTTCTCTAGGTCTTTAATTAATTTCTCTAGGTCCTAGGTTCAAGTTTCCTCACCAACACTTTTTTGTTTAATTTTTGCGATTTTTCCTACATGCTTAAAGCCCCCTTGGCGTCCAACCTTTCTTTCCATTGTGGGAGAAATATTCTTTCGATAGTTGGTTCTCGATGATTACTACACCGATGATCGATTGCTATAGAAAGATGTGAAGTTCTAGTGGTCCAAGAAATGTCAACAGAGTTTTGAAAAGTTGAAAGCACTGTTAACTGGGGCACCAGTTTTAGTTCAACCCGAGTTGGGTAAAGAGTTTGTGATTTTTAGTGACGCGTCATTAAATGATTTGGGATGTGTTTTGATGCTAGAGGGAAAAGTGATAGCTTATGCTTCCAGACAATTAAAACGGCATGAAAAAAAATTATCCGACGCACAATTTAGAGTTGGCCGCTATTGTTTTTGCATTGAAAATTTGGTGACATCATTTATTCGGTGAGAAGTGCCACGTCTTTACTGACCACAAGAGTTTAAAGTATCTAATGTCTTAGGAAGATTTGAATTTGCGACAGTGAAGATGCCTTGAGTTGTTGAAAGATTATGAATTAATAATTGATTATCATCTAGGGAAAGCGAATATAGTCGCGGATGTTTTGAGTAGAAAATCTTTGTTTACTTTGCGGGAGATGAACATACAAATAACTTTTTTTGATGATGGTTCGATTTTAGTTGAGTTAAAAGCTAAACTAGTATTTTTTTTCAACAAATTTGTGAAGCTTAGAAGTGTGACAACGATTTGCAAGCTAAAAGTGTACAATGTGAGTCGACTACTGATTCAGACTATTAGATTAGATCCGATGATTGTTTAATGTTCTGAGGTAGAATTTGTGTACAAAAGAATTCTGAGCTTATTTAGAAAATTCTACACAAAGCATACAATGGTTGTTTATCTGTTCATCCGGGGAGTACTAAAACGTACAATAATTTGAAACAATTGAATTAGTGGTCGGGCATAAAACGAGACATTTCAGAATTTGTGTCTAAATGCTTAGTTCGTCAACAAGTTAAAACCAAACATCAAGTGCCTTCGGGACTACTATAGCAAGTGATGATACCAGAATGGAAATGAGATAGAGTTACGATGGATTTTGTATCGGAGTTACCCCTATCTCTGAAAAAGAAAGATGTTATCTGGGTTGTTGTTGATATACCGAAGAAATTGGGACATTTCATTCCGGTACGTACAGACTTTTCGCTAGATAGATTAGCTAAATTGTATATCTCTGAGATTGTCAAATTGCACAGAGTGCCAGTTTCTATTATTTCGGATAGAGATCCGAGGTTTACATCACGATTTTGGAAGAAATTGCAAGAAGCATTTGGTACACGGTTGCACTTTAGTACTGCATTTTATCCACAAACTGACAATAATTCTGAGAGATTAATTTAGATTCTCGAAGATATGCTTTGTTGTTGTGTTTTAGAGTTTGAAGGCAACAAGGAAAAATATTTACCATTGATTGCATTCGCATATAACAACAGTTTTCAATCGAGCATAAAGATGGCACTGTACGAAGATTTATATGGTCTTAAATGTCGAACTCTATTGTACTAGATCAAGCTTAGTGAGAAAAAGATTCACGGGGTTGATTTGATTAGAGAGGCCGAAGATAAAGTGAAAATAATTCGCGACAGTTTAACAGTAGCTTCAGATCGACATAAATTGTATGCGGATTTGAAACATAGACATTGAATTTCAAATCGGCGATAGAGTATTTTTGAAAGTATCTCCGTGGAAGAGGATTCTTCATTTTGGTCACAAAGGAAAATTGAGTCCGTGATTTATCGAGCCGTATGAAATTATTGAGAGAATAGGACGAGTGGTATATCGACTAGCTTTACCATCAGAATTAGAAAAGATCCACAATGTATTTCATGTGTCAATGTTACGACGGTATCGATTAGAGCCATCGCATATCATTTCTCTGGTAGAGATTGAAATTCAACCTGATATGACGTATAGCGAAGAACCGATCAGAATTCTGGCTCGAGAGATTAAAGAATTGAGAAATAAGAGTATAACTTTAGTGAACGTTCAATGGAAACGTCACGGTGTTGAAGAAGCTACGTGGGAACTCAAGAAAGCTATGAGAAAGCAATACCCTAACCTATTTTCTGGTAAGTTTTTCGGGGATGAAAATTCCTAACAGGGGAGAGTTGTAACAGCCCATTTTTAGTCAAATCAGAACAGTGATTTCGGGACCAAAAAATCTAAGGTTAAAATATTTATTTTATTATTATTTTGAGGTCTACAGTATGATAGTATGATTGTGTGAAAATTTCATTAAGAAATTTTATCAATTGCTTGCTCAATTTGATAAAAAGGACTAAATCGCGTAAAGTACAAAAGTGATGTTCTAATAGCTAAAGGTGTCTTAACAGCTATGGAATCTTAAATTAGATGTCCTTATGTCGTATTTAAACCATTTTTAATATGAGTGGACATTCTTGGACATGATTAACTGAATTTTAATGATTTACAACAAATGTTAAATAAGTAAATTAATAATTAAAGTAAATTAAATTAAAGAAAAACAAGGTATCATCTTGTTTCTTCCTACCTATCACCAAAATTTAGACTTAGAAAAGCCATGGAAATAGCTTGAAGCTTTTATCCAACTATCCCTTATGCATGTAAGTGATTTTGACTCGGTTTTTAATGATTTTTATGTTTTTGGAGTCATTGTAGCTTAATCTAGCTAGCCTAGGAACTAATTTGCAAAATTGTTAAAGGTTTAGAGTTTTGCTGTTGATGAATATGTGTGTATTATGATGTCTGATGGTAGAAAATGAATGGTTTTTGTTATATAAACAACATTTGTTAAGTGGTTTTGGTTGAAATTGCAAATTAGGGATTTATTTATAAAATGTGAAAAATTCATGGTTAAATTGTGAAGTAAATGAAAAATATGGGCTGCTATGATAATAAGGGAAATTTGGCTAGCATGTTTAGGGACCTAATTGTATGAATTTACATTTTTATGAGCTAAGGACTAAATTGTAAAGATGTTAAACTATTAGGGGCAAAAGTGTAATTTTTCCATAATGTGATTTTTGGACTAAATTGAATAGGATAATAATTGAAAATTTTAAATTTGATATTATATAGATCAAGAAAAATGATGTTCGGATCTAGATCGGGGGAAAAATAAAGTATTGGACTAGTTAATCCATTTCGTCGTTTTTATGAATTGAGGTTCGTATGTTATTAAGCATTAATATAATTTTGTTTTAAATGTTGTATTATTGAATTAATTGTGAATACAACCTTACGGATATGTTCGATGAAGATTCGACAATTTGGAATCCCGATTGAACCTTAGGAATAGATTAGGATACGAATGACATGTCATTAGGGGTTATGTGTTTTGGGTGCTGGTCCGCACATTCTACCAGTGGCTGAGTTTTCCAGTATGTGTTGCAGATTCTCGTTAGCTTATGTGAGCAGCACTGTGTTGTTACGTCTTGACCGTCAACTTGTGTGAGCAGACCTATTGATAGCTTGAGAGTGAGCATTATATGAGATATGAGATTGAGATAGCTTTCGCTATGTATTTGGCACTTATGGTGTGAGATTCCCGAGTATCTATTATTCCAAATGATTCAATGGGTATATCAAGGATATGGATGAGTATGAGATTGATACGAATTGAGACAGGTATGTACATGAACCATACCAGCATTGAATCGAAGAAACTTGTGAATTTCATATCTAACCTTGTGAATGAATATGTGATAGGTTTGTGGATCAATATGAGTTATATTATGATATGTTTAATTGCTTAAATTGTGTATATATGGTAAGTTAAGTTTATTATTATACGAACTTACTATGCTTTATAGCTTACTTTGTTTATTTTTCCGTGTTTATAGTGATTATCGAAAATTGCTCGGATTTGGGAGTCGTTAGAGATCCCATCACACTATCCAGCTATCGTTTTGGTACTTTTGAGCTTGTGTATTTGTTTATATGGCATGTATAGGAATTATGGTTAATATGGTCTATAGGTTGGTAATAGATTTAGCCATTTGATTTGGCTTGTAAATTATGAATGTTTAGTTATGAATATAGCCATGTGACTTGGCTTATTTTGGCATGCTTGGTGATGTATATATATATGTGTGTGCAAATGACATTTTGGTATGTTGTGTATAATGGTTAAGTTAAAACTTGTTGTGAAATGGTATTTTAAGTACCAATTGGTTGAAATTTGAGATTGGTATGCTTGTGGTTTTAGGTAAAATAATGTATAATTGAAAGTAATCAATTAGGAGATTTTGAGATGTGAAATTGGTATGAAATGGAATGGATAATTTTGATTCTTGTGTGTCTTGTGGTTGTTAATATTGAGATGGCATGAATTAGAATTGTTTGAGATTGGTTTGAATGCCTATTTATGTCATGTTATATGCCATTTGAATTGTGTAGGTAAATACAAATTTGGGTGAGCAAGATGGCTTGGTAAATATCCTATTTTTGTCCACACGGGTAAAGACACGGGCGTGTGTCTCAGCCATGTGTGACACTCGGTTAGGTGACACGATCGTGTGTCCCCTGGTGTTTAATTAGAAACCAAGTCAGTATGCTCCATACGGCCCAGCACACTGGCATGTGACTTGGCCGTGTGGCATAAGTCAGTATACCCTACAGTTTTGGCACAGCCTAGCACACGGCCTGGCACACGGGCGTGTGTGGCCATTTCTAAGGGCAGACGGGTTGGTCGCACGGGCATGTGTCTCAACCGTATGTGACACTCAGTCAAGTGACACGGTCGTGTGTCACCTGGTGTTTAATTAGAAACCAAGTCAGTATGCTCTACACGGCCCAGCACACTGGCATGTAACTTGGCCGTGTAGCATAAGTCAATATACCCTACAGTTTTGGCATGGCCTATCACATGGCCTGGAACATGGGTATGTGTGGCATTTCTAAGGGCACACGGGCTGGTTACACGAGCGTGTGGTTGGCCGTGTGAGCCAAGTCAGAGAGTTACATGGGGTCGGACACGGGCTGGGACATGGCCATGTGATCCCATTTCGAATGTCCACATGACCTATGACACGGGCCAGTCTTTAGCTGTGTGAGACAAACGACCAGGCCACACAGGCATTTGTCCCCTATATTTTGAAAAATAAATCTATGTTTTCAAAAAAAAATTTGAGTTATCGGTTTAGTCCCGATCCATTTCTATTGCATGATTTTGGCCTCATAGGCTCATATTAGGGACATTATAATTGAGTGTGAATGCATTTATTTGTATATGAATAATGTATGATAATTGTATGATTGTTTAACTGTTATGTCTGAAAATGTTCCGTAACCCTATTCCGGCGATGGATATGGGTTAGGGGTGTTACATTTTTAGCTCTCAACCTCCCATTTTCCTCTCTTTTCTATCTCTTCCAAGATTTCTTAAATTTGCACCGCCACCTTGCCACCTCTCTATTCTTTGTTTTCTCTAACATCGCACCTAGCGTTGCCCTCCACCACCGTGGCAACCACCGCACACTACAATGTAATACCATCTATTTTTTCTTATTTTTTCTTCTCCTCTCTTCTTATTTAAGAGAGTGATTGAAACCAATATCCTCTTTTCCTTCTCTTCCCCCAAGTCACCATCGTCCATCATTTGATCATCACCATCTGCCGCCATGGTCACTACCATCCATTGTCACAAAAACAACCGTAAAATAGTAGTGTTTTCCCTTCCTTTCTATAGCGATTTTATTATTTATCATGGTAAGATTATTTGTTATTTTCTGTTAATTCTTCTTAGTATTAAATATCTTAGATATTGTGGCTATTGCTCCCAAATCCCAATCATCTTCTCTTCTGTATTGATTCCCGATTAGTGAGATCGTAAGTATTTGGAGTACTTACTTTATTCAAATCTTCTTAATCCCTATATAGTGACTGAATGACATCTTCCTAACTTGATGTTTCTTGTTTGAATGATCAATTTCAAGCATGTAATTTCCTATGATTCAATAGTAGAATCATATTGGATTGATGAAGAGAAAGTATTGTCATAGAAGCCAAAGCGTAACCGTTTATTAAAGATTTATTTATCAATGGTGTTTTAATAATGGATTATTCATTTTGTGTTTAGATCCGAGATGGATCTAATTAAATTTTAAAGTGGGTATTAGAAAGAGTTTCCGTATTGGAATTACTACGATCAGGTGTGGGTTTTGACACTAAATAAAAACAAATATATGTTTTATAGTGATAAAATCATTATTATTTAAATTATGTTTGATGAGGATACTTTATATATCCATAAAGAGAGATAAAACCCATCGTTATAAATTATGTCAAGGAAGTGATTCCAAATCGTATATGTTGTTAAAAGCGTGTTGTGTGATCTTGATAATTATTATTGATTTGAAAAGTATGAAAATCTCATTCTCCTGATATGTAATCTGATGGCATATGTGATTTTTGCATGATTTATAAAATGTGAAATTTTGATACCATGTATATATATGTGATTTGCATGTTAAGCATGCCTATGTGGTTCTAAGTGAAAAGTGATTTTGTGGCCATATCACATGCATGGGTTGGGATACGTGAAAGGTGGAAGTATGTGGCAGTATATCTGCAAATGTTGTGGGTTGTCCACGATTTGATTATGTGGCAGTTTATCTACATTACTGTGGTACTGTTCATAATTTAGTGTGTTATTGGATGGATGAGTTCTAGGGAACTCGATTATGGTGTGTAGCAGAGATGGATAGGACTGTTTTCATAAAATTTACATTGTTTTACGAAATGTGCATTGATATGATCATGCATAGTGTAAGTGTGAAATATTGAGTTGTATGAAATTGATATAATTTTTCTGATTGTATAACGTATATGTTCATATGTATGTGACTATGTTTATGTTAGACTTACACTGAGCTTTATAGCTCACCCCTATTTAGTTTTTTTGATTTTACAGATAACCTCGAGGTTAGGATTCAATTAGGCATGTGGAGGAGTTTCTTGAAATTCTTTATAAATTCAAGTAATTAATTTTTTTTGATATTTTGATATTTTGGGTTTGTAATAAGTTTGAGTATGGATTGTGGCATGGGACTTTACGTTGACAATTTTTCATTCTGGTTTGCATGAATTGCTTGCATGACATTAAGTTTTAAAAACTGCATAATTCAGTATTTGATAAGATTATGCATGAAACTTGATTTTTATTAAAACTTGACAAAATCACTATTTTCTGCTTCAACAATGAGAAATGAGTTTTAGAAAAAAAATAAGACTTGGTTTTTAAGATTTTAAATTGTTTATTGATAGTTTATTGAATTTACATGAAATAAAATTTTTTAATAAAATATGGTTTTAGTAAAAGTTTTTGTTAAGATTCTAATAAAAATATGTCAATATTACACTTTTCCACTACAATGATAAGAGACGAGTTTTTAATAAAATTAGACTTCGTTTTTAAAATTTCTAATGATTACAAACGAGATTTCTAGTGATATTTTATTTTTGAAATTAACATGTTTTTCTTGAATAAGGATGAATGACATTATGAATGTTTTAAAAAAAGATCAAACTTTTACAAATAAAATCGTTGATTTCTATAGTTCTCATATTTTTGCGAGATTTAGTTAAATATTTGATTTCACCAATTTGAACGATTTACTCAAATGGTTTAAAAAGTATGTTTGAAAACCAAGAAAGTTTTATGGGTCATTCTTGTAGCCAATGTAACTTTCGAAATTCGACCATAACGACTGGGTCAGGTTTGGGTAGTTATAGACTTTATGATTTTACCCTTTTAGGGATGCAATGTAGTCTTTGGAATACAATGGCTACTTTCCTTAGGGTCCATAAATTTGAATTTTAGCTCCATGACCATGCAGTTCACTTTCAAAGGAACCCCTTGTACTATTAAGGGTACCTTACCAGGTAGCATTGAAATGCTAAGTTAGGGAAAATCAACCAAGTGTTTTTCCATGGCGGAAAGTTGATTGGACTCATGTGCATTAGTTTTGACTAGTGTGGAACAAGTGGCTCTCTCAGCAACCTCTATTTAAACAGTGCCAGAAGAACTACAATTACTCCTTAATAAGTTCCAAGACATTTTTTAGTCTGTTTTAGGCTTACCTCCTGCACGACTTCAAGACCATAGGATTCCTTTCAAATATGAAGGGGAAATGGTTAAAGTGAGGCCATATAGGTACCCTATGATTCAAAACTCAGAATTAGAAAAGTTGGTTAGAGAAATGCTAAAAGCTGAGATAATAAGGGACAATTCTAGCCTTTTTGCCTCTCTTGTGGCTATGGTGAAGAAAAAATATGGAACATGTAGGCTTTGTGTTGACTACAAACACCTTAACTAGCTGACAATAAAAGATAGGTTCCCTATTCCCATCATCAATGAGCTTCTTGGGCCTACTTGGCCTATTCCTTCTTCCATCAAGGAGTTGAGGGGCTTCTTGGGGATTCTGGGTTACTGTAGGAGATTCATAAGAAATTATGGTGTTATTTCAAGGCCATTCACCAACTTGCTTAAGAAAGAAGCTTGGGGTGGTGTGAGCAGGCCATTGTTGCCCTTGAGCAATTGAAATAAGCATTATGTCCAGCACCTGTCTTGGCTCTACCTAATTTTAACTTGGAGTTATGAGTGGACACAAATGCTTCAGGTTGTGGGATTGGGGAAGTCCTTTATCAACAAGGTAAACTCATAGCCTACTTCAATTAAGGATTGGGAATAAGACATCAAGCCCTTTCTATATATGAGAAGGAAATGCTTGTTGTGCTTTTAGCTATGAGAAAGTGACATTCTTATCTAGTTGGAAGGCACTTTAAAATTCGAATTGAGAACCAAATTTTAAGGTTTTTAGCTGATCAATGGCAGTCTCTCCCTTTTAGCAAAATTCGGTAGCAAAGATGCTCGAGTGTGATTATAAGGTGATCTACAAAAAAATGGTCTGGCAACTTGGCTACAAATGCATTGTCAAGGAAACAAGCAGTGAAGGAAGAGCAATATCTGTAGTTCACTAGAAGCACTATCAGTTTTTACCTCTTGGCTTGAGTGCAAGCATCATATGTGGTTGATCCTAAAATTCAAAAGATATGTTCAAAAGTTCAGCAACAAAGCTCCAAACATCCAAAATATAAATGGGATGGTAGATTCCTTAAAAAAAAAGGGAAGATTGTAGTGGAGAATGTTGCTAGTCTCAAGTAGGAATTGTTTCAGCTCTTTCATGATAGCACTCTAGGGGGACACTCGGGGTACATGCAACCAGGAAGAGACTAAAAAGCCTTTTATACTGGAAAGGTCTTACCATTGATGTCAAGATATGGGTGAGAGAGTGTCAGATAAGTCAAAAATGCAAGTAAAAAATAGTAGCACCACCAAGCCTTTTACAACCCCTCCAAATCCTAGAAGAGCTAGGTCCTCCATATCTATGGACTTCATTGAAAGACTTCCTAAATCCGGAGGTAAGAATGTCATCTTTTTGGTGGTTGACCATCTCACTAAATATGCTCATTTTATAGCCCTGACACACCCTTTCACTACTGCGATTGTGGCTCGAGAATTCATGGATAATGTGTATATACTGCATGGGATGCCAGATTCCATAATTTCTAACATAGATAAGGTCTTTTTTCAATACCTTTTGGCAAGATCTCTTCAAGAGGGTGGATAACAAGGTTCATTTGTCCACAACATATCACCCAAAGATAGATGGGTAAAATGAAGTAGTAAACAAATACCTTGAACGGTACTTGAGATCTATGATAGGAGAAAGGCCACAAGATTCGCATAAGTGGCTCCCCTTAGCAAGTGGAGGTACAACACCACCTTCTACTCAACTATCCAAGTCACCCCATATGAAGCTTTGTATGGGAAAACTCCTTCTCTACACATGCCCTACCTAGCTGGAGCATCATTGGTAACTACTGTGGATAAAAAGCTGCAACAGAGGGAGGCTTTAAGCAAGTTACCACAATTTCATTTGAAAAGGGCTCAGGATTGGATGAAGCAGCAAGCAGACAATCATAGAACCGAAAGGCATTTCTAGGTTCGAGATTTTGTTTATCTAAAGCTCCAACCCTATATAGGCAGCATACAATGAGAAGGGTTTTGAATCAAAAGCTAGCACCTAAGTTTTTTGGACCTTTTCGAGTGGAGAGCAAGATTAGGAAAGTGGCCTACAGAATCCATCATCCTCAAAAATCTCGTGTTCACCCCACCTTCCACGTATCACAGTTTAAAAAGCAAGTTGGTGCAGCTCCTGTTCAAGCAAAGTTACCAGTGATCGATGTTTAAGGAACTTGCGAAAAGGAATCTCCCAAGATCTTAGAGAAGAGAATGGTGAAATGAGGAAATGCTACAATCATAGAGGTTTTGGTTGAATGGGCACACTAATTTCCAGAAAATGCAACATGGGAGCCCCTACAACAACTCAAGGCGAACTTTTTACACATTGATCCTTAAGGTCAAGGATCCTTTCTAGCTAGGGATATTTGTCACGAGCAAAAATAATAACATGGAAAAACAATGTGTTTTAAGGATTGAATTAATGAAACGATGCGCAGAAGGAGTTTTGTTAATACAGGGTACTTTATTTAATTAATGTTGTTTAGTTTACCCTTTATTTTAACCAACTTTTAAAACTTAATTTCATTTATGTTCTTTCCTATAAATGTGGTGACAAAGACCAAAGGCAGTTATGAATTTTCGAATATTATTAAATCAGAATTCTCTCTCTTTTCTTCCAATTCTCTCTGTCTTTTTCTATCATCCTTTTCTCTCTTCTATTAACAGTCGTACCACTTTTTAGATCTAGGAAATCCAAATCTCATGAACCTGGGTTCTCATGACTAGGTTTACAATCAATTATATCATTCCTCAAACCATATTTTCGAAAAGAAGAAAATAGAGAAAAAAAAAAGAGGAGGAAAGAAACTAGAAAAGATTTTTTTTTTTAAAAAAAACTTCTTTTTTCTTCTTTTTTGTTGTATATTTTCTAGGGCAAAAGGGGTTGTGGACATCCTCGAGGCTAAGAACCACTGATATGGTGAATTCTTGTGTAACACCCCATACTCGACCCTATTTTTAGGTCCGAGCTATGAGATGTCACATTCATTTCCGAACCAATTGCAATCAAATTACAATTCAATATAATAGTTAAAACATATTATTAAGTTCAAAACATCATTACTACATGTTATATAACCATTTACAAGCCTCATACGAGCTTACAAAAGCTCTTTAAATAACTCGAGGTCGAATAAAGACCAAATTGTAAAATATTTAAACTATTGGGTTGACGTTGCGACTTCAGGGGTTCCAAGTTGCGATGTAACTCACAAATTTCCCATCATCACAATGTTAAGAGTCTGACATCACTACATGACTGACTGTTTTGAAAAGGCTCGTATGATATAATTCACAACGGCCTAACAACGACCAATTTTCCACATCAACTCATTTGAACCTAAAGTCACACTACCAAACACTTTATAAACTACCATAGTTGTATCATCATTATCAAATTCAACAATTTACCTATTCAACACTCAAAACCGACCATAATACACAAGACAATTTCAACCTTTGAACCATTTCAACTATAGACCATATATGCATTTGACAACTTAAGATTTCATAAACATAAACTTTAATTGACATTTGCCTATTCAATGTTCCAAAAGACCATATACATTACAAAACCAATTCAAAACCTAGGTACATGTCATTTGTCGAGAACATAGGAAGACTATACAAACTTTGCTAAGTCGAGGGTTGCAGATTGGATTTTGAATCACTTCTTGGAACTTCAAGATCCGCCTTTACCTACACACGTAATAAATAAACCATACGCTGAGTGATAAAGCTTAGTGGTACTTTCATAATTCAAGTCATATAAACAAAATGATAACATTATAAGTGTAAACTATTGCAAGATCAAATTTCAACCATATCATGTCAAGTGTTTCAATTCATACAATGCCACAATTTGCAATCTAATACTTACATTTCATGTTAATATATCACCGATAACGCATATATTTCTATTTCAATTCTCACCAATTGACCATATCAATATTTCATTCCCATATTGATTCTATTTATTTGTTTTGTTCCATGTCAACCCTTAGAGCTTGCATACACTGGCTTGCATGGTCTGTCACATGACATCTTTAATCACATTTCACATATAAGCTTTATAATACCAATTCATATCATCATTTCAATTCAAGCATCAAATATCCAAATCATACCTTATATTCTCTATTAACCTAACTCAGACTCGAATGGATACACGGATTATTCGACAAACATACCAATTTGACACCTAGTGCCTTATCGAAATGTTCAAAGTATATAAATTGCGCCCAACACTCATCAATAAATCAGAATTAAATGGTGTGCACACCACTCATCGAAATGTCTGAAGTAATATGTGTTGGAAAAAATTCTATTTCAAAATGGTTTTCTTGCACAACGGGAAAATAAAACCTTGAAAACTGCCCCGGTTTGTGATATTTATAGCAATAAACCTTAGACTAAAATTGTATCTGTGTTTTCAGATAAGAGGACCCTTGATGCTTTTCAGCTTTCAACAAAACAATATTCTCCACTATTCTCATACCACGAACTGATTTAAGTGTGGGCTCGAACCAATTGAATCAGAACACAGAACTAGAAAAGGTTTTATTTTCATTTTTAGGGTGAAAGTGAAATCTTTCTTCTTTAATAGAAACTGGTAGAATTTTTATTCTACAAAAATATATTTAATAGTTGAGAATAAATTCTTTCTATTTTTCAGTAGAGTAACAATCTCTCAAAGTTGTGTTCATAGCTCTACAGGTGCCATCTATTTATAGGAAAAGAAATTAGAACCCTTATTGAATTGTAAAAGTTTATTTCAACTAAAAAATAACTTCCTACTTATAGTAGGATTAGGGTGGACGACATCCTTTAATACTCCTACTAGAGTTGCCACCCCTTCATATTCCATTAGGGGATTTTGAGCCTCTCTTACATCGGGTCCAATTATGAGTACTTCTTGGACTTTTTGACCCAGTACTTTGTAATTTGATCCAAATCGATTCTATTTTTCTTTTTCCTAAAATTAACTACATTATTTATATTAAATAATTTCTCGTTCCAATTTTACCCCCGATAAAATTTTTGAAAAAAATATGTTTAATATTTTACCGCTCAACATGTTCACTATGATCAAATGGTTTATTTTCAAGGTTTAAAATAGCTCAAAAACATAAACTCATTCTTTCAATCATTTCTAAGTAATCCATGTACATTTACAAATGTATCATTTCTCATTTCCATTTCCATTTTGAGAAACCTACATCCATTTCCAAATGATTCTATTTCTCCATTTTAGGGAAAACCATAGTCATTCCTGAATGTTTCTCATTTCTCTATTTCTATTCATTCCCTTCATTTTAATTCAAACACACAATTCATTTCTAGTTTCAACGAGCTAGCAGAAGGACCAGTTGGACATATGCAATTGAGGTTAAAATGATTTATAATTAAGTTCTAACTTTTCGCCTATCAATTATAAAGTCATTTAGTTACGAAGTCATTCCACTATAGTATCGTGACTGAGCTCTCCCCATCAGTATACCATTATGAAAGTAACTACTCAGTGCTCATCTAATGAGCTTGTCATAAGTGTGTTACCCTCATAGGATATCCTTAATATCTTTGGGATAATATCTGTTCTCCCAATATGATTCTATTTTATCTCATGGTAACCATTACATCTTCCTTCATGAAAAGTCAATAACAATCAAATAGTGATTAAGTCATTCATCATGATGACGAATGACCTATGGACACGTTTACTTTTCATGAGTCTTGTAATGCAATGAGAGGATATCATTTACCCATGTCTTGGGCTATGAATTCCACTATTTTGAATAACGTTGCATACTGCAGAATTCGTACACCCAATGCACCAACTTTCAGTTTCTTATCTATTTGAACTTAGGCTTTTACTAACATCATAGCGTACGAGTAATGTATACATAGTCTGTCATCCATTTAGGATTTAGGTATGCCACACATGAATGTCATAGGAGAATAAATCCATAAACAAAATTCGGATCTATTCTTCTTGGCTCCAATTCGATGTATTGTCAGTCCAATCAGTCACATTTATGTCTCTATCTTGTGGTAGTAATCCGCTTCAATGCCCAAGACAAGGCATCTCCCCAATTGGACTTGATAGACAACATATTAATCTTTCAATCGATTTGCTCATTTCCTACTAGACTAAGGCTCATTTCCTATTAGACTAAGGAAATGTTTAGTTTCATCTACTAATACAAGTTATCTTTTTGTATCACGATCCGACTACGTGATACCGCTCAGTATTAGTTTAAACATTAGACAACCAATGAGAAACATTTCCTTCCATTTTACTTTGTATGCAAAACCCATATGAAGACAATTATACAAAGTGTATTAATGTAATATATTTTTTTATTCAATCTGTTTGAAAAATTACAAATGTAATTAGACAAAAATACTATAGTTAGGGCACTAGATCCAATAGTCTCCCACTTGCCCTAGTGAAGTAGATGAATCATGTTTCGCATTCCTGTGCCCCTCCATATGTTTCCTAAAGAGCTCTTTAGCTAGTAGAGTCTTGGAAAAACAAATCCCCAAGGTTTTTTCTCATATGTGATCTTTAACTACATCCACTATTCTGTCAAATAATATCGCCTCTCTTAATGTGTTTTGTCTTTATGTGGTTTCTTTTAGGTTTAGTTATATCTACACTATTATAGATCCATAGCTTTTCATACCTCATATTCGACCCTCCATAGTGAAGTTAGCAGTGTAACCCTGCTTGACACTTATTCACACTATAGACCCACCATTTAGGACAAAAGCACAGTTCGATATCAATTTCCTCAAATTTTGACACATTTGGAAGTCAGAATCGGTATATCCAATAGGATTAAAATATCCTCTAGAATACATAAGCATATAATCCCTCATTCTTCGTAAATACTTGAGTATAATTTCTTTCTAGTGTCTTGGTCCTGGATTCACCTGATATCAACTTACCAACCCCACTGCAAAATAGATATTTGGGTGTATGCATAACATAGCAAACATAAGGCTTCCTACTACAGAAGCATAAGGAACCTTTCTCATGTTCTCTCTTTCTTCCTCTATCTTAGGATAATCCTCTAAAGAGAAATGAAATCCTGATATAATCTACTGGCTAACTCTAACCAGCCTCCCTTAATTCTAAATAAAATGTTAGTTATATAGTGACTAATCTAAAGACAAAATTGCCCATTCTTTTAGTAAAACACTTAGGGCCTAATATTGGAAAATTACCCCAAATTGCCTTTAAAATTGAAGTCAACATACGCAGGAATCATCGCAACGTCACAACATCGAGCACCTTCTCGTCGCGATGTCAAGTTTGTTTTGGTCTCATTCTTGTGCCTGTCTTTGGTGTCGAGACTTCCAAGCTTTGTTATTGTGACATCGACTGTAGTTTTGTCCTATAATATGCATCTTCTATTATTGATCAATCTTATGTAACCACATAATCTTATTTAAATATAAAATAACAAAAAACTACTAAAAACTTTCTTCTAATACTTAAACTCTACAAACATAAACAATCACTAAAATAACATGATTTTACTTACAAACAAGCTAAAATAAGTGTAAATTGATAACAAATAGACATGGCAATTTGTGGTAGATCAAATGTAAAAAAATAGGCCTAAAGTTAGCAGCAAAAAGTGCCATAAAACCTATAAAAACTATTTTAACTCATTAAGAGTAATTTTATCTTTCAACCCTTATGCAAATTTTACGTATAAATACATATTCTTAAGATCAAAGTTAGCCTATTCGTATACAATATTATTTTATTTTTGTGTTTTCCTCTCAATTTGAATTGCAAAACTCTTTTTCTAGTCAAAGCAATTTTGAAGTTTTGATTCTTCAAATCTATGAGATCTAATTGATTTTTATTCTTTCTTTATTTATTGGTATTTACATATCAATTTTTGTTTGATATTTTAAAATATTTTCCTTGTCAATTAGAATGCTAAATTCCTAATTTTTTAAGTTTATTCTAATACTTGTGACAAATATCATGATTGAGTATAAGCTACTTATGCAATTCATGTTGTGTGGATATGTAATCTAGCCCATGAAAAATTGTTTGTGCGTTGGCTAGAATTGAGTCGCTCTAATTTTAGTGCTATTAATAAATTAAATCCTACTTGCTTCATTCTAAGGCTATTTGTTAATAAGAGAAATAATTTCAAAGAGTTTCATCTTGATTATTGAGAAGGTAACAAGAAAATGATTAATAGGCACAATACTAATAACTATAATTAATTTATTAAAAAATTTAAAATTCATTTATGCATAAATGATCAAGTTTAATAAAACTAATATTTCTCATTTGATTAAACTCTCCTCATATTGATTTTTTAAAAAAATTCTATTTGCGATCTTACTTTTCACTGTTTTAATTTTTTTTATTTCAGAACTTTCTTTTATTTTTAATTACTTGTTTTACTAAAGAAATATTATAACGACTCTTTGTGGATTCGACCTTATAACTAGTCTTTGTGCATTTGTCCTTGCTTATTTTTATATAAAAATTTAATTTTTTTAGTAGGAATTTATTTTTGTTGGACTCGACACCCATCAAATTTTGACGTCGTTGTTGGGGAGTGATATTGGTAATTTTATTTCCTTTTATGCCCTAATCTTCTCATGCCAATGAACTCTAATATAATCTTAAGATTGAGAAAACTACTCTAAGACTAAATAAGCTAAATCATGATCTAACCAACCGTCTTCACCTACCAACCTAAAAACAATGATCAATTTAGTCAAATAATCTAGCTTATTTGAAATTGTAGACAAGATGACCAATCAAACTATGAGAGAGTTAGCCACACCAGATCTAATTTAACAATTGTTTTGCATGGACTACCTTGAGTATAACATCTTACACACAACCTGGAAGTTGATCAGATGTAAGATGTCACATTAGTTGTCAATGCAACAGAAACAAACATTAAAACAAACATCGAAGCATAATTTTTGAGCAAAAATGAGTCAAGCAAGGCAAAAAAAATTAAAAAATATTACAAGTGGTAAACGAACTTAAATGGGCCCACATAACAAGTTGAGGTCAAAGATAGTCAAACACGAGTCAAGTTACAAATGTTGGGTCAAACTAACAAAATACGATGCTATGTCTCGAGACATGCCTCCCATGTTTTCATATTTTAGCTTTGAAGTTCTATGTCTCGAGATAATGGAACCATGTCTCGAGATTTAACCCTTATGTCTCGAGACGATGTAACCATGTCTTGAAACTTGACACTTTATGTCTCAAGACAAACTTGCCATGTCTCGAGACTTGTACCCAGAAATGTATGAATCTCGTGAAATTGTTCTTGAGGTCTCGAGTCTTGATGTTTAGAGGCACATGCCCATAAAAAGTAGAAATTAAGCATTATAAATCATGCAATCAAGTCTCTAAATGGCCCTAAACATGTGCAACATGTAACCAAACCATTGCAAACATATTTGACATGTTAAATCAAGTCTAAAACATGCAAAAACATTGTTATTAACATAATGGATAAAAAGTTATCTAGGTAAGTAAATTGTAACACTTAAATGCATGCATAAACTATACAAATATGCATCACAAATCAAAGTCAAAATGTTCAAAAGTCACAAAATAAACCAAAACATAAAACATTGTGACAAATATTTAAAAACCATAAAGAAACATACATAAGACATGAAAATTCACCTAGTGACCTAGGCACATGCCTAAAACACTAAATTAAAGAAAGAAATTCAGAATTCAAAAAGCGTAGCTAAGACTTGAGGCATTGGATGTTGGAATATGTGGATCAAAACTCATACACACTCCTGCTACTTGCGCACAAAACAAATAATCTGCAAGTTGAGGTTATTGAAGCTCAGTGGTGCTAACATAACTAAATTCATTAGATATAACTGTTAAGTAACAAAGCATGCTAAAACATGATAAAAATATTAATTAAAACATGTTTCATATAGTTAGAATATCATTATAACATTCATTTAACATATCTCTTTCAATACATTCCAATTGCTCAATGTATTTAAAAAATACTTAGGCATCGCCTTAACTTGTAATATGGAAAATTTCAAATAGCCCAAATCATCAATACTACAAATCAATAACATTCATGAAAAATTAAACCATATTAAGGACATTCCCCTTGTTAACCAATTATAAAACAAAAAATGGATACACGAATCAATCCCCTAACACTCAAATTAGTCACGCACAAGCGTAGAATGGAAACTATGCTCCAATGAGTGTAAAATATGACTTCCCCTAACAAAAAATAATACACACTAGTGTCGAATATGAATGTGTACAAGCGTTAAGGATAATGCATATAAGAGCCATGCTCCATTTCCGAACCTAACAATCCTATGTGTACAAGTTAGTATATTCATTTTGTATACTTGTATTTTTTGAACAATTTGGCTTTATAATAAAATCCATTAATTACATTAATATCCTTTTTATATTGTACTCAATGATTTTGAAGACAAAGCAAAATGGAAGCACAAATTATCTAACCGATTATCTAACATTTAACTAATACTAAGCGGTATTATGTGTTCAGGTCGTAACACGAAAAGAAAACTTGTTTTAGTAAATGAACCTAAAAATGTCCATAGTCTAATTGGAAATGAGAAAATCGATTGAAAGGCTAATATGTCATCTATTAAGTCTAACTGGGGAGTGATAGCCGCCAAACATGCGAAGAAATACTACAACAGAAAGATATGAAATTAAAGAAGCGGTGTCCACAAGTATACAGGTCATATTTTACTATAGTTTTGTTTACACCGAAACACATTAGAAGTACTCTGAGGATTGTACCCAAGGGATTGTTGATTGGAAAAAATCACTATTAAATTAATTACAGAAAACAAATACTCATCTAATCTAGTTATGAATTAGTAATGGAAATCCAAAACAATAATAAAATTAATTTATTACTTTTACCTAAACTAAAACTAACCCTAAGTTAATTATCAGTTTCTCATATTCCTTAGTTTTGACTATGTTGACCACCTCCAAACCTGTGAACGTTTAGAGTAAAAATCATGCAAATAAAATATTTATAATAAAGTACGGTATTTTCATGTGAACATGTCAAATTGTAATATTTATTAGTGTTACAATGGAACACTGGAAAGTATTCTGAGGATCGTACCCAAAGGATTAAAGATTGAAAAAAATTATTATTAAATTAATTACAGAAAATAAGTACTAATCTAATCGAGTCGCAAATTAGTAGTGTGAATCCAAATTAAAAGATTAATTAAACTAAATTAATTAATTACCCTAAATTAACCTAATGGAATTTTCTATTCCTAGTGTCAACGATACGAGCTTTAGCCTATGTTTGATTAATAGGTAGAAGATTAACTTGCTTTAATGGTTGTAATTAGTAGGAGAACTCGGGCTTTAATGATGAATTAATTATTAACTAGACAGAATTACCTCTTAGCTTCTACTGCCTAACTAATTTACTAGTACATGCATAGCTCTCGGCCTCACTTTCCAGACTGAGACAAATCCAGGATTTACTCGGTAACCTCGTCTCTTGATTCGTTTACCTATATTACTTCCTAAGGTTTAAGCACACATGAAATTATACCAACTAATTCGTATAAGAAATCCTCATTAATCCTTTAACTATGCACAATTAAACATGTAACACCCCTTAACCCGTATCCGTCGCCGGAACAGGGTTATAGAGCATTACTGGATCTTTCAGAACATTTTTTAGATAATTCAAGAAATTTACTATTCAATAACTGAGATTTTTCATATCGTCCCTGTGACATCCCTAATTAGACCCTAGTTGGAATGTGGTTTCGGGACCACAAAATCGAGTCACAAAAATTCATTTTAATTTTTGTTGCATATATTTATGTGTGATAGTGTATATAGGAAAAATTAAAAGTTTCAATTTAGTCTTAGGAATGTAAATTTTTCTTGAAAGGACTTAGTTGAAAAATTTAGAAAAGATGGTAGGTAATTTGTAAGGATCCAAAAACAATGAGGTGAGAAAGCTTGGGTTTGCATGTCAATTTACCCTTAAAGCATGTAGTGGCCGGCCATGAAATGATGCTATTCCACTAAGTCAAATTAAAAACAATTTTAATTGGCAAATGATGTAATAAATTTATAAGAAAAAGATGAATAAAATAAGAAATAAAGGTAAGAGTGTGTTCATCTTGCTTACCTTCTTGCAAAGCCGAAACAAAAGGGAAAGAGGAAGGAATTTGTCTAGGGCATTCGGCTATCTTGGAGGTTAAATAAGGTAGGAGTTCATGTTATTTCTATTGATTTTTATGAGAATCTAGTTAGTAGTCGAGCTCTTATTGTAACCCATATGTTGATTTTTCTTTAGTTTTGGTGACAAATTGTGCATACGGTATTATTAGATAAATGCTAAAAGGATAGTGTTTTGATATTTTGGATAGAAATATTAGAAAGGGGAAAAATATGGATATATGTGAATTTAAAAGATGGTATGAACAAATGTGGAGTTTTGCTAGTTTAGGATTATTCGGCCAAGTGTTTATGTGGTGGAAATTAAGTGTTAAATGAAATGAAAATGATATTATATGGGGGTATATATATTCGGCCATATGAGTAAATATATAGATGATGTTAAATTTGATTATGTATAATGGGCCATATAGGGTACACATTGTGATATTAACTTTAATTCTCTATAATTGATCAAGTGGGTGATATTGGTTTATATGGTTAAATTTGACTTATGAATATGTATCTTGAAATAAAATATATCATAGACTATGTTACTCTGGAAGTAAAGAATGTATTCGGCCTTGAGACAATCTATAAGTTTTAGTTAAGGTTCTAATGTTTTGAACAAGAATGGTTGTAAGATGAAACGAAAATTATTAAAATATATATGAGTAATTAACAAGGGTGGTTGCCGTGTATATAATATTTATGTGTGTTTTATTGAAATATTTATTGGGTTAATTATAGTAATTGGATCTTAGGTGATCAATAGCCGAATGGCTTAAAGTTAGTAAAAGCATAAGGTGAATAAAAATCAAATGTTGCCGTATGATTCTTTTGATATGAAACTATTAATGTTATAGGATATAAATAACTAGCAAGGTAATTAAACTAGTTAATTTATTTATTTAAGCTCAAGAACCCAAAGGAGGAGAATCAAGCAAGGGCAAAACAAAGTGTATTAAGTAGCCGTTTGGAACCATTTCATCCGACATAAGGTAAGTCTTTGAGTAATGGAACTTAGCTTAAGATTTGATAAACGATGATATATATTTATATGAACATAATAAATAAGATGTGACCTAATGGTTCTACTTGAATTACATATTGAAATAAATAAGTTTCTAGCATATAAGTTTAGTTATAATGAAGAATGATATGGAATAAAAGTAAAGATGGGACTATGAATTGGTATAATTACCTATAGCAAAATGATAAGGAATAAGTTACTTCTATGAGCCTTAGCCGATTGGTAATTAGAAAAGTGATATTTAAATTATGATTTGTATGTGATAATAAGAAGTACTTATATGTGATGATA
This sequence comes from Gossypium hirsutum, assembly GCF_007990345.1. NCBI lineage: Eukaryota > Viridiplantae > Streptophyta > Magnoliopsida > Malvales > Malvaceae > Gossypium > Gossypium hirsutum. The sequence continues at coordinate 66,025,613 of NC_053436.1, read as the reverse complement.
TGTTTTAAACTCAAATGGTAAGTTCTTAAGTGTTTGGACTTGGAAATTTAAGAGCAAATTGTAATAATCTGCTTAGGACAACAGCAGTAGCGTGATTTTTGAAAATCACCATAAATTGTTGGAGTGGAATTAGAGACTGAATAAAATATGTAATCAAATATCAATGAGTCTAGTTTCTTATAAAATAAACAGTGCAAGCAAAGGAATTTCCTATAGAGAGATATTTAAAGTTGTGTGTGACAGTGTCAGAATGAATCTGAAATCCCCTGTTCTGTTTTTATAAAATCATTATAAATAGTAAAAAAAAATTTATAAGATAAAATTTATATTCTTAGACTCCTTAATGAGTTCTAGTTTCAAATGAAATAAACAAGAACATATTTTGAAATCTATACTATGAGAAATTTGATTCGTAGTGAAGAGTGGTTAGTATAGTCAAACAGTGAAATAGGGGAAACTTTAAGAAAATTCTGGTTTTGATTGGCCAAACCAAAAATCCTGAAAATTTTATGGATAGAATATATATGAGTCTATTTTTAGGGAAAATTTATGGCACTTCATTTGGAGTTTCGTAGCTCCAGTTACAAATAATTTAATGATTGTTGCTCAAGAAAATAGCTTGTAGTGAATCTATGATTTTGTTGTAAACATTGATGAAACTAATTGAGTTGCTTATAAGCTATTGCTAAATTGATGTACAAGATAAATATATAGGTGGTGAGGCCAAAATGGATAAAATTTAAATGTGTGCAAGTTATCTGAATGGCTATTTTATAAACGTAAGCAATGTATATGTAATATGTGTTGATAGTTTTATAAATTGAAGGTGTGGTGACTTATATGTTGTTTAGCCGAATGGTTGTCATGAGAAGAATGTAAGTCATGTGTGTATTTTCTTATTTAGTTGGAAGTTTATTGAAAAGGATATATATATGTATAAATATGTGTTAAAGTCGAATGATATTATGACATGAAGTTAAGGTACATGCTATATGCTTATATTCGAATGAGGTTAATGAATTACAATGGTGATAGTTTGTGTGAAATGTGGTAACATGTGATTAAATATACATGGAATTTGGAAAGTATCCGGGTTAAGACTCGCTGACTACGTGATGTGACCTAATGGATCTTGTGAAATGAGACTAGCTATATTGAGATAGGAATAAGTTCGAATGAAGTGATACCTTATTAATGTGTTTCCGTGTTGGAAAAATCGAAGGTATGTGAATTGATGTGTATACAACTTTGTGAATTAACTATGATGATATATCCGGGCTTAAAGTCCCGCAGGCTTGGTACTGGTAACTGGATTCGGATTTTTTTTTTTAAACCTAGCAGGCTATGGCTAAGTGCCTTGAATTATTTCAAACCGAAGACCATTTGTATACCTTTAAGATAAGGATTTAATTAGTTTCATAAAAATTTACTAATTTGAGTTGTATTCTGCAGGATGTGCAAATACAAGGTATGGATTGCGTTTGGTCATTTATGTATATGTGATAAGGAATATGTTTGGTCCTTTATATATGTATACGAAACTTTAATACTTGTCATGATTTTATTATTTGAAATATTAATGTGAATAGGAACTAAAGAACTAAGCTCCTAAATACATATATACAATTATGTATGTTCACGAAATGAATGCATATGATTAAGTGGTTAGAGGTATTGAAAGATTGAATTGGTAATTGGTAACTATGGAAACGGTAAGTGTACAAAGGTTAAGTATATGGGGTGATACTTACTTGCTATGTGAACAAGATTTCGTTTGTATTACAAATGTACTTGGGGAATCACTTATGAGATGGTTATAAGTTATATTCAACGAGTATTGACTCTATCAAATTGTTTATGTAAGATGAAAACATGAATATGTGCTTCCTAATATGGAAACCGAATGTGATTAGTGTTATGTTTTAGTTCGACTGATTAAACTAAAAGTAGCATGGATGTTTTTAAATGCGAAGGGGTATATACTCTTAAATTTGGATGAAATAGATGAATTACATGTGCATACATAGGGTTTAATCTATTTGACCGAATGGTGATATATCTTGACATTTCAAAACGTGATTTGTGTAAGACCTAATCTTAAGTGACTTAGTAATAAATCAACAATTACGGATGATCAGCACATTAAGTTGGCCAGGTATGTATTATGTACTTGTGTAGGCTTATTAAGCCCATCGAGACTTCACTTGGATTTTGTGTAAGTTATAAATGTATTTAATCCAACAAAGTTAATTGTTTTACTTAAGACATACTAAGCCTTGAAAGCTTACTCTGTTGTTACGTTTCTCTGTTTTATAGATTATCAAATTTGGCCTTTGCTCGAGGATCGTCAACAACTCGTCACACTATCACTATCCACTGTTTGGTACTGTTATGTTTTGGATTATTTTATGGCATGTATAGAATAAACTAGTAGCGGAATAATATTCTGATTAATGTATATAAGCCATGCACAAATGGCATCTTTTGAATGTGTACTTATAGAAGTTTAATTTTATCCCTGGCTGTATTTAGCATTTATCTAAATGAATGATCTTTATTTCAAGAAAAAGTTAAAAATTTTACTATTCCGACATGAGTTACAAGTCTGGTAATACCCCTTTCCTATTCTGACAACGGTTACGGGATAGGGGTGTTACAGTCCCTTAAATGGACCCTGGAGGTCTAATACGAGCATTAGAATCAAGTTGGGACCTACTCAAAAACTCTAAGAATTTTTCGTAACATTTCAAAAAATTTCTAAGTTACAGGGCTCACACGCCCGTGTGGTCTAAGGGACACGCCCGTGTGACCCTAGGACACACCCGTGCTGTAGACTATGTTCGAACCCATGTAACTCTTTGACTTGTGCACACGGCCATGCCAACGCCCATGTGCCAGGCAGTGTGGTTAATTAATTCAATTCAAAATTTGGTGCAGGTTTCACAAGGCCAAGACACAAGCCCGTGTTCTAGGATGTGTAGCACACATAGCTGAGACACACACCTGTGTCTCTGCCCGTGTGCTCAATTTCGAGCATTCTATTTCTCAAAATTAAGGTGCAGGGGACACACGGCCTAACGGCACGCCCATGTACTCTGCTGTGTGTCATACAGGTTCTAGACACACGCCCGCGTGTCTTCCCGTGTTGACAAAATAAAGCCATTTCTAGCTTTATTTCTCTCTTAAAATCACACCAAAGGCCTAAACTTAAAACCCACATCCAATACCAACCATTTCAAGCATTTAAATTAAGCGAACTTCATCACTCAACAAGGTATATCATTACATGCATATATGTTTATAAACTTACATTGGTTTAACTTAGGCATTAACATCATTTGATCACATATACTTAACATAACACATGTGTATATATCATAATAACCTACTTAATCATACCAAAATAAACCATTACTAGCCATTCCAATAGCTAGGTTACAAAACATCAATTTCAAGCCATCATTGGCCAAGTTGTCCTATACATGTCATTATAACAAAATGATTATACTATAAATACCCAAAATATCTAGTAGATAGTGTGATTATGCTTCAATGATCTCCAACCTTCGCGAGCTTCTGAGCACTATAAAACAGGGGAAAATAAAACGGAGTAAGCATTGCATACTTAGTAAGTTCGTATAACAGAAACTAAACTTACCAATCCCGTTTATTAAACCTAAGCATACAATATCATGTTTTCCATCCATATGACATAATTGCCTAAACACATGCATTCAATCAAACATGTTAGTCACAAAATCTTCATATCAATCAAGTAAACATAGATGAGCTCTTCATACTATTTTCCTTCAAGTCATCATTTATTTCATTCAATAATTCTCTTATCCTGCTAAGAAGTTTTGTGCCTGTTGAATCATTGAAATTTCAATGGATACTCAAATGGTACACTTGAGGTGTATGATTCAATAACTCGTCAATTCTTTTTCAAGAGTACCCATTAGGGCACTTAATTGAGGAACACACTCTCGAGTCACATATCGTATAACAGGATTACCAGTCCAGGCTAAATCCTAATTGTAACATATACTCGAGAGGTATTATATCAGGATTACCCGTCCAAGTTAAATCCTTTCTATAATGAGGTCAATAGGATTACTCGTTCAAGCTAAATCCTGTCAACAACAAATGCAAGACCTCATTCATTTCGGGAAAGCATATATGTTCATTGGAATTCAATATTCAATTTGGACATAACCCTTTTTCACCATTTTCAAGCATGTATTAATTTCTCATATTGTAACATCCAAGCAAATCACATAAATGATAATCACATTTCATACAATCATAACATTTAATTTAACATAATTACAAGCTCGAATAAATTATACGAACTTACCTCGACACTTGTTCGCGTAAGTAATTTAGTAATTCGAAACATTTTTTTCCTCGATCTAACCTCGAATGTGAGTTATCTGAATCTATATAAATAGATTTAGTCATCAATTTCTCATATTTCATACTCATTTGGACTCAATTTACATCCTAGGCAAAATTACTATTTTGTCCCTAACTTTTCCATAAATTCTAATTTCGTCCCTAAGCTCAGAAAATGAAACTCATGCAATTTACTCCCTATTTCAAGCCAAACCAAAATCCCATTACAAAATTTACATCACATGTATTCATAAAAATTCAGTATTTTTCTTCAATTTCACAATTTACATTTTAGTCCCTAAATCATGTTTTCATCAAAAATCACTTTGTAAAATTGTTTATCTATCAACAACATTTCATTTTCTACCATAAATTTCTAATTTTCAGCATATTCATCCAAGAACCAAATTTCATACCTTGATAACTTTTCAAATTAATCCCCCAAATAGATAGATTAAGCTATATTGGTTTCAAAACTATCAAAATTACTAAAAACAGGACAAGAAAACTTACCCAATTAAGCCATGAAAGTTTCTTCTCTCTCTCCTAGGGTTTCCATGTATTTTAGGTTGAAGAAGATGAGAAAATAAGATGATATTTTCTAATAATCTTTTAATTAATTTAAATAGTTTCCAAATTCTAATTTAGTCCTTACCTTTTCTTCTAAAGTTTCATGGATGAGTCACCAAAAATATACATACTTTTCTTTAATGGTCTAATTACCATATAAGGACCTTTAGTTTTGAATTCCATAGCTATTCAATCCTTATAGCTACTAGAATTCAACTTTTACATTTTATGCGATTTAGTCCTTCTCGTAATTAAACACTTAATCGATAAAATTTTCGTATCAAAATTTTCACACGACATGTTTATCATAATACGGACCATATAATAAAATAAAAATAAACTTTATTTTCGGATTGAATTTGTGGTCTCGAAACCACTTTTTTGATTTCACTAAAATTAGGTTGTTACAACTCTTCCCTTAAGGATTTTCGTCCTCGAAAATCTTACCAGTAAAAAGATTCGGGTATTGCTTCCTCATAGTATCCTCTGGCTCCCAAGTAGCCTCCTCTATACCATGTCATTGCCAAAGAACTTTTACTAACGCTACCTTCTTATTTCTTAACTCTTTTGTTTCCATAGCAAAGATTTTGATGGGTTCTTCACTATATGTCATATCAGGTTGAATCTCTACCTCTGTAGGAGAAATAACATGTAAAGGATCGGATCGGTACAGTCGTAGCATTATGAATCCGATCAAGTTCTGGTGGTAAAGCTAACCGATATGTAACCAGTCCAATTCTTTCTGTAATCTCATATGGTCCAACGAACTATGGACTCAGTTTTCCTTTGCGACCAAGCCAGAGAACTTTCTTCCAAGGTGATACTTTCAAGACCTTGTCGCTGACTTGAAATTCTATTACTTTTCGTTTAAGATCAGCATAGGAATTTTGACGATCAGAGGCTGCTTTTAAACTGTCCCGTATTACTTTTACTTTTTCCTCAGTTTTACAGACTATGTCAACTCTGTGTAAGTTTTTCTCACTGAGTTCTATCCAATACAATGGAGTTCTACATTTGTGACCATACAAAGCTTCATACAGTGCCATTTTGATGCTAGTCTGATAACTATTATTGTAAGCAAATTCAACTAAAGGTAAATAGTTTTTCCAGTTACCTTCAAACTCAAGTATACAACACCAAAACATATCTTTCAAAATCTATATTACCAGTTCAAATTGACCATTTGTCTGGGGATGAAATGTAGCAATAAAGTGTAACTGAGTACCCAGAGCTTCTTGTAATTTGCTCTAGAATCGAGATGTAAACCAGGGGTCTCTATCTGAAATAATGGAGACAGGCACTCCATGCAACCTGACCATCTCAGAGACATATAATTCAGCCAATGTGCCCAAAGAATAATCCATACGTACCGAAATAAAGTGTGCAGACTTAGTTAACCGATCAACAATCACCTAAATGACATCTTTCTTCTTTGGAGATAGGGGTAATCCCAATACAAAGTCCATGGTAATTCTTTCAATTTCCATTCTGGTATCGTAACTGGTTGTAATAGTCCAGAAGGCAACTGATGTTCAGCTTTTACTTGCTGACATATCAAACATTTAGGCACAAACTCAGAAATATCCTATTTCATTCCCGGCCACCAGTACATCTTTTTCAAATCATTATACATTTTATTACTACTAGGATGAATAGACATGTTACCATTGTGAGCTTCGTTCAAAATCTTTTGTACTAGTTCTAAACCTTTTGGTACACATACTCTGCCTATGAATAACTAACAATCATCGATCCCGATCTAAAATTCTAAGTCAGAAGTCGATTCACTTTGTATCCATTTTGCTTGCAACTTACTATAATTTTTTTAAGCTTTAGAGATCTGTTGCAAAAACATGGGTCTAGCTTTTAACTCAACTATAATTAAACCATCATCAGATAATGACAATCGAGTATTCATAGCTCGCAAGGAAAATAGGGATTTTCTGCTCAGAGCATCTGCCACTACATTGGCTTTTCCCGGATGATAGTCAATGACAAGGTCATAATCTTTTAGTAATTCAAGTCATCTGCGGTATCTCAAATTCAAATCTTTTTGAGTCATCAAGTACTTCAGACTTTTATGTCCATGAATATGAGAAATTTTTCACCAAATAAGTAGTGCTGCCAGATTTTCAATGCAAACACTATGGCTTCCAATTCAAGATCGTGTGTCGGGTAGTTCTTTTTATGTGGCTTTAGCTGTCGTGAAGCATAAGCTACCACTTTACATTCTTGCATCAAAACACAACCTAAACCATTCAATGACGCATCACTGTAAATTATAAATCCCTTACCCGATTCTGGCTGAACTAACACTACAGCTTCTATCAAAACTCTGCTGGCACTTATCAGTCCACTCAAATTTCACATCTTTTTGCGATAGACAGGTCATTGGAGAAGTTATCATTGAAAAATTTTTACAAACCTCCGATAATAATCGGCTAGTCCCAGAAAATTTCAGACTTCAGACACATTCTTCGGTGTTTTCCAGTTAACAATGGCTGAAATTTTATTCGGGTCTACTCTAACACCTTCAACAGATACTATATGCCCGAGAAAGCTAACTTCCCGTAGCCAAAATTCACATTTACTGAATTTGGTGTACAATTGTTTCTCTCACAAGGTTTGCAACACTATTCTCAAATGCTCAGCATTCTCATCTCGAGAGTAAACCAAAATATCATCTATAAATACCACCACAAACCTATCTAAATATGGGCTAAAAATTCTATTCATCAGATCCATAAACACTACATGTGCATTTTTCAAACCGAATGACATCACAAGAAATTCATAGTGTCTATACCTGGTTCTAAAAGCTATCTTTGGCACATCTAAATCCTTTACCCGTAGTTGATAGTAACAAGAACAGATATCAATCTTTGAAAATACAGTGACACATTTTAACTGGTCAAACAAGTCATCAATACGAGGCAATGGTTACTTGTTCTTTATTGTAACTTTGTTGAGCTATCTGTAATCAATGCACAGCCTCAAAGATCCATCTTTCTTCTTTACAAATAGAACTGACACACCCCAAGGTGAGAAACTAGGTTGAGCAAAACATCTATCAATCAATTCTTGCAACTGTACTTTCAGCTCTTTCAATTCAGTAGGAGTCATTCTATAAGGTGCTATAAATATAGGTGTTATTCTCGAAACAAGATCTATAGGGAATTTCACTTTTCTATCCGGTGGTAAACCAGGTAATTCTTCTGGGAATACATTAGGAAATCCACATACAACTGGTACTGACTGAATCTTTGACTTAGATACTTTAGTATCCAACACATATGCAAGATAAGCATCATAATCCTTTTTAACATATTTTTGTGCTGATATTGCTGAAATCACATTAGGTAATCCATCTAGTTTATCAGATTCAACAAGAAGTAATTCACCACTCTCACATTTCAATACAATATATTTTTGTTTACAATTCACCATTGCATCATATTGGGTTAACCAATCTATTCCTAATATCACATTAAATTCATCAAATGGCAATAACATCAAGTCAGCCGAAAAGCAATAACCTTTTACCATCAACGGACAATCCCTACAAACTTTATCTACCATAACATACTGGCCTAGGGGGTTCGAAACTTTAACCACAAATTCAGTGAATTCCATGGGTAAATTTTTAAGAGTATGTATGAATGTGTGAAACCAGCATCAATCAAAGTAGTAATATCAGTGTCAAGTAGAGAAAATATACCAGTAATGACGTCTGGCGTAGAGGCATCTTCTCTATCACAAATAGCATATATCCTTACAGGTGCTTGTGCCTCAGATCTAACTGTTGTATCCCTGGTAGTACCTCGACTACCACTAACATTTCCGGGATGACGGGGTGGTCTGCCTCTCGAGATAGGATTACCAGGCTTTGGAGCTGGTTCTATCTCTTTTTCAACTCTTTCTGTACAAGCTCTGAGAAAATGGTCAAGTGAACCATATCCAAAACAAGCTCCACTTCTAGACTGACATTCCCCACAATAAAATTTGTTACAATGTTTACATTTCGGTTTAGGATTACCAACACTACCCACACTAGTCACAGATGGAGATGAAGACCTCGGGTTAGAACGTTGAGAGCCCGCTCTCTTTCAGAATATCCCATAGAGGTGGTAACACGATCATAATACTTCATTAATTTCTTATAAGTAAATGATTGTGACTTACTCATAGTTCTTTTTCCAGAAACCCGAGCCTCTCTTTCAGCTTGATTCTTTTCTTTACTCAATTCTTTAGCTTTGTGTGTTTGATCGGCTAACACCGTAAATTTCCTTATTTTGAGAATTCCAATCAACAATTTGATGTCTTTATTTAAACCCTCTTCAAAGCGTTTACACATCTAGGCCTCAGACTGGACCCATTCTCTAGCATATTTACTCAATTGAACAAATTCTCGTTCATACTCAGATACAGTCATGTCTCCCTGCTTGAGTTCTAAAAATTCTTTCTTTTTCTGATCCATGAATCTCTGAATAACATATTTCTTTCTAAATTTAGTCTAGAAGAATTCCCATGCAACATTTTCTCTCAACACAACTGAAGTTATGGTATTCCACCAATGATAAGCTGTATCTTTCAATAGAGATATCGCACATTTCAGACATTCAGTAGGTGTACAAGATAATTCATCAAAAACTCGGATGATATTTTCCAACCAAAATTCAGCCCTTTCTGAATCATCATCTGCAGTAGATCTAAATTCTTCTGCCCCATGCTTACGAATTTTATCTACCGGAGGCTTACTAGTTCTAACAGGTTCAACACCCTGTGGCATCTCGAGAACCGGTTGGGGAGCAAGTGGGGGAGGTCGTTGTATAGCAGAATTTGTTCTTAAATACTCAGTAAACCATTCATTCATCAATTAGAAGAAGGCCTATTTTGCCTCCTCACTTCGACCCTCAGACACGGGCCTTTCACTACCAGATGTAGACGCAACTCTTTGAACTGAAGTTGAAGTATTGCTCTCAAATTCCTCGGATTCAGCTCTAGCTCAGTTGGATGACATTACTATATGAAAAACACATTTAAAATGATCAGAAGTCATTGCACTATCACAAATTATATAATAGCATGTATAGCTAAACTCTTGTTTGCTACGTTAAATCTGAGAATCAGCTAAACCGTAGCTCTGATACCACTAAATGTAGCACCCCTTAACCCTGTTCCAGTGACGGATATGGGTTAAGGGGTGTTACAAAATAGTTTCATAACCGAAACATGCTAGATATAAATAAAGCACGTGATTTTGTCTCAATATTCATACAAGCATTTAATCACTATATAACTAACATTTTGTTCAGAATTAAAGGAGGCTAGTTAAAGTTAGTCAATAGATTAGAATTAGTTTAGCTTTTCTTTTAGAAAATATTCTTAGGGTATATTTGGTTGGCTGTTATGGAATAATGCTGTAATTGAATAGAGCTGTAATGGAATAGAGCTGTAACGGAATAAAGCTGTAATCAATAATTCAACTATTTGGTTGAATGGAATGGAATAGAACTGTATTCTTGTGTTTGGTTGAATGGAATGATGTTGTAATAGCATAAAGAAAAAAACTAAAATGACCAAAATACCCTTAGCAGAATTTTTTTTAGGTAGATGATTAGTGTTATTCTTATTAAATTTTAATAAGATTATTATCAAAAATAATATAATAAATATAATAAATAATTTAACCATATTTTAATATAATTATTATTAATTATAATTTAATAAAATGATATATAATTTAATAAAAATCTTAATGTAATTATTATATGAATTAAAAAACGTAATATATGATACTATGAAAATAATATGTAATCTACTTTATTATATTTAAACTGCAATACATATTTAATTTTCTAAAATATCATTAGTGAAACAAATAATTTAAATATTCTACAATAAAAAATAAAATATTAGAAGTAATAAATAACTTGAGAATTATATTTCACATCCAAACATAATATTCATATATTAACAAAAAGTTACATGATTTCATTAGTTTATATGTCATAATCCATAGGTTATAAAATTTTACAACATTAAAAAGTTACAACATTGTAATGACATTCTATTATGTCATTATATCATCCAAATATTACAAACACAAAAAGTTACCAAAATATCATCAACACAACCATGATTTTTAATGATCAGCAAGAAATCTTCTAACCCATTCCAACCGCACAGCGGAAGGTAAACTAAAGAAAATGAGCATTTGCGTTGGATGATCTGGAATTTTACTCAATGCACGATAGCGTTCATCCTCAGTTAAACCTTCTACTTCACATAATGTTGGATATAATTTCAGAGTACTTTCTTGAATAGTAATTTCTGACTTTTGTTGAATTAGCACTTCAGAGGCAATACTCTTACTGATTTCAAGGCCAACGGCCTGTATGTTTTCCGCCAATAAAATGGTAGCATCATTAAATGAAGTACAAAAATCACTTGCATCAGAATACTTATAGTCCTTCACTTATAATTGCTAAATCACTTATAACATTTTACATGTAGTCATTGAAACGTTATAAATATTTTACATGTAGTCATTTGAGATTTATAAGCAATATTCTCTATTTATATTTATGGAATTGAAAATTTTATAATAATGATATAAGTAATAAGATAAAGTACATGAGTATGTAAACTTTTGAATCATGAAATAAGATCATTATTTTTTAGATATTTTATAAATAATATTCCATAACAATTATATGAAATAATAAAGTACTAATAAATATATATAATTGTTTCACATATATATATGTATAACTCAATTCACAATTTTTAACAAAAATACATTTTAATAAATTTATAATCTTTTATTTTGTATTTAAATAAGCTTTTCATTTTATTTATGAGAGTTTTTAAATTTCATTAAGTAGGGTCAAGAGATTAACAAGTGTCTTAAAAAAGTATAATAAAATGTTAAAAAAAGAGATGCGTGACAATTTTTTAAAACTGTTTGTGGAATAATAAAAAACATATTATTAGTATATCAAATACTAACCCATTATTTATTCAGTATGAGATAAAATGTAGGAATGTTAATTGAGGAAAAAACAAAAGATTGATATGTATAGACAACTCAGCATGAGTAAGTGATATGAATGCATTTATGCCAAAATAGTTTTTTCATTTTCTTTTAAGGTGCAAATTGCAATTTGTTTTATATTTGCCCTTGGCCTTTACATTTATCTCATCATCTTGATGAAATATCTTAGGGATTCTCATTACTTACATCAATACTCATAAATGGTAAAACAGATCTTTTGTATAATGCCTAAGATCTTGCTTATCAATCTTCTTTCAAACTATCTTTGCTAGCAATATTATTTGATAGTTTATATTTAAAAAGTTGCATTATTCCTCCCAAAACAATACCCAATAATTCTTGTACGAAACCTCTCTTGCCTAGCAGTATTTGTAACTTGATCCTTTTTTTTAATCAAGCTTTATGGTCCTTATCTTGAAGTCAATTCTACCAAAGAAAACACAACCTTATTAAACCACATGCCCCTTGTTGAAATCATAATATACCACTACATATTTAACACATAATGGTTCCAGCTAAAAATGATAAGTTATCAACTACTACATTCAATACAATGTTATGACTATAAATAGAATATTAACTAAGTTTAAAGAGTTTCTTAAGGGGACTCATTAGCAAACCCGTCTTTAACACTCTAATCTAACAAAAAATTAGTAGTAATAGAGTTTAAATTGTCCCTTTGTACAATTATTATGTCCATCCTTCAAAGCTAAAGAGAATACATACACATACATACATACAAAATGAAAAAGAAAAACTGTTTGACATGGCAAATCCAGCAAAACTAAAAACACAGACATATAAAGAAAAAAAAATGAAGTTTTATTGCCATTGAAATAGATGGAGCTGATATTATATGCTAATTATTATTCTAAGATCAAGGAACTCAAAGCCCTTTCCCAAAAAATAAGTTAAGGAATCAGCCATTTCTCAGATATAAGTTACTTAGCTAAACGCCTAAAAACAAAAATGAAACTATAAAAGATAAAAAAAAATACATTATTTTATTATTAAAATGGTGAGTATATGAAATTATGTACCAAATCCAAACTCAAATGTTATATATTCTTTGAAGAAACATCTATTATTAATCAATACATAAGATTCTATTGAGCTATCACTTTAGAATAAGAACCTCATTCATTTCATACGGATTTTATTCTTAGTTATTGCCTTCATAAAAATGATTAAAACAAAATAAAATTTCAAAAATTTTTTATCAGCATTCACGACAATGACAAGTTCCAAGAGATTTAGGTCTTGAAAATTACACTTAAATAGTCCTCAAGACTGTGGAAATCGATAATCAAGACTGAAGGTCCAAGAACAACAACTGATAAAGTATCATCAGTACCACAATTTCCACATAAATTTGCATTTGTATTATTAAAAATCTTGCTTCTAAGGTTACATACATGATATACATAATCCAACATTAAAGAAAATCAATAAAAAGAAACCTTAATGGATGGATGTCTAAAAGTGAATCACACTAAACAGAGCGCAGATGTCAACTATAAACAAGAATAGCAAGATTGATGAGAAACTAAACTTCTAGAAATCGGTAAGCAAGACATTCTGAAGCCTACCATCAGTTGATGTTATAGCTCATAGTATGGTTATCTGAGAATATTACTGTAGTACTTGATGAAAAACTATAATTCTAAAGATTTTATAAGCAACAGCTGCCAGTGACTACTTCAAAAAGAAGGCAATGTCCAAAAGATGCATTAGAGAAACTCTTTACTTTATGGATAATGATCCCTTCTTAAAGCAAAAGTTATGTCTGCAAACTCATTGCTTAGTTCTATCATCCTCTTAAAAATACATTTTATTTCAATATTTTCAAAAAGATAGTGAAGGCTTTAACATGATCCTTCACCTTTTTTGTAGAAGGCAATAGAGGTGACCAGTGAAACTGTCCAGAAATGTTCCCTATCAGTACTACTGAATTCCAAACTCCAACTAGTGATTGCAAAAAAAGGTAACGTTTCAAACTAAAAAAAATTGTTAATACAAGAACAGAAAGAGATAAAGGCACATCCAGAGAGGATTAGCAATCACATAGACCACACACTATACCATACTACTCATTCTTAATATGTCAAAATTTATACAAATGATTACTGAAGGATTCAAAAAAGGCGTCGAATGGATGATAACTTAAAATACCAGATTAAAAAAGAAATCGATCCCAAGTTCCAACTATTGTAATGTTGGTAAATTGCATAAAGTCAATCAAACAACTCTCGATTCTTGCTTCCAAGAAAATTAGAAAATCATTAACAAATCATTAACTTTCAGCATGTTACCTTAGACAGTAAATCAAAACTGAACCATGCTCAAAACCACAAAAGTTCTGCACAACCTTCGAAGAATTATACCTTTTTTAAGAAGCTAAAATATTCTGACTATGAAGACAATTGCAAACTCCATTTTTTGAAATCCAAAAACTCCATTTTTTAAAAGTAAAGTTTCGGTTTTTTGATTGAAGTGAAAATAGAAAATAAGAAAAATGTAAACCATAAGCTTAAGTTCCCAAATTTCTTCGATCAAAAAGGAGGAAAAAAACTAAAATACTATCAACTATTACCAAATCTTATCCACCGACCATTAAAGTTCCCAAAATTCTTCAAGCTTAAGCTTTTTTTCTAGGTTTGGGGGTTTTGTATTTTTGGGGTTTATGAGTTTTCTTTGTCGAGAAATGGATCGCCGATGAGTCCCACAGCGGTAGACCTTCCCTGTCATCCACATACACACATTCCTTAAAGTCAATTGATGAAAAAATAGTCACAGACAAAAGAGAAGAAAAGGAACAGGAACTCAAACAAATCATGTAACACCCCGAACCCGAGACCGTCACCGGAGTCGAACACGAGGTGTTAATAGACTTCAAACCACTTATTAAAAATTTCCCAGACAAGCTGCCAATCTGCGTACTAGTCGCTTTAAAAATCATATCTTGAGTTCTAAAACTCGAAATCCAGTTCCGTAAATTTTCCCCCGAACTAGGCTCATATATCTATATGGTAGAATTTTTTAAAATTTTTGGTTGGGCAAATTGGTACAGTTTATTAGTTAAAGTCGTCCCTGTTCCTGGGTTCGACTACTCTGACCTTTGTGCATTACGACTTAGATATCTCCCTTTACAGAGCTTCAATACTTATGCCATTTGTTTCAAATGAAACTAGACTCAAAAGGGAATCTATACATATAAGGCATGACTTCTAATTGTCTCTGATTAATTTATGGAGAATCTCTAAAGTCGGAACAGGGGATCAAGAAATCGCTCTGGTCCTGTTTCACAAGGGTTTAATTATCTCCTAACATACAGCTCATATGGTCGTTTCGTTTCTTCCATATGAAAATAGGCTCATCGAGCTTCGATTACATAATTTATTCCTTATTTAATTCCATTCCTACTATTTTTTTTTATTTTTCAATCTCACATCACTGCTGCTGCCAGATCTGTTACTAAAGCAACTATGCTTATTTCGTGATATCTCCTTGATCTAACTAATAATTCATCATGCATATCACAAATTATGATCATGACTAGCCATGCCAAAGGCTAATCATTGACAAACATCTCCCTATTACACTATTGCCATATCATGAATTTTAACACCAAAATTAATCAACCATGACATATGGCATAAAAATCGATTAGGCCTCAACTATTATTCAACCAAAACCGAATTGGCCCAATATCAGTCATGACCACATTATAAAACCCATTTACTACGTTTTATAACTAAGTATCATAGGACCCAAAGTCCAAATTAACATTTATGCCAATTTTTCATGGCTGAAAGTTTACATACCAAAGTTCAAACACAACATAATAGCCTATACATGCCGAAATGTTCTCCTAAACCGACTAAGAAGAAAGTACCAAAACTTGCTAGCTGGTGTGATGACTTCGATGACGGCCCGATCACGTAATAAGAGACGAGTCCAAGAAACCTAAAATAGGTGACAAGGAAACACCGAGTGAGTATATAACTCAGTAAGTCATAAGCAATGCACTACCATCCATTAATAACATTATCACAAGAGGAAACAAAATGGAACGAGGCTAGTTACTCCATCCATACCGAACTATGCCATAGTTCCTTAGACCTATCGGTTCAATCTCATACCAAGTCATGCATTCATATTCCATATACTAATCAATAGGATATTTGAGGCATTTTCATACATCATTTTATTTTCGTTACAATCATACAACTAAACGACCTTTCACCTATTCCACGATAAATATTATGTACGTGACTTCAATTATAATTGTCAAATAGGTTCAAACTTACCAAGCTCAACTCCAAATATAAACATAGCGCCTATTAGCCATGAACTCAAGGTACTTACCCGATCCGCTGTCCGTGATCAACTCAATAATGTCGCACACTTAGTGTCCATAGTGATTCAAATATATATATTAAGTCCGCACACTCAGTGCTATATAATCAACTCGCACACTTAGTGCTATATAATCAAACTCGCACACTTAGTGCTGTACAATTTAAACCCGCACACTTAGTGCCAATCTCATGATCATAAATGTTTATAGCCGCACACTTAGTGCCGAAATCAACAACTCAATACATCTCACCTCTTTTCTTTTCATTCAACACTTTCATCACCACATGCATACATGTATATAAATTTATCATTCCATTCGGCATAATTACATAGACATTATGTCTATTTAGATCAATACAAAATATATGCTTGGTGACTTACCTTATGTTGGGGAAAACTATTCCAACTCGGCTACTCGATGTTCTTTCCTTTGCCCTTGCTTGCCTCTCCACCTTTAACTTCTTGAGCTAAATCGATAAATTAACTAGTTTAACCGTCTTGCTAAATATTTATATCAAAATATTAATGATTTCATAGCATAGGAGACACATGGCCAATTCTTATCTTTCTACCCCATGCTTTTGAACTATTTGGTTAACAACCATATACTATCACCCTATTGTCGATAATCCAATCAAGGATAGTATCACAATTGTGTACACCCATATAGCCAAATGTGCAAGATTAAATTCAACATCACCTATATACTTAATTAGATGGCCGAATATACCAAATTAAACTCAACATTAAATGTCACAAGAACCCTAATCTAATTTGCAAATTGCTTGGCCAAAGACTCACAAGTGCCTTATCTATAACCTATTCGGCCTTACTACTTAAACTTAGCCTTTCATACACTTATATCTAATGTCATAGAGATGCCAAATCCTTAAGTGTTCCAACATCTAACTTACTCAATTCAACACATCGAACAACATTTATACCGATTTTACTAGCACACAAGCCTTTGGCCGAATGTCATTAACCTCTAGTCACCTAAATTTTTATTCTTTAAAACTCATCCAACACTACATTCGGCACCTCCAACCTATAATTTAGATATTCTCAAGTTCATTCACAAGTACATTTATATGACACATATAGCATTAACATTTTTCAACATGAATCTATAACATGACCGAATACTCATGCACATACATACATAAAGAGAACTCAAATAACACCCAAAAATCTCCTTTCCAAAGTGCATATATACCCATACATACGGCAACTTCCATTCTTATCTCCCAACAATGAATTCATGAATTTAGCTATGGGTTAACTAGACTATACACTTATCAACTTAATCTCAACATCAATTAGAATAAAATCACAATGCATACCTTTCCTTTGAACTAGCCATGACCGAATGCCTTGGTTTCTTTTTTTCAATCTTTCCTTTCTCAATTTCGGCAATGAAGGAGATGAAAGATGAGCCTTCCTTCCTCTTTGTTTTCTTTACTTTATTTCACTAATATTATTTTTTCTCACATAATGCCATTTCTTATTTTAATAACTAATTAAACATATATATTTGCCCATCAACACCCATCTTGGCCGGCCACTATAAAGAAAATTGGGCAATTTGACATGCAAGTCCACCCTTGTGTTGACATGCACTAATAAACCATTTAAAATTAGTCTATCATATTTCACCATGTCTCATATTGATCCCTATTTAATAATTTCTCATGCAATTGGCCAAATTATGGAAAGAAACGTCCACATATGCATGTACACACATAAAAAGCATAGAATATAACAATTAATTATTTTTACGACTCGGTTTTGTGGTCCCGAAACCATTTTCCGACTAGGGTCACATTAGGGCTGTCACAACTCTCCCCCACATAAGAAATTTTCGTCCCCGAAAATCTTACCAGTGAATAATTTTGGATATCGATCCTTCATAGAGTCCTCAAGTTCCCAAGTGGCTTCTTCAATTCCGTGTTTATGCCACAACACCTTCACTAATGGGATTTTCTTATTTCGCAACTCTTTTACTTCACGCATCAAAATGCGAACCGGTTCTTCTTCATAACTCAAGTTAGGCTGAATCTCGATCTCAGATGGAGTGATTACGTGCGACGGGTCGGACCTATATCGTCGAAGCATCGAGACATGGAAAACGTTGTGAATCTTTTCAAGCTCAGAGGGCAAAATTAATCGGTATGCAACTGGTCCAACTCGTTCGGATACCTCATACGGACCGATGAACCTCGGACTTAGTTTTCCCTTACGACCAAATCTAAGCACCTTCTTCCAGGGTGAAACTTTGAGAAATACTTTGTCTCCAACCTGATATTCAATGTCTTTTCTTTTCAAATCCGCATACGACTTTTGACGATCCGAAGCGGCTTTCAAACTTTCACGAATTACTCGAACTTTCTGCTCAGCATTCTTAATCAAATCAACCCCAAAAATTTTACTTTCACTAAGTTCAGTCCAAAATAATGGGGTACGACATTTACGACCGTATAAGGCCTCGTAAGGTACCATCTTAATGCTTGATTGAAAGCTATTGTTGTAAGCGAATTCGATCAAAGGCAAATATCTTTCCCATGAACCACAAAACTCTAAGACGCAACATCTCAACATATCCTCGAGTATCTGAATTATTCGTTCAAATTGGCCATCAGTTTGGGGATGAAATGCGGTGCTAAAATGCATCTTAGTACCCAACGCTTCTTGTAAATTTTTCCAAAATCGCGATGTAAATCTTGGGTCTCTATCCGACACGATAGAAATAGGTACCCCATGCAATCGAACAATTTGGGAGGTGTATAATTCTGCCAATTTATCGAGCGAAAAATCTATACGGACAGGGATAAAATGAGCAGATTTGGTCAATCTATCAACAATAACCCAGATTGCATCTTTCTTGCTTGATGACAATGGCAATCCAGATACAAAATCCATCGTTACCCGATCCCACTTCCATTCGGGTATCATGATCGGCTGAAGTAATCCCGACGGCACTTGATGTTCCGCTTTTACTTGTTGGCATATCAAACACCTTGAAACAAATTCAGAAATGTCTCGTTTCATACCGGGCCACCAAAATTGACGTTTCAGGTCATTGTACATTTTAGTACTACCTGGGTGGACTGACATTCGACTACTGTGAGCCTCGTCCAAAATCATCGAAATAAGTTCTGAATTTCTTGGAACACATAATCGACCTCTGAACGTCAAGCAATCATTGTCGTCAATCCAAAACTCCGATTCCTCATTCGAAGCACATTGAGCTCGTTTAGTGACCAATTCAGCGTCGACTTTCTGGAATTCAAGTATTTGATGAATCAAAAATGGTTTGGCCTCTAATTCAGCTACTAGCACCCCATCGGGTGAGACGGACAAGTGAGCATTCACCGTTCTCAAAGCAAACAGTGCTTTCCGACTTAAAGCATCGGCAACCACGTTAGCCTTTCCCGGGTGATAATCAATAACAAGTTCATAGTCTTTCAACAACTCAAGCCAACGTCTTTGTCGCAAATTTAGATCTCTTTGAGTCATCAAATATTTAAGACTTTTGTGGTCCGAATAAATATGACACCTTTCCCCAAACAAGTAATGCCGCCATATTTTTAGGGCGAGCACTATGGCCGCCAATTCAAGATCATGGGTCGGATAGTTTCTCTCATGCGGCTTTAATTGTCTCGACGCGTAAGCCACAACTCGACCTTCTTGCATCAACACACAACCTAGCCCAAGTAAGGATGCATCACTATAAATGACAAACTCTTTGCCGGACTCCGGTTGTACTAACACTGGAGCTTCGGTTAAACAGGTCTTTAGTCGATCGAAACTCTT
Source organism: Gossypium hirsutum (assembly GCF_007990345.1). Lineage (NCBI taxonomy): Eukaryota > Viridiplantae > Streptophyta > Magnoliopsida > Malvales > Malvaceae > Gossypium > Gossypium hirsutum. The sequence continues at coordinate 66,005,416 of NC_053436.1, read as the reverse complement.
CTGACAGTTCTCTGTCCACTCAAACTCAACATCTTTTTGGAGTAGTTTCGTCAACAGTGCAGCTATCATCGAGAAACCCCTTACAAACCGTCGGTAGTATCCGGCAAGTGCCAGAAAGCTCCTAACTTCAGTAATATTCCTCGGAGGTTTCCAATCGAGTATGGCCGAAATTTTGTTCGGATCCACTCTAACACCCGATGCGGACACCACGTGCCCTAAAAAGCTAACCTCTTTCAACCAAAATTCACATTTACTGAATTTTGCGTATAACTGCTTGTCTCGCAAAATCTGTAATACTAACCTCAAATGCTCGGCGTGTTCGGCTTCACCTTATGAATAAACTAAAATATCATCAATAAACACAACCACAAATCGATCCAAGTATGGCCTGAATACTCGATTCATTAAATCCATAAATACCGCAGGGGCATTAGTGAGCCCAAACGGCATCACTAATTCGTAGTGACCGTACCTCGTTCTAAAAGCGGTTTTGGGTATGTCCGAGTCTCGAACCCTCAACTGATAATAACCAGATCTCAAATCTATCTTGGAACATACTGAGGCTCCCTTTAATTGATCAAACAAATCATCAATACGTGGCAACAGGTATTTATTCTTTATGGTCACTTTATTCAACTGACGATAGTCGATGCACAATCTCATGGTTCCATCCTTCTTTTTCACAAACAGCACTGGTGCGCCCCATGGTGAAGAACTCGGTCGAGCGAAGCCTCTATCCGTCAATTCTTGCAATTGAGCTTTCAATTTCTTTAATTCCGTTAATGCCATACGATACGGGGCTACTGAGATTGGCGTGGTACCAGGTACAATCTCGATGCCGAATTCCACCTCTCAAACCGGTGGCAACCCCGGTAACTCCTCAGGAAAACATCTGAATACTCACAAACCACCGGTACTGATTCAAGTTTCCTTTCCGTCTCTTTGCTATCAAATACATACGCAAGGCATGTTTCACACCCCTTTTTCACATATCTCTGAGCGGTCATTGAAGATATTATCGCTGGCACCCCTTTCAAATCGGTAGACTCAACTTGGACTACCTCATTATTTGTACTCCTCAAATCAATGGTTTTCCTTTTGCAGTTCACCACTGCATCATGTACAGTCAACCAATCCATACCAAGAATAACATTGAATTCGTCAAACGGTAAAAGCATCAAATCGGCCGAAAAATAGGATTCTCGGGTTATTAGAGGGCATCTCTTACACACTTTATCAACAAGTACGTATTGGCCCAAAGGGTTTGACACTCGAATTAGGAACTCAGTAGACTCAACAGGTAGAGTCTTACTGGATGCTAAGGTTTCACATACATATGAATAAGTAGAGCCAGGGTCAATCAATGCAATCACATTAGTATCAAAGAGAGTGAAAGTACCAGTGATGACGTCAGGAGAGGATGCCTCCTCTCGTGCGCGAATGGCATATGCTCTGGCAAGAGTACGGGTCTCGGTTCGAACAGCCATATCAGAGGCCCCTCTCTGACTACCACCCCTACCCCCTGAAATTCTCGGTGGTCTACCTCTAGCTGTCATTCCACTAGGTCTTGCACCTTGCATCTTATTCTTCTCATCAAGCTCCGTGCAATCTCTAAGGAAGTGGTCCTTCGAGCCGCATCCATAACAGGCCCTGTTAGTAGACTTACCCCAACATTCACCTAGGTGTCGTCTTCCGCATTGGGGGCATTTAGGTTTCTCGTGACGATTATTGCCCACACTAGCTACCGAAGTAGCTCGGGAGTCCGTCGATGGTCGTGCTCTAATGGAAATTCCCGTCGTCATCCTCGATTTATTAGTGTCCTCCCTGAACTTCTTTATAGCCAAGAATGGAGCTTTACCCGTCGATCTTTTACGATAATCTCTAGCTTCAAATTCAGCCTTCTTCTTCTCCTTTCCAAATTCTTCCGCCTTGCAGGCTCGTTCAACTGGTGTTACAAATTCTTTTATCTCCAAAATACCCACTAGTAGCTTTAAATCTTCATTCAATCCTTCTTTGAATCTTTTGCACATAGCAACCTCATCAGCCACACACTCCCGGGCATACTGACTGAGTCTTACGAACTCATGTTCGTATTCAGATACTGTCATACGGCCTTGCTTGAGTTCCAAGAATTCCTTACGTTTTTGATCGATGAACCGTTGACTAATATATTTCTTTCGAAATTCCGTTTGAAAGAAATCCCAAGTAACTCGTTCGTTTGGGACTATGGAAATCAAGGTCCTCCACCAATAGTAGGCTGAGTCCCGCAACAAGGATATAGCACACTTTAGACATTCATCGGGTGTGCATGACAGTTCAACAAACACCCGAATGGTGTTATCAAGCCAGAACTCGGCCCTTTCGGCATCATCAGTAACTATGGCCCTGAACTCCTCGGCCTCGCGCTTCCTAATCAAGTCTATAGGTGGCTTACTCAGCCTCACAGGATCAGTAACTGATGGCATTATGGGCTCTTGGGGTGGATTATTCAAATTCGGGAATTGTTGGACAGCCGGATTGGTTCGGGCATATTGCGCGACCCACTCATTCATCATGGTAAAGAAGGCTTGTTTAGCCCCCTCACCTTGATTATTCGCAGATGACTGAGGTTCAACAGGCGGCGTCCCTTGTGCAGGAACAGCCGTTACACTTTCAACGTCATCCGCTAAGGTTCTCTCTACACCGGGATCCATTTACTAATCAAAACAAAAATTTTAACCGTCAGAAGTCATCACACATTTAAACATTAACATTAAGGCATGTATAGCTAGACTTATACGCGCTATGGTAGTCCTAGAACCGACTAAACCATAGCTCTAATACCAATCAAATGTAACACCCCGAACCCGAGACCGTCGTCGGAGTCGAACACGAGGTGTTAACAGACTTCAAACCACTTATTAAAAATTTCCCAGACAAGCTGCCAATCTGCGTACTAGTCGCTTTAAAAATCATATCTTGAGTTCTGAAACTCAAAATCCAGTTCCGTAAATTTTCCCCTGAAATAGACTCATATATCTATATGGTAGAATTTTTGTAGAATTTTTGGTCAGCCAATTGGTACAGTTTATTAGTTAAAGTCGTCCCTGTTCCTGGGTTCGACTACTCTGACCTTTGTGCATTACGACTTAGATATCTCCCTTTACAGAGCTTCAATACTTATGCCATTTGTTTCTAATTAAACTAGACTCAAAAGGGAATCTATAAATATAAGGCATGACTTCTAATTGTCTCTGATTAATTTATGACGAATCTCTAAAGTCGGAACAGGGGATCCAGAAATCGCTCTGGTCCTGTTTCACAAGGGTTTAATTATCTCCTAACATACAGCTCATATGGTCGTTTCGTTTCTTCCATATGAAAATAGACTCATCGATCTTCGATTACATAATTTATTCATTATTTAATTCCATTCCTACTATTTTTTTTGATTTTTCAATCTCACATCACTGCTGCTGCCAGCATCTGTTACTAAAGCAACTATGCCTATTTCGTGATATCTCCTTGATCTAACTAATAATTCATCATGCATATCACAAATTATGATCATGACTAGCCATGCCAAAGGCTAATCATTGACAAACATCTCCCTATTACACTATTGCCATATCATGAATTTTAACACCAAAATTAATCAACCATGAAATATGGCAAAAAAACCGATTAGGCCTCAACTATTATTCAACCAAAACCGAATTGGCCCAATATCAGTCATGACCACATTATAAAACCCATTTACTACGTTTTATAACTAAGTATCATAGGACCCAAAGTCCAAATTAACATTTATGCCATTTTCTAATGGCTAAAAGTTTACATACCAAAGTTCAAACACAACATAATAGCCTATACATGCCGAAATGTTCTCCTAAACTGACTAAGAAGAAAGTACCAAAACTTGCTAGCTGGTGTGATGACTTCGATGACGGCCCGATCACGCAAAAAGAGACGAGTCCAAGAAACCTAAAATAGGTGACAAGGAAACACCGAGTGAGTATATAACTCAGTAAGTCATAAGCAATGCACTACCATCCATTAATAACATTATCACAAGAGGAAACAAAATGGAACGAGGCTAGTTACTCCATCCATACCGAACTATGCCATAGTTCCTTAGACCTATCGGTTCAATCTCATACCAAGTCATGCATTCACATTCCATATACTAATCAATAGGATATTTGAGGCATTTTCATACATCATTTTATTTTCGTTACAATCATACAACTAAACGACCTTTCACGTATTCCACAATAAATATTATGTACGTGACTTCAATTATAATTGTCACATAGGTTCAACCTTACCAAGCTCAACTCCAAATAAAAACATAGCACCTATTAGCCATGAACTCAAGGTACTTACCCAATCCGCTGTCCGTGATCAACTCAATAATGTCGCACACTTAGTGTCCATAGTGATTCAAATATATATATTAAGTCCGCACACTCAGTGCTATATAATCAACTCGCACACTTAGTGCTATATAATCAAACTCGCACACTTAGTGCTGTACAATTTAAACCCGCACACTTAGTGCCAATCTCATGATCATAAATGTTTATAGCCGCACACTTAGTGCCGAAATCAACAACTCAATACATCTCACCTCTTTTCTTTTCATTCAACACTTTCATCACCACATGCATACATGTATATAAATTTATCATTCCATTCGGCATAATTACATAGACATTATGTCTATTTAGATCAATACAAAATATATGCTTGGTGACTTACCTTATGTTAGGGAAAACGATTCCAACTCGACTACTCGATGTTCTTTCCTTTGCCCTTGCTTGCCTCTCCACCTTTAACTTCTTGAGCTAAATCGATAAATTAACTAGTTTAACCGTCTTGCTAAATATTTATATCAAAATATTAATGATTTCATAGCATAGGAGACACATGGCCAATTCTTATCTTTCTACCCCATGCTTTTGAACTATTTGGTTAACAACCATATACTATCACCCTATTGTCGATAATCCAATCAAGGATAGTATCACAATTGTGTACACCCATATAGCCGAATGTGCAAGATTAAATTCAACATCACCTATATACTTAATTAGATGGCCGAATATACCAAATTAAACTCAACATTAAATGTCACAAGAACCCTAATCTAATTTGCAAATTGCTTGGCCAAAGACTCACAAGTGCCTTATCTATAACCTATTCGGCCTTACTACTTAAACTTAGCCTTTCATACACTTATATCTAATGTCATAGAGATGCCAAATCCTTAAGTGTTCCAACATCTAACTTACTCAATTCAACACATCGAACAACATTTATACCGATTTTGCTAGCACACAAGCCTTTGGCCGAATGTCATTAACCTCTAGTCACTTAAATTTTTATTCTTTAAAACTCATCCAACACTACATTCGGCACCTCTAACCTATAATTTAGATATTCTCAAGTTCATTCACAAGTACATTTATATGACACATATAGCATTAACATTTTTCAACATGAATCTATAACATGACCGAATACTCATGCACATACATACATAAAGAGAACTCAAATAACAACCAAAAATCTCCTTTCCAAAGTGCATATATACCCATACATACGGCAACTTCCATTCTTATCTCCCAACAATGAATTCATGAATTTAGCTATGGGTTAACTAGACTATACACTTATCAACTTAATCTCAACATCAATTAGAATAAAATCACAATGCATACCTTTCCTTTGAACTAGCCATGGCCGAATGCCTTGGTTTCTTTTTTTCAATCTTTCCTTTCTCAATTTCGGCAATGAAGGAGATGAAAGATGAGCCTTCCTTCCTCTTTGTTTTCTTTACTTTATTTCACTAATATTATTTTTTTCTCACATAATGCCATTTCTTATTTTAATAACTAATTAAACATATATATTTGCCTATCAACACCCATCTTGGCCGGCCACTATAAAGAAAATTGGGCAATTTGACATGCAAGTCCACCCTTGTGTTGACATGCACTAATAAACCATTTAAAATTAGTCTATCATAATTCACCATGTCTCATATTGATCCCTATTTAATAATTTCTCATGCAATTGGCAAAATTAGGGAATGAAACGTCCACATATGCATGTACACACATAATAAGCATAGAATATAACAATTAACTATTTTTACGACTCGGTTTTGTGGTCCCGAAACCACTTTCCGACTAGGGTCACATTAGGGCTGTCACAAATCACCAACTATAAACTGTCATTAGATAGAATACCTAATTGAAAAATCCTTCGTTGGAACTTGGGAAGAGGTTGGAAGTAAATGGGAAGAAGAATGAAGAAAAGAAGAAAGCTCCACACGTGAAAAAGAAATGGATGAAGAAAGGTCTAGACGTGAGAAAGAAATGGAAGGGTAAAGTTGAACTCTGACCTAAATTTTTCACGCTGAATTGGTATTCCGTGGGGAGAGTGCTGAATTGTAAACGATAGTTTTGCCCTGAATAAGGCTGTATGGAATAGGGCTATAATAGCTCATTACAAACCAAACAATGGAATAGGGATGGGCCCACAGAATTGAACTTTAATTGCTTAGCATTACAGCCAACCAAACATGCTGTTATAGTAATTTTATATCATTTTTTATATTTTATTTTATTTTTGCTTTTGTATTAATTTTCTATTTTTTATTAAATTTTGCATTTAGAGACGATTCAAAACTTCGTGATCAATCAGATTTTATCAATGAGAATTTTCTCCACTTAATCTCATTTTATATTTTTTTTTGTCATTTATTTGATTGAATGCTTGTAGAATAATGAGATTGATATTTGGGCTTTTATGAATATTTTTGTATAAATTAATTGTTTAACTAATTATTTGGTTAAATGTTTAATTCTATTCTATTGAGTTTTTCTTCGGTTTTGCCAAATTGCTAAGGATACTAGAATTGACGCCTCTAATAGATTATTTAAACAAGGAAATTGAAAAGGAGAATTTGTCAGGTATCGATTTGGTAAATGCGTATCTAAGTGAGACGGAGAACATAACTAGGTAGTAACTCATAAGTAGGAAGAGATAGAGAGGCTATTCCTAAATAAGGGTAGTAAATAATTCAATCGGGTTAAGATTTTAGCATAATTAGTAATTAATTAATTAATCAATTTTAGATTAATAAAAATTACATTATTTAATTGAGAAATAGGAAATTCCTTATTAGATAGTAAAGTTAGGAGTGGTTTTATTTCAATTTGATTTTGATCCGCATTACTAATTTGCGACTCAATCAGATTAATACTTGCTTCCGAATAAATAATTTAGTAACAATATTTATCGATTTTAACAATCCCTTAAGTTTGATCCTCAAATACTTCTATATTTCATTGTAAATTTTCTATATTACAATTTGACACTATATGCTTGCAATTAAAAAATCGCGCTTCTAAATTGTTTATAAAATTATTTGTTTTCTACACACGCACATGTGGTCAAGATCTCCCAGCTTTATTATGCTTTAAGTGTTAAAATAGCTCCGTTAGTCTTTTAATGCTCTTTCCAATAGTATATTATGGGCCTAATTTGAATTATGTAGCTGAGATATGGTCAAAATCATTTGGTCGAATCTACACTAGTTCCAGTCATATTGGTCGGTGCACACAGTTCCTATGCTAAATGGGGACATCGAACACCTCTCTTTGCACCGATGAAAACTCTAGTCCATACTGGTTGCTCTGGCTAATTCCAATTAATTCCAGTTACATCGACTAGAACATAATGCACTAATAGATGCATGAATAATATTAAAAATATAAAATTTTTAATTATTTTGTATTATGCTAAAGACTTAATTAGAATATGACTAATCAAAAAAAAGTTACATTCAAAAATGTTTTTTAAATATACTTTCACATTTAAAATATAAAAACTAAAATATAATTAAGAAAAACCACTCATCCAATTATCAAAGAAAATATATTCACTCACCCCTCATCTTCTTTTATAAAAAAAAAAGGGAAATGAGCTAAATCATTAAAATTTCAATGATGGATTATTATTAGTTTTGGATTTATTTGATTGATAGATTTTTATTTGTTGAGTTTATTAATTAGTAATTTATATAATTGATGAATATTTTATATTAAAATTTATTTAATTTTATTCATTTGATATTTTTAAATATATTTTTATATATATTAAATATTTCTTTAAAATTTTGATAAATCTAAAATGGTACATTGAAATTGACGAGTACCTATACATGCTAGTTCTAATAAAAGATTAGTGCATCTACTAGTGCGATAATGACTACCTTAATCAAAATAGTTAAGCAAGATCTTGTTGGGATCTCTAAACAAGTCTAACTCGCAAAACTTTATCAATCTTCATATTTAAACTTGTTTTGCTCCAATTTTTCCACCTATACTATTAAAAATTCAAATATAATTCAAAATACAATAATTAAAATTAAAACGTAAAGAAAAGAATTACAAATTAAATAAAACTTATGTAACTCATCACAAAATTTTTATATCAATACAATATTTATATATATTGATAGAATTACAGTATGTTGATGGAGACTTTGAACCCTCCCAACCCTTAGCCCAGCCCGATACTCTTTGCGTTAGACGTTAACTCAAATTAGTCAATGAGCCGAATTGATGTTAATCAGTCTATATTTAGACTGCTCAGGGACTAGTTAGGGGTTGATAGGGCTCTGTCTTTAAATGGAAATTTGTTTATTTAAGTTTTTTAAAATTTTTTAAAATTTTAAATTAGTAAAAGTAAAATTATACTTTATCTTTTAAAAATAATAAAAAATTTATTTAATCCTTCAAAAATTATAAACATATAGATTATTAAAATTGTGAAATTATATTTTTACTATCGTAAAAAATTACAATTTAATTTCGACCCCCATAAAATTTTTCTAGTTTCACCATTTTTGTTGAGACTATTATTCTGGGTAAACTACAAAAATAGTTACTTTTATTTGTTACAGATTACATTTTAGCCACTTATGTTTGAAATGTTACGTTTTAGTCACTTAAATTATCATTTTGTTACGAAGTGGTCATTCTACCAATAAACTCCATTACCTCCCTAATAGTTGTCCTACGTGGCAATCCAAATGGGTTTAAATGCCAACTTGGATGTCTAATTGCTGGGATGAAAATAAGTTTTTACTTAAATAAATTTAATTTGGACTGCCACGTAGGACATCCAAGTTGCCATTTAAAACACATTTGGATTTCCATGTAAGACCTCCATTAGGGAGGTAATGGAGCTTAACGGTAGAGTGACCACTTCATAACAAAATGATAACATAAGTGACTAAAACGTAACATATAACGTCCCAAAAATCAGGGGTTAGTAGAATCGAGTTTGTGAATCGAGAGAGAGTGATCATGCCTTAATTTTTAAGATTATCTATGCATTTTTAGGAAATAAATGAGGTATTGGTTTGTTGGATAAGTGTTACTGAAACATTCCTTGAAACCCAAATTCAAATCTTTTCTCTCTCACCATTTTTATTATTTTGTAAATTTTATCTTAAATCCTAGTATGCGACATGCGTTGTTTTTAAAATAAATATTGCAAAACTATTTTAAGAATGAGGAAAAAGTCTAATGGTTAAAAGAAATAAGAGAAAGCATGAAAATTAAATGAGGTCCCCAGTTCAAATCCTTTCCCTTGCAAAATAATTTAATTTTTGGCAAAAATCTCTTGTTTTTAATGTGTGTGCCATCCAAGCCTTGTAACCCAGGTATAAATGTTAATTTTTCACAAATAATCAGCCTTTAATTCTCCTCCTTATTGCCCTAGCCATTCATCTCCTCCTCTCCCTCTCTTTGATTTTTTTTTCTTTTCCTCCATTAATATCGTCGCCTACACCTCCCATTTTACCACCTCTTTCTTCTTATTTTTGTATCAAGATTGTGCACCATCTCTTTTACTCTATTGCTACCATTTATCCTCATCTAAATCAGCCACAAATATGAAATCTTGAACCCCAAGATTGATCCGAATATTGCCAAGAAAGTGTCATTGTTGTTTCTCTCGACTAGCTTGGGTAAGGTCTCTTTTCTCTTCAATTTCTTGATTAATTTTGTCAATTAAAAACCAAAATTTCCAAATCTATAATTTTAGGCATTTTATATTATTTCAAAGGTTTTTTTTCATATTTTAATGAGATCTCAAACCGTTTTAAAGTTCAGCCCTAATTTTGGCCACCATGGGTGGTGGTGTTTGCTCCTATGTGCAAGAAAGGGGGCTGTTTTGTTTCTTGAATCTTTCCCAATTAATTCTACCCTTAATTTGAGTTCTTGAACCCTCCTAATTATCTTTTAAAATCATGTCAATTAGGGAAAAAGGTTCTTGATCAATTGGTCATTCGAAACTCACAAATCGTGAAGCGTAAGTGCAATTATGGATAACTAGTTTGTTATTTTGACGTAGTTGTTGGGTAAAGATTATGAATTGATTAAATGAAGGAATTTAATCATTAAATAGCTACTGATTTTTTAGTATAATATTGAATTAGGTGCTAACCCAAGTGCCCCAAATCATCCGTAAAGGTGAAGAACGATTGTACGTACGGTTCGCATCGATACAGTGTAAAGAATCTAACTAGTTTGGATTCATAAAATAGTTATAAATTCAAGGATTGGTTTGAACTCATAAGTGGGTGTTTGGGGGATGGTTTAATGGTAAATTTATTGAATTTATACTGAATTTTGGTTTTGGTTCATTTAAGGAATAAAAATGGAAGATTCGCTAGTGTGCTACGAGGAAGAGAAAAATAAGGTGTGGGTCCTAAACTCATAAAATTGTTTGAAAATGTTAAGTATCATGTTATATTTGATAAATTATCTTGCTAATTGGATTGAATTAATATCCAAATTATTGATTTTATGAGTGACCGAACCAGGTATGTTTTGAGCCTTAAAAGACTGGCTGACATGTTGGCAAAATTGCTAGTTTGATAGTATGAATGTTTGATTGAGTTTGTAATTGCATATTTGAGTTATGAGATATGAGAATGTTTGACTGAATGATATAATGTGTTGAGATATTAAGCTTATGTATGATTTAAATGCATGAAATATTTGTTATATTGTGTACTCAAATGGGTGCTATTTATGCACAATGAAAATATGCAAAGTATGTGAAACTGAACGATATTAATTGATACCAACATAATGGTAATTTGAAAGATTGGAATACTGTTTCCATTTACTAAAAGTATGTGATTATTGAGGACATGCTGAGTATGTCAAATGAATGTGAAAAGTTTTGAGATATGATTATGTATGAGATTGTGTGACATATTGCATATGCTTTGGGTTGAGATTTTGTGGTTAACGGAGGAGTTCTGTGGAGTACCAGTGGCATATTTAATCTGATTATCCATAGTCAGTGCACTGCACCTGGAGTACCAAACGGAATGGTGATTTATCGTATTTTTACTGGCAGCTTGTCTACATTTTTACTGGCAGAATTTTCTGCATATTGTTATCGGTGGTTTTAACCACAACGAGCTTAAGCCATATTGTTTTGGAGTTTGGATGACGGGTTTTGGGGAACTCATGGTGTGTAGTAGATGGTATGGGTAGGAACCTTTTTGCATTGCATCATGTGCACGACATATTCGAATGTTATTGATTTATGCTACTTATTGTATTTTGTTGTATTGAATGATATCGTAATTAATGATTGCTACTCAAATGAATGATGTCTCATGCTCATACACCATCTGACATCGATATTGATAATGGTTATGTAATGATTTGGAATTCCTATGATGGTTCTGTTTTTTTTTTTTTTGATAATGTTAATATGTTTCACTGTATTTGATATTTATATTTTTGTCCATTTAAATAATTGTTCGACTCACACTAAACTTTTCATAAGCTCACCCCCCAATAGTGTTTAATTTTTCAGGTAAACCTCGAAATTAGGATCGAACTCGGCATACGAAAAATCTCCTTGGACCTCGGACTATTCTTAATAAGTGTTATTAAGTCTTTATTGGTTTTGGTCTATAATTTTTAATTATTTTTTGTCTGTGGCTTGGTAACTTTTGTTTTGAGGATTTTTGCATGCATGGATCACTCAAGCATAATAACCTGATAATGCATGATATCAGGCTTAAGTAAAATTTTATATTGTTCCCTAGTTTCCACTGCATTGCAAAAGAACCATTTTTGAAAAACAAATCGATAAGGCAACTAAGTTTCCAAAATGACTGGAAAAATAGTTTTTCTGCTGCATTAGTTTAACATCGAGTTTTTTTCTTAAAGAAGAGCAACAAGCTCACGTTTTTTTCTAAAACAACACTATCAACAATAAAATGAATCCTGAGTATACATGACCTAATGAATGAATGTTTTTAAGCTAACTCAAAGTACAACTACGGTTTTCTTTAAAATGAGTTGATTTTAGGTCTTCAAAAATAACATAAGTTAGCTTAGTCATTTCGGTGGCTAATGTAGCCTTCTCAATCTAGTCATAATGTCTAGACCGGGTTTGGGAGATTACATAACATTTCAAACATAAGTAACTAAAATGTAATCTGAAGCAAATAAAAGTGACTATTTTTGTAGTTTACCCTATTGCTTTAACCCAAATATTGAAAAATAAAAATTATAAACAATAAATTTTATTATAAGAGTATTTATATTAGTTAATAATTTTATAATTTTTTAAACTTAATTAACTTAAACTAAATTTAAAAAATAAAAAAAAAGATGGATGAATGGCTAATTTAGGAACTCTAAAAACGAGGGTTTATTTCCTCGTATTGAGTTTATATTTTTTTTCATTTTATTACAATTTGGGTGTAACATAATCTAGTATTTTATAAAATGATTAGGCATAATGATTTATTTAGTTTTTCAATTTTATAAAAAAAGTCATTTTAGTCCTCTATTTAATTTTCCACTTCTTTTAGCCCTTAAACTTGTGATGTTTGTTAAATCACCCCAAAATAAATAGAAAAGTCAATGTCCGTTAATTTTGCTAATGTGGCATACGCATTGGCAATTCACATGCATATCACATTAATGATTAATTAATTTTTAAAATTTTTAAAAATATTTCTTAACATTATTTATACTTTTTAAATAATTTTAATGATCACTTTTTGGATTTTTTTAATTTTAAAAAACTAATTAATTGCTAACGTGGCATCCACATGACAATCCACATCTGGAGCGCCAACAAAATTAATGAACATTAATTTCTATTTTGAGATGATTTGATAAAAAGTATAAGTTTAAGGGCTAAACAAAAAAAACTGGAGTGCTGAAATAACTTTTTTGTAAATTTCAAGGGCCAAAAAAGTCACTATACCAAATAATTATTTCATATCAATTTATAACTATTTTATTCAAATTATGCTACACAGTTTTGGGGGAGTATTGATAAAAAAAATCCACTTACCCCAGGGTTAAAAAACATAGGTTTGATGAAAAATACATTAATCACCTAAGTTTTATTTATTAAATAAATTTTCAATTAAAAATAATAAAATTCTAAATAATTGTAAATTAAATTAAATTATAAATTGTATTATATTCTAATATAAACATAAATGCATTTTTCAATTAATATATGTAAAAAAAATTTAAAGTTATAAATACAACCATATTGCAATTATAAAAATACATCTGATTAACTATTACGGTAATAAATCATTACAAAGCACGATTCTATTGTTAATTAAAATATATTCAAACCTAGAATAAAATTAATCTATATAGAACCCAATATGGACTAAAAACCCACGTATAGCTTATACAGAGTGAAATTTAAAAGGTAAGATCTTGAAGTTTATAGTACATTAACCTTGCTATTAAGGTAAAGGCTCGTTGGTTGTAATTTTATTTATTAAATAATTATTATGAATGATAATTATATTTTATATCTTTTTAATAATTTTTTGTACTAATATATTTAACTATACAATTTTTATTTAATTGTATATTTTGACTTTCACATGATTTTCTTTTATCTTTTTCCTTTTATATTTCAATCAATTTATTTTTCTAAATAATGATAATTAATTAATTTGATAATTTCATTTCAAGATTAATATATAATTGAATTAAATATAAGTTTAAAATAAATTCAAATATATGAATTATAGCACTTCAATATTTTGTAATTAAAACTAGGAAAAAATAAATCTCAAGGGTTGATGAGATTTCTTCAAACCTGTAGACAAAGTGGGTATTTTTTAAACCAAAAAAATTAATGTATTTTACGCACTGTGGTTAAGGTTGAGTTTAAGTATAGTATTAACGTATTTTATTCTTGTTTGCGTTCGGTCTAGTTCGAGATGTAGGTCTAAAATTTTGTTCAAACCTTCTCATATTTGTAAATGACTAACCCAAGCTCATTTTAAGCTCGGTCATATTATTTTTCAATTTTTTTTAAAATATATTTATATTATTTTTAATTGAAAATTTTTGATATTTTTTTTATTTATTAATTATAGAAAAATTATTTTTTTCATATTTACATTATAATATTTTATGTTACTATATATTTATTTTTGTGTTATAAAATACATAATATATAAAGATAATATAATATAGGAAAATATTTAGTGCACGGCGAGTGAATTTTTAGATTTCATAAGTAAGGCCAAGGGATTGACAAGTTCCTCTAGCGACATAGTAAAATATTAAAAAATAAATATTTAGAAAAAGAGACACATGACAATTTTTTTAAAGTTACTTGTAGAATAAAACGAATATATTGTCAATAACAAATACTAACTCTATAATATATTACAAAATTTAAAAAATAGATTGAATTTGAGCCTTAAATGTTAAAGCCCAAATTCAATACATATTTTAAACAAACTTAAAATTTTTTTTATTTAAACTTATTATTTGAGCCTAATATTTTTTTAAAAAACTTCTAAAATATTGGGTAGACTTTCAAATTTAGACTAACAGCCCAACCCTGAATAAATTTAATTTTACACTAAATGAGAAGAGAGAATTACCTTTTTACCCTAGTTTTGTTTGGAAGATGTTAGGCATCATTAACGAAGTATTAAAATAAAATCGAAGTACCTTTTGGGGTGAAATTCTTTATATTCTTGATCTCTGTATATAAATTATTATAGTGAGTATAATAAAATAACAATTGATGCTTTTTAGATGTACCAAACAAATTGATACTTTTAGAAAAACATATTACTAAAAATAAAATTCGTTTATGGTACCATTTGGCTATTTTTAACTTTGAAAATTTAAATAAAAAAAAACTATTTCAACTAACTTTGCAATCTCTTGATTTTTTTTCATAGCATTAGAAACAATTAATTAAGGAAGAATAAGAATTATTTTTATTATTAAACATGCCTATCATTTTTATGAATTATCATACTTTTTTTTCACTAATAGGAATAAGATTACATTTATAATTTAATTATTTCATGCTATATATCATCAAATTGTTGATACAAATAATCAATGAAAAAAATGTCAATTCACCTATAACAAGTGGAGAGTCAAAGTAAGGAGAGAAGGAGAAAGAAAATGATAGGGATGTCGTGTAGGGTTTCTTAAAATAGAATGGGTTGATCCTTAATCCCTTATGCATTAAGGCTTAACAAGGGGTTACCCCTTGTCGTATAGTGTCACATAATCGACAATGTAGTGTCCAACAAAATTGTGTATATTGGTCGGATGGCAAGGCTAGTATAGGTCCATTGTCACCATTTGAGTGTATTGTGTTGTCCTACTCTAACATTATCATCCCAAGGACCATACGAGGTGGTTACGTTTTGGTGGTCTCCACAAGGTTGCATAGCAGGCCATCTCCAGGTTGGTTCAAATAAGATATGTGGGGGTCATTTGTAAACCATTCTACATGAAGGGTTGATACAAATGGTTCCTGGCGAAGGGTTGTACATAGACTACTTCTAATAGAGGGTCGTCTATAGATTGACACATGTCTTACCATGTGTCATGCTGAGGTAGGGGTATCACAATTACCTCCCCAATTGAGAGGTAGGTTATAAAGTAGGAAACCTCTCAGAACAATAGGTAAAGTCAGGGGTTATCAAAGTAAGCCATATAATAGAAGAACTAGCAGGTGAGTAGTTTCGTTTTTTGCGCATAATAGAAATGCTCATAGGAAAAAGAAAAATGTATGAATATTCTAAAAGAATGCATTAATAGTGAAACTTTACAACTATTCATTTGAAAATAGTTTCAATGATAAAGCAAGCTTTATGACCCTCGCAGAACACATCGCCAGTTTGTGTTGGTCCGAAAACCATTATAGTTGCTAGCTTTAAAACGCATCGATTTTCAATAGAGAGCTTTAAATACCTTGAATTCAGAGTGTAACGCTCCAAAAATTGGGCCTAGAAGAGTTGGGCTTTGAGTCTGGGATTCGGATAGAAGAAAACATGAATATTGAGAAGTTTTAAATATTACTAGTGTTTAAAAAATATATATTGATAAAATATTTATGTTATTACTAATATTTTAATTTTTATGAAAATTATTATCATTATAATTATTAGATACAAATATATTTATAAAATTATTGTTGTTAATTTAGTGTTTAAATTAACATACTATTAAAAAATTTTACTGTATCTATTTTTATTGATTTATGGAAATTATAATTATTATTAGGAAAAAATATATATATTATCGTATTTGAAATTTTCATTATTATGGTTATTATTATTATTTTAGTTTTTAAATAAATTACAATGGATTTAAAGTATGGGAAAAATTCGATCCAAGACTCTAGCAAAAATAATTATTTTTGTTTCTTTAGGGGATCTGGGCATTAAGGTTTATTAATAAGTTGGGCTAAAATGAGACATAAGGAGGAGTTAGGCCCAGTGGTTAAGCGTGTTAAGCAGTAGGAAAGGAGCAAGGGTTCGATTCCCTGCGTGTGCAACTGTGGGTTTTTATTTTAGAAAAACCAAGGGCTGTCGCAGGTAAGCCTTATTAATTGTTCAGGCTAATTCATGTCAGAAGTAAGTATCTAGCCCAGTGGCTAAGGACGTTAGGAGGGCGTGGGAAGTGCCTGGGTTCAAGGCACGGCGCACCCAAATTGGGTTCAATTACAACCCAAGAGGTAATAAGTACTTGGGCATGGACTTGGAAACCTGCTATTTGCCAATAGAAATGTTGGCCTACTTCCACACCAGAGATATCGTATAACCCGTTTAGTGCGTTTGATATACCATTCATATTGCCCTCTGACAGAAATAGAACTTTACTTAAAAAAAAGGAATTATTTTGATTCAATCTTCTCTTGCCTACTCAAATTCTATATTTTTGACACCGACGAAACTAATCACACAATATTCACAGTTTTTTTATCTCTTTTGTGCGATTCAGGATATATTAACCGATTCCATAGATCTATGTAGTTCCAAAAAAGTTCCATAGATCTATTACAGGTTGCGGTTGGAATAGGCCTTAAAGGAAGTTACGAATGAAGTTTGACACAAGGAGAGCCTGTGGTGCAGTGACAAGCAACGTATGTGTGTGTTAAAGAGGTCGCAGGTTCGAGATGTACACCAGGCAAAAATTTCCTTTTTATTTCGCAAGTAACCGGAGCTTCAGCAGGTAAGGTTTATAATTAATTGTAACCATATATTACTAAAGGAGAAGCGTGGTGCAGTGGCCAGCAGCTTAGGTGTGGGTGATTTATTCCCCACATGAAGTGTAGGGATGGACGGAGGCAAGTGCAGGGTTGGATGGGGTTATCATGCATTAATCATATGAGACTGTATTAAAATGGGCCCAACTGTGTTAATATGGGCAAGACCCAATATATCTTGACTTGTAATAGGGCTACGGCCCAGTCTGATACTGATATGGGCTAGGCCCAGTATGCTCTGATATTGTAATAGGGCTATGGCCCAGATTAATACTGATATGGGCTAAGGCCCAGTTAACACTGATTTCTGAATAGGGCTTAGGCCCAGTAAAGCTTGAACTGATTTGGGCTCTGGTTGGGATACTTTACACACTGAGTTTTCCAAACTCACCCCCCCATTTTTCCCATTTTTGTAGGTGAGCCTTAGATCGATGGACTTGGAGCTGGGCGGGATTCAGAGTGGCCACAAAGATTAAGTTTTGTTTTCTTTAAAATAAGTTCTGCATTTATTATTTTGATTATTTTTATTCTGGTTAAAGTTGTAATAAGGCCGCTCTTTTTATTATTTTTAATATTTTGGGTTATTAAATTGGTTAGCTCTAGGGCGCGTTTTATAAAAGTTACTTATTTTTAAAATATCACGATAACCGAGCAAAGCTTCCGCAACGTAAATGTTTTCAAAGGAAATAAATATTTTAATTAGACTTAAACTTAATTTGTTGTTCGTGGACAAGTAATAAGCTTAAAGTGTGGCAATGGATGTATGCATGTCTAGGATTAGATCATCGAAGAGCTAGGTACTTAAGCAGTCTAATTGACTCACCTCCTCTTTTCTTGAATCCTACCTGGTGCGTAGTATCCATTCACTTTAAGCCATGACAAAGAAGGTTTGATTTTTTTTCGATACTTAACTGTTTTTTTAAAATAACATGTTTCTGCCACTACAAAGGTTTACAAGTTTTCAAAGTTTCCCATAAGATTTTTCAAGGTTGTTAACAATGCTTTGATTATTACAATGAATCACATTTTGGGAAAAAAATAAGGCTAAGGTTTTATTCAAGTTTAAACGGTAAAAGTTTCTAAACATCAAGAAGGGTTTTCAATGAAAACATGGTTTTCGAAAAACACTTCAATGTGACACGCTGGATTCGGTCGTAACGTCTGAGCCGGGTTTGGGGTGTTACACAGAGACTTGGGGCTTATTTCATACATTTGAAAAAAAATTATGTGTTGAAATCAGTATTGTTTGAATTGGATTTGACCGAGCACCAGCCAAAAGAAGCATCTGACAAGTGACTTTGAATTAATTAGACTGAAAATCAATACAAACCGATTAAATCGACTAAAAAATCAATTAAGCCGATTAAAATTGATTAAACCAACGGTAAAATTTTTAAATTTTAATAAATGTTTTTATCAAAACAATTCAACTGTCAAACCAATCGAATTACCGATTCCTTTTAATAAACATTGGATGAAATCTTCCAATTTTCTCTATTCTCAAATTTTTCGAAATAAGAGGAAAAGCCAATACTTCAAAGAAGTATCAAAGAAAGGAGAAATAAATTAATTCTATTTAGTTTTTTAACATTTACAATTAATATTCCACATATAGGAAATAATTTGTATTAGGATTATCCTAAAAATTTTAGTTTTAGGCACCAATAAAATTTGGTCACATAATTAAATTTTAAAGAGATAAAATTATTATTATACACCCATCTATATTCAACCTACTTTCCAACTCTTATATATATTTTCTAAAAAAAAATAACTTATTAAAATTAAAAAATCAAATAACATAGAAACTCCAAAATTTACATAATTCTTGTTACAAGAGATTCAATGCAATATAATTTATACTTTTAAAAAAATAAAATATGAAATAGAAAACAATTTAAAATAGAAAAAAGAAAAAATCTATTGTCTAGGAACTAATTTTAAAAAAAAAATTGGTTTCAAAAAAATAAAAAATATTAACTTCTAAAAATAAAAACAAAATGATTAAAAATTGTAAAAAATATTTGTTTATAATTTAAAAAATTAATTATTTTAAGTAATTTAATTAAAATTAAATTAAGTTGAAAAAAATAATAGATATAATTAAATGTACAATAATACTTTGTTATATTTAAAATTTGATGATGTGACATTACTTTATTGGTACCTAAAAATTAAGGTTTTTAAAATGATTCTAATATAATTTATTCTCTAATACTTATTATTAAAATTTGTTATGAATATCTTATTAAGTGAATGTCTATCATGATCAAGATAAAGTTTTGGTGTATTTTAAATTCCAATAACTATTAGAAGTAGATATCTACTTCTTTTATACTTTTTATGCCTATAAATAGAGACTCTGGTGAAACATTGTAATTATCCCTTTTGATCAATAAAGTACATTCTCTATTGCTTTCACATTTTCTTTATTCTTTATTCTCTCCATATCTCTTTATTTTATAACACGTTATCAGCATGATGATTCTTTATTTTTTTCAAAATCTTTCGAAGTCATCCCATAGATCAAATTCTTTTTCACTTTATACTTTTATCCTTACAACTTCATTTTCGGGATGTTAAAAGATTGAACCTCAGAATAGATTATGGTTCTTATTCCCGATCTTTGATTTATTGTACAAGCATGGGTAAAGTATATATTTGGTACGAAACTTTTATATTTCAACCATATTTTCTTTTTCAATTAAGGTATGACTACTAATAATTTTTATTTGACATAAATTTCACATTTTGATGGTATTTGATTTTTGCCTTTCTAAGTTTTTTTTTTGTGTAAAAGATATAATTGTTGATTAGATATGTTTGCTATTAATATGGTATGTTTTCTCTATTATTTTTTTTTGGTAAATCATTCTCTTTGAAGTTTTTTTTAATTAAGTGATATTATGCATAATATTTAGATGTTTTGATTATTAAATTCTTGTTATTAAATATTCTTGAAATTTTATTAAAATTATGGTGGAAAGTGTATTAACCTACCATTGTTGATTAAAGGGAAATTTGATAGGATCTATTTATTCTTATTAACTTGCTAATGTTGAATGATTGTATGATATCTTATTGAACTTATAAATATTTTATTAGAGCAAGATAAGATTTTATAACATATATGTGATATTGAAATTTGGTACAATGTGTATCGGATAATTTTCAAACATCGTACATGAAAATTTTGATTATCTATTAAATGATTTTTACTATTAGATTATAAATGTTATTACAAAAATAAAGTTGTTTTACTACTTGTAATAGTGCTCCTGATAATAGTCAAGGTGATGACGATGATGTTAAAAATCTTCAAGTATATTTTACTCTATTTTATTTATTATATCATGTTTATCATAATTGGAAACTGGTCATGATAACATGAATAGATAGATTTTGATTTGAAATGTAATGCCCCAAAAATTTAAGGGTTTAATTGTGAGAATCTGTAGTAATTAATTTTTATATCTCTGGTTCTGTGCTCTGCTTCTGGGTTTAAGGTCTGGAGGTCGAGTTGCATTGCTAAAAGTTTTGTTATTTTTTAAAACAACCCTTATCCATGTGTTAGGTGGTTAAGTGCAATTCTGGGTAAATCAGTGTCAAGAATGAGCCTGCTGGTTCACTGGTTAAGCATATGTCTGTATTCTATCTAATTCTGAGTTCAAGTCCCATCGTATAAATTAGAAAATATTTTTTTGCAAATTCCAAAAGGTGGGATGGTGGTTAATTTAAAACATTCTAAGAAATTCTATCATTCTTTTTACTTTTCCTAAATTTTTAGTTTCTTGTTTTTCCTGTTCATCCTTTCTTTTATTTTTCTTCTTAGTGCAATTGATTTTTGCGTGAATTGGGAAGTCTTCGTTGCCTGTGAGGTTGATATTGTGTAAGTTTCGTTGTTATTTCCTTTTGTTTTGTGATTTCTATTGTGTTAACACTTTTCTATCAAAACGGGGTTTTGCTCATTTGCTTGACATTTTGTTAAACACTCAGTTGGTTACTTTTTAGGTGAGGATATTGCAAGAGATGTTATTTTGCCGTGTTAGTCTAATTCTCTCTGTTTCGTGCAAGGTAATTAAGCTATTTGAATTGGGGTTGCGTCAAAACTTTCGACATGATCTTGACAGTAGGTGATTTTAGAAAAATATTGAAAACGATGGTGTAATTGATTATTGAATGGTTAATTAGGTTCCGGGTAGTCTCCGCATTGTTTTTCCGTCAAACGAAACCAGGTACGTACCAAAAATCTTAGTTTTTGCAAGTTTCGGTTGCTGAAAATGGTGGTTGTCTACGCCACACGGCAAAGCACACGGGCATGTGTCTAGGTCGTGTGGCAGGCCGTGTGATTTGGCATTGTAACTCACTGTTTACTTATTTAGGGTCACACGAGTGTGTGTCTAGCTGTGTGTAGCCATAGTGGTGCAAGGTTCACACAAGCAACGAATACGGGCATGTGTCTGGACCGTGTAACTCACTGTTTGTGGTATAAAACCATATGGTTAGGGACACAGGCGTGCACCCAAGCCGTGTGAGTCACACAGGTAGGGACACGGGTGTGTGTCCAGGCCATGTAACTCACTGTTTATGCTTCAGAACCACACGGGCAAGGCACACGGGTGTGTGACCTAGCCGTATGGTAGGTTATTGGGCCCGAAAGCTAATTTCGAGGCCGTGAATATTACTTAATCTTGATACTGGCTTTCTTAATGTACGAATAATTGAATTTGATTATATGAGAACTGGCTGATACTCTAATCCTGATCTGTGAGCAACATAATTATATGTGCACTATAATACTTACCCTGATATTGAACTGTTCTGTATAATTGTGTAATGAGTTAGAATGAGTGAATACATGTTACGAGTATTTGTGTTTGGCATTGGCATGTGTTGGGATATTGTGAAGGGGGAAGAAGTTTGTTCTGAAATCATGGCTACGCCACAATGAGTATTACTCTAATTTTGGCACTTGTCGCATATTAATCTAGCAGCCAAGCTACGTCTCTATGAAAGTGTCAATGAACACTCTAAAGGTGTGCTAGGTTGGTTTGGCATTGAATGTCCATAAAAGTGTGTTGGGATGGCCAAAGACGGTGTGTAGCGGATGGAAATAGAAATGTTGCATATAAATCTGATCTGTACCATATATGAACTGAAATAGCATATATATATATAACTTGTTTGCTCTGAATCTGAGTAGAAATTACTGTTATATCAAACCGAATCTCTGAATTTGGAATTGTTTTATAAGTGAGTATTAATTGAATAAATTTCCTTTTACACATTGAGTTCACAACTCATTTTGTTATTGATTGGATTTCAGGTGGTTCCCAGTCTTGATTGAGTCGGTGTCGCGAGAGCTCAGTCAAGCTTTTATTTTTCTTTTAAGCATTACTATTAGGGATTTCAGTATTATATGATGTTATGGTATTTGTGAAGTGTCAAAACTATTTTTTTTGAAAACGAGAATCGACTTGGATTTTGAAAATGAAAATGAAAATAGGAGTCGCCACCAATCCTTTTTATTTAGGTGTGATTGGATCACCTAGAAATTTGATTGTTTTTATAAAAATGTTTTGTTTGACTAAAACAACACTTTTGGTCTACGAAATTAGAGAAAATGGGTTCGGGAATCGGTTACGTACGAGGAAGGATTAGCACCCTCGTAACGCCCAAAATTAATACCTAATTGATTAATTACTGTCTTAATGTCGAAAATTAAAATTTTGAAAAGATTTCAAAATACAATCCCTTGTCTATTAATGTTAATTTTACAAAAATATTTTAACAAATCGAAGCGGATGCTAAAGACCTTCTTATCCCGAAGTAATAAAATGTCACATCCAGTACGTTAGGACACGACAGTTTAAACCCCCGACATAAGCCTGCCTTTTGATTTTCAAAGCTCATGCATTTTAATTTTAAAAGGATATTCGATTATTTTGGTTAAACGAGAAAAATCGAAACCCAGTAAGTTAGGGCACGTTTTCTCGAATTTCTAAACACGAAATATTGCCCCTTTTTTTAATGAAGAAAACACGGGCCGAATTTTAAAAAAGGTATTTGGTTGTTTGGTCAAACGAAAAATCGAAACTCAGCACGTTAGGGCACAATTTCTCGAATTTCCAAAACACAAAATATCGCATTTACTAAAGAATCCCTTTTATGAATTTTGGTGAAAATTAATGCAACATTTAAAGTGATATACAACATGCGATAAATATTACTATAACATGTAAAGATGAATATAATTTTAGTGGACTAGTCTCGATGAATAAATGAAGTGATAAAACGAAAATTCATAATAATAACAAGCGATCATAGCATAGATATGTTTGAAATTCATGGAATAACAGATGGATGAGTAAGTAAAATAGATATATATATATTTATATTGTCAAGTTCAGATTTTTTATGTAAAAAATAATAATAATAATAATAATAAAATGTGTGAGTAAAGGGATGAGTAAATAGATACAATAAAGAAATATTAAAGAGAATAAGTAAGGAATATCAAGAATACAAAGACCAAATTAAGATATGAATGAAATTAGGAGTACAATTTATAATAAAGTACATAAATGATGATGAAAACGAATAATTATAGTAATAATAATAAGAACAATATATGTAGTTAAGAAACACAAATAATCTAAATTTTAAAATATACATATATATATAAAGGATAAAAAATAGATATATATAAATAATAGTAATAATAACAATAATAATAATAATAATAATACTAAAAATTTATAACAAAGTAATAAATAAGTAAATGAATAAATCACAATGATAACAATAAAAAAAGATCAAACAAAATAAAAGAATATAAAAATGTATGTAAATAAAAAATATAAAAATGAAACGAATGCATAATAAACGAAAATAAAACATAAATACCAATAAACGGTTTGATAAAAAATTGAAAACAAATGAATTAATTAAGTAAATAATACATGAAACAAATAAAAAAACGAAATTAAATAAACTAGGGGTTGAGTTGGAATTAGAAGAAAAGTTTGAGCTAAATTTATAGAAGAATAAATGCGAAAATGATTAAATTAAAATTTAAATGGAAATATAAGGACAAATTGAGATAGAACAAAAATGTAGGGCTTAAATGCAATACGTGCGAAAGGACAAGGAGTATATGGGGAAATATACCCAGTTCTCTAAACGACACCGTTCAGGTGCTTGTCTGTCAAAAGGTTTGGGGTTAAATTGAAATAAAGTAAAAAGATTGTGGCAAAATTAAAAAAAATAAAAGGACCACATTAAAACAGCCTCAAAAGTGGAAGGACCAAGGGCGCAAATAGACCCTTGGTCCAAAAACACGGGAATCCTAGGCTTTCTTGGGTCGGGTTTCGGGTCAGAGGCCAAAACGACGTCGTTTTGGCCTCTGAAACTGATCCTCAAAATGGCGCCGTTTCTAGGTTGTATATAAACCCAAAATTTGTTAAAACTCTCATTTTCAGCCTCCTCTTTTCTAAAAACCAAAAGAAAAAATCCCAAACCCTCTCAACTCGCCGAACTCCAGCCAAAGTCCGATCGCCAGACCACCGTGATGGCCGCCAGTTGCCGGTGACGGTGCCGCCGTCCACGGTGGCCGGAGAGCACCAAAAAAACCCTTTTGAATCCCATCACACGTGGAGCAAGGATCCGAGGCCGAAACCCCGAAAACCCGACCAAAATCCGATGGAGCAACAAAGAAACACCCAGTTTCTTCTCCTTTTTCAGCGTGGCCCTCACCGACGGTGAACGAATCAACCGATTTAGGTGAGTTTCTCCTTCTTTTTTTATTTTCGTATGTAAACTAGAAAAGAAAGAAAAAACTTAAAAGAAAAAAATGAACAAAATATAGAACGAAAATCACCTTTCTGTTTCAATTTTCTTCTTTTTTTTTTATTTCGAAAATGAAAAAAATCTTTCTTACAACTGATCTCATTTCGGCTCTATAGTCGATTACAATATTAAGAAAATGTTGCTACTATTTCTCTGTTGTTGCTGCTATCTTTTTTCTTTTTTTCCTCTTTTCTCGCTGTTTGCAGGTCTTTGGAGGTTGCAGGTGATGGGACGGGCCAGCAGTGGTTGAGCCTCAGCGTTGGACGTGCTGACCCGGCACGTGGGGAGCGGCATGCACTGCTGCTAGGGTTTTTCTGTTTCTGTTAATTTTTTAGGGTAATGGGCTCGTAAAATTTTGGGCTATAGTTTGGGCTTTAGGTTTTTGTTTTGGGTTTTAAGTTTGGGCTTGATGTTGGTTTAGGGTTTGTTGGGTTTAGTTTAGTTTGGGCTTTGTTTATTAAGGCCTGGTCAAATTTGGGCATGTACATGAAGATTATGTGTTTAATTAATTGTTATGAAGGATATTATGTGATGAATGGTTCATTTCGACTGCGTTATGATAGTAGTATCTTTAGTATTGGTGATGTAACTCTCCGAACTTGGTCTAGATGTCTAGACTGGGTTTAGGGTGCTACATGAAATCTCACACATGTTTGCGATGGTGATTATGAAATAAAAAATCTATTGGGATGTTTATAAGCTTGTCCTATTAGATTTGTTGCATTCCTCGAAATGAATGTAAACATAAAGAAAATAAAAGATATAATCAGGGACCACTAAAAGTGGGAATATAGTAATCAATAAGAGAACAATGAGAGTTCTCAAGATAACTCATCAAAGGGTAAAGATAACTTATGTTATCAATGTAATATGAAAGATTATTGGTCACATGTGACATATGCCCAAATATTTTGTTTCTGTTAATATTCTTTGAGGAAGGATATAAGAATGCAGTAATAAATTCTATCATTATAGATAGAAAGTATTTATCTTATTTGGTACTAAAACAAACAAATATTATTTCAATATTTGACAATGCAAAATTAGTCGAAAGCTCTAGAAAAAGCTAATATATTAATATCTTGTGATGGTTAATCTATTGATTTTAAAAAATATTTATAATGGATCTTATATTGAGATTGTGAATGAGGAAAATATTATATTTCATATGAATCACTATTGTTATAAATATCTATTTTGAAAGGATGAAAAAGAGAGGATTGGGTTATTAATTTATATTTATTTTATAATCTTTGTGATCTTCTTTTGTCATCATCCCCATTAAGGGGTTAGAAGCAAAATATTTGACTATGAAATATCTATTTATGAGTAATAAAATATGATAATTCTATCTGAAGTTCGTTATGGTTAGATGCACCTGAAGTTCTAATTTTTTTTTAGATATTTCAAGATTTCGACATATTCCCTGAAGCGAATATTGCATATAATTGTTTGAAAATTATATTTACTTATTGACTTAGTGGCATTATAGACTTCACATTGATTTAAACATTTCTAGTAGTAAATGTCATAATAGTATTTACATGTGGATGTAAAATAAAAAAGAATGACAATAAAATTATCAATTGTCAAAAATTATATTTACATTATTAGTACAATTGAAAAACATGTTGAAGTAAACTAGAAGTTTACTAAGATAAATACATTTACTATTTGACGTGACCAGTTAGATTATCCATGATCATATATGATGCGAAAATTAATTGGGAATTTATTTGTACATTCATTAAAGAACCAAAAGATTCTTTAATTTAAAAAAAATATATATCATTTGTTGTTTGTTCTCAATAAAAAATTTTCTTAAAAACTCACTAGCTAAAGTTGAGATTTAATGTCTCGCATTTTTGAAATAAATATGGGGTCCATTCATCCACCATGTGGATGATTTTAATATTATATGATTTTGGTATATGCATCTACAAAATAATCACATATGTGTCATCAATTTGCAATCTGTCATTTGCAAGATTGCTTGTTTAAATAATTAATTTCAGGTCATGCAATTAAGACAATTCATCTTGCTAATACTGATGAGTTTATGTCTCGATCTTTTATTGGTTGAGTTTAAAAATTTTTTGTAAAAGTTTACGCATCATGGTTCAGAGAAATTATTGATTGAATACCTCTGATTAATGTCTAAACATTAATTATGAGAACTAAACTTCCTATTTGAACATGAAATTATGTTGATTTACGTGTTGTACGCATCAAGCAAATAAGTTATAAATATTCCCCATTACAATTGGTTTTTGATCAAGAGCTAAATATTTCTCATCTTTGAATTTTTGTATGTGCATATATATTCCAATTGCTTCACCACAACGCACAAAGATGAGTGAATTCTCAAAGAAAGTTGGGAATATATATTAATTATAAGTTTCTTTATATTATTAGATGTTTTGAATGTATTCGAGATTCAATTATAACATGATTTGTGATTACAATTTTGATTTGATAGTTTTCCCGACATTAGAGTGAGAGAAATAATAACTTGTGATGAGTTAGGGGAGAGTAATTTGAACCAGAAGTTCAATAAGGATAACTCATTACAAGTTAACTATTAGATGTATTTACAAAATTAATGAAAATAACCAAGTTAATATTTTAATTTGAACCAAAAGTCCCAATATGACAATCAGTTAGAATAAATAATAGTTTGATCGATTACAAATGTGAAAATTCCTTTAGATGGTCATATAGTGAAGGCGGGTGCTCTAGAAGAGACCCAAGACATATCTAATAAGTAAAACTCCAGAAAAGATTCAGGTACCTCAAACTAAATTTTAAAATAATGAAAATAAGAGATCTCGGTAAGTTATTTTAATTTGAGAAAATATGAAACCGAATAATAAAAGTGGTCGACAATTATTTTGCATGCAATATTATTATTGAAACAATGAAATAATGAAATAAAAGGAGGACCTTGAGTAAATCTATTGAGAAATATAGATACGGAATAAATTTATCAAAATAAAAAGACGCAACTCAAGTACAATTAAATTTATGGAGTTTTTGGACCAATAGTCCAAATATCTAAAGGTATAAAGCCAATGAGGGTGCAAATGAAGTAGGTTTGCAAAAGCGGAATAAAAATATGAAGTTTTTCGCTAAGTACTGGTATTGATTATGAAAAGATATAATATTTTTTTGTAGTAGATGCAATAATCTTTAGACATACTATTTTGACAATTTATAAAAAATTTAACTTGCATCTAATGGTTATTGTTACAACCTTTATAAATCACTATATAATAAAATTTATATTAAAATCCTTGAAGGATTTAGAATATTAGAAGCGTACTGAAATTCTCGAGAAATTATTCATTTATATGAATTGAAATAATTGAATATGTGTAGTAATTTTGACTTTGTCAATAATAGTTAAAAGAAGATTATATAATGATCAAAAATACCTATTTGTATTTTTATAAAAAGATCATGATTAAAGTTTATTATGTTTATTGTTGAAGCTCCTGAAGAGACCAAAACACGTTTTCCAAAATTTTCCCCTCATAATTTTCAAAAGAATAGTTATATAAATGCTTAGCAATACATTTAAATAGTCATTTGAAAAATTAGTATTTAAGATTGAATACGTAGAATATGAAAAAATATATGATATTTTTATGAGAAAAAGTAAATACGCATTACACTTTATCTACCAATGAACATCCAAGAAAGAGTTATAAATATTTCATTAAGTGAATATCCAACATGATCAAGATAAAATTTCAGTATACTTTAAATTCTATTAATTATTAAAATTTGATCTCTACTTCTTTTATACTTCTTATGCCTATAAATAGAAAATCTAATGAAATATTATAATTACCTCTTTTGATCAATAAAATACATTCTTTATTACTCTCATAATTTGTATTCATTATTCTCTTCATATTTCTTTATTTTATAAGAAAATTATCATTTTTAGTATAATAATAGTTATTGATTGAAAAGTTTCTTAAATAATGGCAGATAAAAATGTAAACAAAAATGTTACTAAACTACGCATTACTTAAAAAAAAAATTACATTACATAACAAGATTTAAATTTAAAAATAAAATATATACCGATATGAAACAGTCCTTTCTTGTTCAACTTGCAAGTGTCAAAACTTAAGATTAATGTTCCGCAAGGACAGCAATCAAATCATAAATCGAACCGTCAAAATCAAAAGCTAAACCTGTAAAAACTTGAGCCAACGGTTCAAGCAATTGGAAAGCTCAAATTTTCTATTGGCTTGAAACCCAACATTTCCTTCTTCCTTCCATTTTCCTTCCGTGGTTTCCAGAGTCCTACGGCCCTTAGAAGGTAGACAGGGCAATCGGCACCCTTGTCAGAAACTTCCAGGCCAGAGCATGGAAGACCCGAAGGCTCATAGTTACCTGTAGCCAGATGATGAAGCTTTACAGTTAAAAAAAGTCTGACCACCAAATTGGTTTTACAAAAAGGGCTTCTAAATGAAGATTATTTCTAACAATTGATGAAAGCCTCTAAAAGGCACGCACATTTTGGCACCGCAAAACAACTAAAAGCCACAATACAACATACCAAGATGGGAGCCAGTACGAGCAGCAAGGCAATCCAGCAAACATGCTCATCTATGTTGTTTTACCATTTGTTTATCAGGAGCTGTGAAACATCACGAGAACATTTTAGTTTCTACTTTAGAACTGGATTTATAGTTGTGTAAGTAAATTAAATCATCAACAACATACTATTGGAATAACAGCTAGGCAGTATGGATTTAGGAGAAAACAATAATAATGACATACAACAGAAGAATAACATTAACCCACCAAATAAGAAGTATTTATTTCGGCTTCAGGTTGGGAGACAATCAAAATATGATTTATCCAACAAGAACAACACAATTTTACCCTTTAAGTGGTTTACCTCTTTATACTCCAGACACAAAAGCAGACTCCATTTAGAAGGAGAATAATACTATACTTCAGCACTTCAAATAAACTCCAGACACAAAAGCTGACTCCATTTAGTTCCAGTTGTAGGAGGAACATCTTCAGGAGATTACATAAAATGGCTTCTAGATTTACCCAGAGGCATTGATTTTTTATATGGTGCCACTGGAGACATCATAAAATAGCTTCTTGATTTATGGAGAGGAATTAAATTTTCACTAGGTTGCTCAAAGTCTTCCTTTTTCTTTAAGTATCATTGTCCAACACCCATATCTGCTGCATATCCAAACGTGAGTATGAGGATACAATCTTCCAAAGACTCTCCAAATACAAGGAACAAACCCATCTCAATCACATACCAGTTCCCGACACTTGTACCCAATTCCAAGTAACATAGATTTCTCCTACGAAGTCACTAGGTACACACACTTGTCAGTCACCAGTTCCCCTGCACCTTTATTTTTCATAAATGTGATCACATATTGTAGATTGAAACTGTCTCAAAGGGACACATACCCTAGAAACAAATGCATATACCTTCTGGGGAATATCTTATTGCCATTTTTCTTTTGATTCTAACTAGAAAGCAAGAAACTTTTCCGGCTTCTGAAACCTAATGGATGAAACAAAAGCATTTAATTGGATTAATGTTAAGCAAGTCATACGGATTATCCTAACATACATCAAAATGCAGGAAGAGCAGAAGAGAAATGCAGAAATGAGGTTTACCACACCACTATGGAGTGAGGACTACTTTACTCAAACGACTTAACTCGTTTGTGACCTAAGAAATCTATTACAGCAATCAAATGATTTATGAGAAACTAAATGAAGCTTAGCGCGGAAGGTTCTTTTTCCTTTTCCTCCCTTACTTTGAAACAAACCTGGAGCAGGAAGAACTGACAGAAAATATGAATCTTAGCCCTAAAATATCTTAAACAAACAACTCACATAAATATTTTTAGAATGAAAAGTACGTGAACATAATGAAGCATAGAAAACATGCCAAAGATTACAATACAAGCCTAACATATCCAGAAGGTTGTTTTTCCCCAGAACAGTCTAGATGCTTTATAAGATGTGGGGATAAACAAGAATCTTACAGTTGATGCATGTTTTTCAACTTCTTCCTCTTTTTCCGATTTTCTTGGTTTTCAGTACTTGATAGCGTATAATCTCGTAAAGGGTGATATTTCATGGATTTCAACTCTTCCTTAGCAGTATCAAGCCTTCTCTTCTCGTCTCTCTGTCATTAAAACACCATAGACACATCAAACGTAGTTCACAAGTTTAAAGTTATTAATTAGACATGTTAGCACACCATAAGAAATCAATACTCACATAAGCCTTATCAAACACTTGTAGCTGTTGGTTGCAAAGTTTAACCTCCATATCTAGGGCATGAACTCTAGATTCAACCGGTACAACACATTGCTCAACCATTTGCTTGTGCCTACCACGCACAACCTCAGGCTGCCACACATTCAAAGCCACGGACGCTTGACTGAAACAACCAATGCCCAAAGATTGAATCCAATGAGGACTCACAAGTAACATTCACGAAATATATTTAAAGAAAGAAGAATAAAAATGCGAAGTGTTCTATTTGTCTCTGAGGTTTCAACCCAAAACTAGATTCGTTCTTGTTACAAAAGAAAATGACTAAATTCAACCATTGAAGGTGTAACATATTACTAGTAATTAGAACACTCTGACCTCCTAAAATCCTTTAATCACAAAAGTCAATAACATACACATATCCAGGACTGTTTATTTGATTTAAACAGAAAAATTAGAACTTCAAACAAAATTTAAAATTATATCAGAAAAACTGAGATTAAATCCTCAAATATATCAACTTATTCTTTTCTTTTGTGCAACAAAACCATAAATTAAACATTAAAAACATGGGGAAAAGTCTACAAAAAAAAAATTGAAATCATTACCTGACCTTATGTAAGTTAGATCGATATATTCAGTTTTAAACAGAAAACTTAAATTTATGTCAGAAAAACAGAAGCTCCAAAAAAAAAAAAAGAAGAAGATATTATTACCTGACCTTGTGTAAATTAGACAACTCCAAAAGTGCAGAGTTCAATTTATTTCTTTCTTCACGTAACCGAACCTCAATTTCTCGAAGTTTCCTTAAATGCTCCGAAACCAGACTCTCTTTCCTCAACACCGCCCTTTTATGAGCCCACAATTTCCTCTCTTTTTCCCTCTCAAACCTACCAAAAACAAAAAAACAAAACTTTTTAAACAAATTTCAAGTGAGAATATTTCAATTATCTTTGGAATTTACCTGATTTTGTAAAGGGATTTGGCGGAGGAAGATGATGATGTTTGATTGGGGAAATCAACGGAGATCAAGTGGGACCAGAGTAAGTCGTCGTTGGATAAACGATGGAGGCGTCTGCTGCAGATTGAAACGCAACAAAGATCTTTAAAAGTAAAATTTGAGGCTTTGATTCCGATTTCAAGTATTTTTCTCCATAGCTCGTCCGGTAGTTCGTTCTTCCAACTCATTTTTCCTCTCTTTTCTTTTCCTTTTTACTGGTTGATCTTTTTTTAAGCGGTAACGATCCGGTTTAATTAAATGCTTTCTAACATTGGTTCTAGAAGATCCGGATTGCTCTTCTTTAACAAAACTCGATTGTTATAAGCTTGCATAAACTCGCCGCCTAGAATGCTTTTTATGAGATTTTACAGGGTTAGGAAAATT
Organism: Gossypium hirsutum; assembly: GCF_007990345.1. Classification (NCBI taxonomy): domain Eukaryota; kingdom Viridiplantae; phylum Streptophyta; class Magnoliopsida; order Malvales; family Malvaceae; genus Gossypium; species Gossypium hirsutum. The sequence continues at coordinate 65,972,298 of NC_053436.1, read as the reverse complement.
CAAAATAGATGAAATAATATAATTTGAGAAAAATAATAATAAAATAAACCTTCATATTCAACAACAACCTCCATCAAAATATCAAAGATTTTAACTTCAACCTCAGTCTCAAATTAATATTAAGATATTTTGATAATCAATTATGTCACAATTTAAGTATAATATATTTAGAGTAATTTCAATCATTTAATTACGATAAAAAAATCAGCACGAATGGTCCAAAGTAGTAGGTAAAAATAAGCAAAAGAATCGAGCATAGATGATGACAAAACCATCCTTAAAATGCAATTTTACATACATAAACAAGATTAATAGCAAAAAAATCTTCTAAGAGTGAAGTCTTATTAAACAATAAAAGATTAACAAAAAGGGTAAATTACACCAACATGCCCTCAACTTTAGAGCATTTGACAAAACAGTCATTTTAATTTCATTTCGTTTTCCATTATAAATTGAATGGCAAAGTGACATGACAGATGACGACTTACTTGTTGTCATTAACCGTCCAGCTAGCCGCTTAACACCAATTTAAACAATCCTATCAGTAACAATTTAGGGTTTATGCAATAGAATAAGAAGAGAAAAAGAAGAAGTTGAAGAAGAAGAATAAAAGGATAAACAACCCTATAAGCACCAATGTAAACCTTTTATTCTCTCTCAATCTCTTTAAATTCATTTCCAACCTTAAAATTTTGTAAACACTCTCCATTTCCTCTCTTGCCTCTCTTATTTGCTTATCTTCGTAATATATTTTCCAGATGCCTCTACTTTCTCAGTTCTCTCCCATGTCTTCTCACACCATAACTAAAACTTTCATTCACGGAAAATTCAATCCAAGCAAACCTCTCTCTTTCTCTTTGTAGGGAAAAATCCCAAAAAATGTTCATAAAGGTTTTAATCAATTGGAGAAGTCATAGTTTTCTCGGAGTGAGAGATTTTAAACCTAATGAAACACTAAGTCATGGAAGTATCTTCTCCTCACCTATTTTTGTATAAATTTTAATAAAACAAAGATACTTCTTTTTCTCTTTGTTTTGTGTTTCGAATTAAAATACGAAAAAGTATAACACAAAAAAAAGCTTTATTTTGATCTTGAATGTGATAGGGTTTTTTGTTTGTGCACTGTTAAGAGTTTGGATTTCCGTGTTTTTGTTTAGCATGGGTTTTGGTTGTAATCTGTGTGTTCCCCTTTTTTTTTCTTTCTTGTTTGTAGGATCTGGTTTTGTGTTCTTTTTTTTTAAATGTTGGAACCTTTTCTTTTTAGAGGAGGTAGCTTGTTTGGGGAGTTGATTTTAGGGTTTTTTGCCATTGATTCTCAAAACAGGAAAGATAGACTTTTTTTCGTTTTCTGTTTCCACCACTTTAGCCCTCCCTTAGCTTTCAGAGATTAAACAAGAGATTGAGCAACTTCCATTTTCCCTTCTTCTTCTCCTCTTCTTCTTTTCCATTCATTTTTTTTCACTTTAGCCCTCCCTTAGCTTTCAGAGATTGAACAAGAGATTGAGCAACTTCCATTTTCCCTTCTTCTCCTCTTCTTATTTCCCATTCATTTTTTTCTTCTTTTTACTCCTAACTAATCACTTTTTGACCCTTTAACTACTTGTCCAATGTTGCAAGTTAATTGGCCACATCAGCTAGTTAACTTGCCACATCAGCGCTCCCGTTAAAATAGTAATAAAAAATGTTAATAAGTGACTGATTTGTCACTTTTTAATAAAGTTAGTTACTGTTTTGTCATTTTTCTAAAGTTGAGTGACTGAAATGAAACCAAGATGACTATTTTGTCAGCTACTTCAAAATTGAGTGATTGTTGGTGTAATTTACCCTAAATAAAAAATATATAAAACTTAAATATAATACGGGTCCAAACCAACTCGTAAAGTAATTTATTATTCTAAAATCTCTCAGAACAAAAATGTATTAAGAAGTTGATGAAAAATCACCCACTTTTCAAGAGAAACTGTGGGTGATTGGTAATGTTTCAGCAACGATAAACACCGTTATGTGTCCATCACAACTTGTAAATGCAACAAAGATAAAAATAAAATAGATCTGCAAATTGAAAAAAGAGAAAACACATGGAGTGAATGAAAAGAAAAAAGAAAGAGATTCTAGTACCTCTACTGTCGGGTAAAGTAAAATAAAAGAAGCAAACGACTTTAATTTTTAATTATTATTTAATTTGTTATTTGGAAGATTGAATGTTATTTATTAATTTATCTCATAATTCAAAAAATAATAATATAAAAATTAAAAATTATAATTAAAAAAAGGGTAAATTACACTCATGGTCACTTTTGTTTACCTTAGGTTACATTTTAGTCACTTATGTTTGAAATGTTACGTTTTAGTCACTTATGTTATCGTGTTGTAATATTTTAGTCACTGAGCCGTTAATTGTCGTTAATGGTGTAATGGTAAGCTGACATAGCACGTTAAATTGTCATTTCAAACAAAAACTTTAGGTTAAATTATACACTTAGTCCCTATAATTTTTCATTTTGAGCGATTTAATTCTTTTATGTTCTTTTAACTTTTTCTTTTTTTCTTTATTTCCCATTCTCTTCTATTTCTCCCTCTATTTTCCTGCATTCTTTATTTCCTTTAACATACCAGGAAGTCGAATTGGCAGTGAAGAAAGAAGCATGGTATGGGTTTATGTGTTTGGGTTATAGGCAATGATGACAGTCGACTTCCTACTTCTTTTTTCACTGCCAATTTGACTTCCTAATATGTTAAAAGAAATGGGAAATGTATGAAAACAGAGGGAGAAGATGTGTCATTGAGAGCACCAAAAATATCTTATTCCTTGTAAAATAGTAAAAATAACAGTAAATGGGAAGTAGGGTCGAATCCTCAGGGACTGGATTATACGAATGCTAGTTTCTTGAAATCCTGGACAATTTCTTGGCCAATAAAACCTGCGTTCCTGAAAAATAAAAAAATAGAATTAAGAATCTAGAAAAATAAAAACAGAATTTAAAGTGAATTGAAATTGCGAATTTAAATAAATTGCAGAAATTAAAATGAGGAAAAATAAATAGAGTTGGGAAAAGAGAAAGTTTCTTATGTGGCGAGATTCTAGCCTCTGGTTGTCTCGTTTCGCCTTGGGTTCAATTCTTGGCTTTTAAGTAACCCTTCTCGAGCAGGATAAGCTAGTTATAGTAGAAGAGGACGCCTACGACCCCCAGCTCCAAAGATTTAGACTTAAGATTTGGCGGAATCTGACTCTAGCCAATAATCACTTTTGTAGGACTATCTTCTGCTAGATCACCACTTCCCAATGGCGAATACCACACCGTTTTGTCTCTTGGATTCGCCAACCTCTGACGCAGAAAGCCAACGGACCGGCTGTGTAATCTTCCCAAAACGTACAAAGCGGTCGTTCCTTGCACAAGTTGAAAAGGTTACCTATTAAGGGACATGGACGGAAGCGTCAGCCCCGTAGTGCGGAGAAGCGATGAATGCCCTGTTGAGAAGGCTAATCGCGAATTCTAAGCCTCATGAACCTTTTTGGGGAATTTTGACAACCTTCGGCTAGATTGGTTTAGTGGCTCATGATTTTTAGGAAATAAATAAATATAATAAAAGTGAGATTTTTATTGAAGAAAATATAGAGAGAACAAAAAGACAAGTTTTTGGGAGAGGGAGTGATTACAGAAAAAGAGATGTTAAATATATGCCACTTCATCCTCTATTTATAGTACTAGAAAACCTAGTTTATTCCTAATGAAATTTTAAAAGATAAATACAAATAAATAAAGATAATTAAAGATAAATAAAGATAAATGAAAATAAATCCTAAAATTAAATCTAAATAAAAATCCTTAATAATTATCCTAATATAATTGAAATTAAAATAGAGCCTTGTGCTATAAAATCTCTTCTTTTGCATTTTAGTCCTTGGGTCTTCCATGTTTGTATTTTTGGCACCACTTCTCTCTTTCTTTGCATGTTGGCCCATTATATCTTCAAATTTGTACTTTTTGCCCTTGAATTTCCTCTTGCCTCCAATTTAGTCCCTAAAAGATAAAAGACCACAAAATAATCCAAATTAGTAGAATCATACTCAAAATAATCATACAATTAGCACATAAAATATGTCGTTCTAGAGTATTATTAGAGAAACAAAAGAGAATGGAAAAAAACAGAGAGAGGAAAGTTTAAAAAACATAAAAGAAAAAAATTAAATTGAATCAATTGTATAATTTAACCTAAAATTTTGTTTGAAATGATGATTTAACGTGCCATGTCAGCTTACCGTTACACCATTAACAACGATTAATGGCTTAGTGACAAAAATGTCAACATGATAACGTAAATGATTAAAACGTAACATTTCAAACATAAGTGACTAAAACGTAACTTAAGGTAAACAAAAGTGACCATGGGTATAGTTTACCCTTAAAAAAATTGGAACAATTAAAAATAATATATAGTAGATTAATATTTTTTTATTAAAGTATTTGTGTCAAGGTTACAATATAATTTTACTTTTATATAAATATCGAAAAATGTTTAATATAATTAATAAAAAATATTATTCAAAAGAATAATTAATAAATATAATTGAAATATATAAATTATTTTAATAATTCAAATATAGTGCTAATAAAAAATTTCCTAATCATGATTAAATAATTTAAAAATTATAAAAAAGGGTAAGCTACACCATTAAATTAGGGTAAGTTTTTGTTTTGCTCACTTAATTAAAAAAAGTTACAATTTGACCACTAAAATTTTTGAAATTATTTTTTGTCACCCGACTATTAAGTGACACTTTTTTAGTTAGTATAATAACAATTTTAGTTCTTTATTTTTATACTTTCTGCCAATTTGACCCTGGCTATATGTAAAATGATAAAAATTGAAATACTTTTTTACGAATTTAGAAAATTATATAAGTTAAAAAAAATAAAAATAAGAGTAGATAAAAATTTCAAAAATGGATGAAATGAGGAAAATTTGTTTTAAAACCTTCCAAGTTTTCTATTTGTATTATTTATATAGAAATATATTATACATATTCTTTAAAAAACATAGAAAAATAAAAACAGTAATCTAAATTATTGGTTCTATGTTTTTACCTCTTATGTTTCTTGACATTATTTTTTTGTTATTAAAAGAATTTCAATATAATTTATTTTTATAATTTGAGTTTTGAAAATTAATTTAAATGAATTGAGAATCTAAATTGAGTCTGTAAAGGAAATTTTATGATATATTTTTTATTTTTTTAGCTAAAAATTGGCATTAGAGTCAATTTCATAAGCCTTTATAATATCAGTTCTAGATGTTCTTTAAGGTCATGAAACTTGAATTAAAGATATAACTTACTTGGTTTCGAGAAACACTAAGGAAGCATGTAATGACCTTTTTCTTTATATTTTGTTTTGTTATGTTTTTAGTTTGTTATTATTGGATTCTATTAAATGATAATTTTCTATATTTCTTATACATATTAGTTTTTTAACAACAACATTTTTGAGATTTTATTTTTCTAGAATTTATATATATAATATAGGTAGCCAAATTTACCCGGGCCCATTAATACCCAACCTACCCTAACCCAAACCACCAGCAGAAAAAACAAGGAAGCAACAAACCCTAGGTGCCTCCACTTGCACCGCCTCTGCTCCACCTGCTCTGCCATCAACTACCAGCCTGTAGAAAAGAGAAGAGCAAACACGCATCAAACAGTAGGAAAAGAAGAAAATAACATGTAGAAATTGGCTATAAAGGCCAGATCAAATGTATTTTAAAAAAGAAGAAAAAAAACCCGATTGTATTTTCGAAAGGAGAGATTTTTCAGTATTAAAAAATAGACTTGAGATCAATACAAAAAAGATTGAGCAAAGACAAAAAGAAAACAAGAACAAAGGTCACTGTTATTTATATGCTTTTTCTTTTCTTTCTTTTTATTTTTTTTTCTTCTTTTCGAATCTCTTTACACAAAGTTTTCCCTATTTTATCTCTTAAAAATAGTAGATATATATTTATATAAATATATAAAAAAAACCTTTTTCAAACGGTGGCTGTTGGCATCGATCGGCGGCGGCGACCGGCCGGAGTCCTCGCCGGAGCATATGCCTGCAGAGAAAAAGAAGAAGAAGAAAGGTGAGTTTTTTTTAAAAAAAAATTTTGGCCTTAAATAGACCTCCAAAACGACGTCGTTTTGGGCAGGTCTTTTAAGCACCAAAACGACATCGTTTTGGCCCTTAACCCATGGCCGACCTGTGACCCGACCCACTCCAACTGCAGGATCCGCGTGTTTTCATTGGAGGGGCTATTTGCGCATTTAGCCCCTCCGCTTTTTTATTACTTTGTAATTAAGTCATTTTTATTTTAATTTGACCCCGAAATTTGTTGCGATTTTCAATTTAATCCTAGCTGATGCTATGCATTTTAGGAAGGGGGTTATTGCACTTTAGGCCCTCCATTGTTTCACCGCATTTAAATAAGCCCTTTTCTTCTTTTTTTTTCAAATTTGCCCCAAAACTTCGTTTTTAATTTGAATTTAGTCCTTTTTTTAAAATTTAAGTTGTTTTTTATATTATCTTTGCTATTTTAATTTTTAATATTAGTTCCAATTGTATTATGCATATACTTTTAAATACACTCTTTTATTTTCTTTTATTATAAATATTATTACTTTATTTTCCTTACATAATTATTATATCATATTGTCTTTTTTTTGTTTTTTTTCATATCATTATTATTTTTCATGTACACATTATTTATATTATTTTTATGATTATTATTGTATTTATTTTTACTACTATTATTATATTTATTATTAGTATTAGTATTATAATTACTATTATTACACTCATATGTATATATATTTATATGTAAAGTTATCAGTTATTTTAATATTATCATCATCTTAATATTAATATGTATTTATTTTTAACATATATATGTATATATTTATGAAGTATTATTAATAATTGTTTTGTAACATTATTATTATTATTTCTAATGTGTATGTATTATATATATTTTTTAATACTATATTATGTATATATTATATATATATATTATATATATTATATATATATTTTTTATTATATTTTTATGTATATATTTTTAATATCACATTATCCATATATCTTTTATATTATCCCATGTAAATACTTTCAATACTACATTATGCATATATATTTGTCTATATTATATATATACTTTTAATGCTCAATACTATTATTATGAATATGTTCTTGATATATGTATATATATATTTTTTCTTTATTCATATATTATTATCATTATTTCCCACTTTATATTATACTATTTTTATTTTTGTACATACTTTTAATATCATTATTATATATAAATTTTCAATATATATATGTGTATATTTATGTAATATTTGTTTTTCAATATTATTATTATTTCTAGTATGTCTATATTATGTATATATTTTTAATACTACATATATATTTTTTATTTCTATTATTACGTATATATTTTAATACATATATGTATATATTTATGTATCGTTATTATTAGTTATTTTTTATATATTAATATTGTTTTCAATAAATATTGTATATATTTTTTAGTCTAGTATTATATATTTTACATATATATATATGTTCCCTACTATTTCATATTTACATTATTACTATTATTATCATGTTTAATACCACATGTATTATTACCGTTTTATACTATTATTATTTATGTTATTATTATTATTATTATCATTTTCGTTATCATTGTCATTTTTATTTTGCCATGTTTTTATTTATTTTTAATTATTTATTTACTTATGTATTCGATCATTTCATTTTCCTCATGTATTGGTTTATATTCACATATTACTAGCCTTGCTATTATTTCATCTTTTATAATTGCTCATATTATTGTTTTTGACACTGTTGCACCTATTATGTTATTATACGTATTAATACCATAATTCGCTTTTATGTTTTACTATAAATCACGTTATATTTTTTACTCAATGCATTAAAATAATTATTTCATAAAAAGTAATATTCCGTATTTGGTAATTCGAGACAATCGTGCCCTAACTTACTGGGTTCCAATTTTTCTCATTTAACCTAAATAACGGAATATTCTTTTAAATCATAATACGAGTTTTAAAAAAATGCTTATTTTCGGAAATACGAGGTGTGGTGCCCTAACTTACCGGGTATGACATTTTGTTACCTCGAAATAAGATTTTTTCGCGAATAAAGGCAATATTCGGTGTTCGAAAATTCGAGGAAGCGTGCCCTAACTTACTGAGTTTCGATTTTCCTCGTTCACTCTAACTAACCGAATATTCTTTTAAAAGAAGTTAAAAAACACAGATTTTTAAGTAAAAGGCAAGCTCATTCTCAAAAGTTCGAGATGTCGTGTCCTAACTCACTGAATATGACATTTTGTTACTTCGAGGCGAGAAGGTCTTTAGCATTCGAATGTTTTTTAAAGGGGGACCGTATTTCAAATTCTTTCAAGTTTTCAAATCTTCAACACTAAGACACTAATTAATTAACTAGGTACCAATTTTGGGCGTATCGAGGTTGCTAATCCTTCATCGTGCGTAACCGACTCCCGAACCTGTTTTCTTGATTTGCGTGGACCAAAATCGTTGTTTAAATAAATCAAACCATTTATTAAAAACAACCACTTTTACGAGGTGACCCGATCACACCTCATCAAAAAAGATTGGTGGCGACTCCTCTATTCATTTTTATTTTCAAAATTTAAGTCGATTCCCTTTTTTTCAAAAAAATGGTTTTGACATATAATTTTCTATTTTTTAAATAATTGAGCTTTTTTTATAATTTTTATATAGAATTAGGGTCAAATGGACAAAATAATATAAAAGCATAGAACCACAATTATTGTTATACTGACTAAAAAGTAACACTTAACAGTTGGGTGACCCAAAAAACAATTTCAAATACTTTAATGATCAAATTGTAACTTTATTTAGTTAAGTGACCAAAATGAAAACTACCCATATTTTAGTGACTAATGGTGTAGTTTACCTTAAAATTTTGATATTTTGTAAATTAAACTTTTCACTATTCAATTTCATTTTATTTTCTCAATAGCCTATAAATTGACCATAATAGTTTATAGATAATATATAATTAATACTAATATACCTATCACAGGCGTATGAAAGTAGAAATTGCATTTTGAAATACGCATTTGTATGAAATTTCAATGTATAAATAGTAAAATTAGAATAAACAATGTAACATATGGTCTTAAATTAATGATAATACGACATATGCATATGTACATGATAGCAAGATAAATTTGTGTTTTTAATGTATTTATTTTAGGCTAATTATCGAATAAGATGCTACTAAACTTGGGTTTTTCTTATCAGGAATGAAGTTAGTGTGTTGAAATTCAAAATCATACAAGAAAGGGCTAAGTTGGAACAAAAAACAAAAAGGAGGGGTAGATTGAAAAATTGAAGATTTGAAGTTGGGTGGATAAAGATTTAAAGATTGAAGATAAAAAAAAAGGGGCAAGATAAAGATCAAATTATTTTTGATATTGTCAAAATCTTGTAATTAGTTTAAATTTGATCTTTAATTTAAATTTTGATTTATTTTTAGTTGATATTATTTTAGGATAAACATGTTAAATTTAGCATGAGAAATGTGTACAAATATCTAGTGTTGAATACACTTGGTAACACACTTGGCTTTTGAAATTAATCAATTTCTTTCTTTCTTTTCCTTTCCGCGTTAGTAGCTTTGTATTATGCCGTTCATTCATTTTTTTTTTCATTTTCAACATCTTGGCTTATTTACCTTCCAAGCCCTTTCCCCTTTCCCCTTTCCCCTTTCCACTTTCCACTTTCCACTTTCCACTTTCCCATTAAAACCATTTTTACACACCATTTAGCATGATTTATTTCATGTTTAACTAAGTCCTTTTAGCCTTAGTCCGGTTATTGCTTCGACAAAATAATCGTGAGATATGAACCCACACTAAATACTTTACAATTCAGTATTCAATATCTCTCTGGTATATGGGATAGTACAAATTCGTCCCTTAAAGTTGATTCGATTTCAATTCAAAAAGCGCGCGTTGGGTTGGAATCATTTGACGTTTAGTTAGGAAGATGGATCGGCTGTGCTGTATTCAAAATCTCGCGAACAAATTGGCGTGTTCAATTAGAAAAAGCTAGTCGGATTCCGTCAAGGGAGATAGTGATCAGATTTAAATAGCCTGCGTGGTTGAGGCCGTTGAATCGAGTTGGGCTTTTCAGATTGCAAAGTTGTCGAAGTCTTAAATTACGGACACGTGTCATGTGGTTAGAAATTCGACAAGGGTCGATTTGCAGGTCGTATCGGAATTAACTACAAGAGGAAAAGCTTGTGGTTTGAGGCGTCCTTGATCGTTATAGCCAACTTACCGATTGGAAAGAAAAAATCTTCTTGTCAATGAGTGGTTCGAGTTCGGAGAATACCGATGCTAAGGCTAAGCTTTAATATATTTTATTTACTAATTTATTTTATTTGCTTAATTTAATTTTGCAATCTCAAAAATTTTTACATTTTATTATATTACACATTTATTTATTTTATTTACCCTATAAACTAAATTCTCCAATTTCCATTAATTTTACAGTTTTGCATACACAGATCTAGGGCACGATAACTGCCTAGACTCAGAAGTTTGGTCATAGAAATAGGAAAATTAGTAATCCAGTCATTGTGGGATTGACCCTATTACTTTATACTACTATTTAATTAAGTTAGAGTGATTTGAAGGTTTCGACGCCCATCAATACATAATTAAAATCAGCTCAAATTAGTATAGATAAATTGTGAGTCAAAAGAAATTATATAGGTAAATACATGTGAGTAAAGAATATTATATAAGATCCAGTTGAGTGGTAAATTAATAAAAATATCAAAATGTATAATAAAATTAAAATGTATAAAAATATTAAAATAAAATTTTAGTTAAGTAGTAAATGAAAGATTTTACTAATATAATTGGTTTGTGTTCAAATCCTACCATATGCATTTTTTAAGTAAAAAGATTAAGGTACCCTCAAATAATATAATATATTTTGATTAAAGAAAGACATAAATGTAATTTTCCTAATTGAGTTGGTAACCTGATTCAAAGTGACACCAACTCAATCAGAAACTTAAATAATAGTATAGATAAACAAAACATATTATGTTATTTTATTATTTATAAAATTTTATATGAAATATGAAGTTACTTATTATCTAAATAATTATTTTTTATTTAAGCTAAAATAATATAATTTTTTTAGTTTTAGTTTTTTGGTTAATGAAAATATAATAATTTAAATATAAAGTAATTCAATACAAAATTTATTTATTTTTTACATATTATATAAATTTATAATCTTTTAGTAGAATCAAAATTCTTATTGATAAGTATGATAAATTTTCTTATCAAGTAAATTTATTTAACAAAATATTTTGGTAAAATTAATATTTTTATTTATGAATGTGATAGATTGCTTGAATAAAAAAATTAAAATGGAAAATTTAATAATATAATTGAAGAGTATTATGTGTAATCATCTATTACATAAAAACAAATGTAAAATTAAATTTATAAACTTACAATGCGATTGTTCTGAGACAAAATCACATAATGAAAATTGTTCACTTTTCGCCTCATAAATTTTTTTATCATGTAAGAAAATTTTGTTTTTGTAAAATATCATGATGGATGTGTTTAAAAAACGAATAATGACGAAAAGTCATTTTTTCTTAGAAATGGCCGACTGCCTTTCAATACGGTAGAATGCTTTTTTTTTTAAAGCGGCATGGCCTTTTCCTTCTATTATTATCTTTCTTTAAACTGCCATAGTTAGGGTGTGCAAATTTTAAGTAAAATCGAATTAATTCGATTAACCGATTGAATTTGGTTAACCAGTTGGTTAACTTAATTAATTCAGTTGGGGTTGGTTAATAATTTTTTAAAAGTTCGGAATGGTTAATTTAGTTCGAAATCGGTCGGTTAATCGAATTAACTGAATTTAATAAATAATATTATAATATATAAGTATTCGGTCGGTCCGGTTAATTTTTTAAAAGTATAAATTAATCGGTCGGTTTAGTTGGTTATTTTTTATATGTTTTATAATTTTTATATGTTTTATACTTGTTTTTTTTTTTAAAATATAAATTTCGGTTAATTCGGTTAACCGATTGAATTAAACGAAAAAGTTCAAATCGGTTATTTTTTTGAAAAAATTTTAGTTCGGTTAATGGTTAAAGGTTTAAAAGGGTTGGTTAATTTGGTTAATGGTAGTTGGGGTCGGTTAACTGGTCGGTTAATCGATTGAACACCCCTAGCCATAGCAGTTATATATAAATGGCGAAGTTGCGTTTTTCAAAATAGATAGGAAGTTTTTTTTTTTTTATAATTTCTCTTTGAATTCTTTTATAATTGTTCGGTAGTTTTATTTTAATTCCAAATGGATTGGGTTTCACCCATTATAAGCGTACTATAACTAACTTTTTGAACATTTTTTTTTGACAAAAAAATACTCGAAGGTCAACCTCATTTTATTGCATCTCAAATAATAACATTGTGAATTTCCAAAGGATAATCCATATTAAACATCAAATCACATCTATTCTTAATAGCAATTTTACAAAGCATATCCGCAACTTCATTACTATTTCTATCAATCGAATTAAAATGGACCGTATCAAACTTTCTTATAATGAACCGAAAGTTACGGTATCGGAAATTGAGTCTTTAGTACTGTTTCCGTGAAATTAATTCATGAATATTTATTAGAAATATTTATGAATTACAGTTGAATGGTTATTTAGTGTTTAATTAAGTGAAGTAGCTTGAATTTAGTTTAAAGGACTAAATTACATACGGTATAAAAGTTTAATTATAGATTAAAGATTAGTAAAGGGACTAATCTAGCAATTAGACCCTAAGTGCCATGTGTGTGAATGTATGATATAACATGTGTAATAGTTGGTAAAGATATTAAATGTGTTAAAGTAGTTTTTCTTATAGATTAAGTTATTTTATTAGAATAATATTATAATATTAATATTATTATATTGAATATAGATTTATGAGTAAGTTAAAAAAGAAAGAACGAAAGAAAGAAATAGAAAAGGGAAATTTGAGGATTAAGGCCCTAAAGCTTGATTGGTAAGATGTTTTAGCTTATTTTTTTTATAATTTTTATGTTTATGGATGCCTAATTCAAAGTTCTACATGTATGAGGTTAAAATGAAGAAAAATAGAAAATTTTTAGATATTGATTTAGTTGAATAAATTGAGATTTTATGGGTTAAATTGATAGAAATTGAAGCTAGAAGTGAAAATTGAGTGATTTATTAAAAGAATTCTAAGTTAAGTTTAAATAGGGATTAAGTTGAATAGAGCTCAAAATTTATGTTTTATAATGAATTTTATGAGTTAGAAATTGTTAATGAGTTGATTAAAAGAGAATATGAAGCTTAAGTTAAAGAAAAAAGTTTAGTAATGGAAAAAGGATGAAATTGGAATTTTTGTAAAAGTTTGATAGAAAGTGAAAATGTGTTTTATGAATTAGTATATTGATGATTTTTAATTGTATGATTGTTAGTAGCAAACGTAGCACCGAATACATCATCAAAGAAGGGAAAAGAGAAAGTGAACGAAGATATCAATTAAATTCGATAAATAGTGGTTTGTATTTCTATAAACCGAGCTTAATTGTTATTGCTATATTTGATATTTATATTGTATGAAAATGTGAATGAGATAAGTATTTTTACCATATTGAAATGAATGTGATTTTGAATACCCTATTAACAGTGTCGGGCTATTCGGATATAGTTGACATGTCATAGGAATTGGAAGTATTGGGATATTCCAACATTGAGTCGATGAGACACTATGTGTCGACTACTGTTAAAGTTCCGAATTTGTTCCGATGAAGTACTTTGTGTACTATAATGTTAAAGCTCCGGATTTGTTCCGATGAAGCACTATGTGCTTATCCCGGAGTGTGGGTTGGATCCGTGTATCCGTTAGTGTCCAAGTTATGTTCATAAGGGTAAATAAAGTAAAGATTATTAAAGTACTGATTGATATTGAATAATAGCAATAATGTGTTTGAATTACCATGTTTTAAAGTTGATTAAGCTATTGTTTATAGAAATACCACTGAGAGTATTCTCAGCGTACAGTTTGTTTCCGTGCGCAGGCTAGGTACGAAAGTATAAGGACTCAGCATACAAGCCGATCCCCGAACTCAAATTGGTGAAGTTTCTATCTTTTTGGAAAATGGCATTGTACCTAGGATGTCTTTTGGTCATTTTGAAAGTATCTAAGTTGTTAAGTGATATTTTGGTATGTTTTGCAAATGTTACCAAAACCTTAAGTATGGTATGTTTTGATATGTTAGTGAAGAGTAATAACAGGAAGTGTTGGTAAATATTGTAGAGAGAAGAAATGAAGATGTTATAGACTTAGTTATCAACATTTTATACTAAAACAGATTTGGATAGTAACAGTAGTCCAACTTTGAAAATATACCAAAAATAGTATAAAGTGAATTAGATGATGAATAAAATATTTAATTGAAGATTAATGAATCTATTTTTATATGGAAGAAACAAAATAGGTAAAAGAGTTGTATTTTATGAGATATTTACGTTTTGGTGAAACAGGGTTAGAGCAATTTCTAGATTCCCTATTTTGAATTTATAAATTCACCATAAATTGTGTATTAAGAATTAGGACTCAAAATTTATATGTATGGATTTATTATTGAGTCTATTTTTAATTGAAACAAATGGCATAGTCATTGGATTTCTTTACAGGAAGAAATTTGATTCGTAGTGCACAAGGGTCAGAGTAGCCGAACCCTAAAATAGGGGAGACTTTTTCTAATAAACTGTACTAATTGGCCTGACCAAAAATTCTAAAAAAATATTAGTAAGTAGATATATGAGTCTAGTTTCAGGAAAAATTTACAGAATTGGATTTCGAGTTTCGTAACTCGAGATATGATTTTTTTAGCGACCGTGACGCAGATGGATAATTTACTACAAAAACTGTTTAAGTGCTAAGATAAGTTTTGTAATGTCTCCTGCTTGACTCCGGCAATGGTCTCGGGTAGGGAGACGTTACAATATTGATTGGTATCAGAGCTAATTAGGTTTAGTCGGTTCTAGGACTAAATCGAATGTCAATGTGAATCTAGAGGTACATGCCATTACTGAGTCAAATTTGAGTTGGGATTGGATGCTGATATGTTTGTTGAATATTTTTGTTTTATAGCATTAAGAATGTCTGATAAAAGCATTGAGGATACTGATCAAGAGATGTATAGTGAAGATGATGAACCGTATAATGTGAATGAATCGGAGTCTGCAACTCCAAGTGTGAATCCAGTAGGAAATCAACTGAATGTTGGAAGTGATAATACTGAAGTCTTTAGAATAATCGCCGATGCCCTTCAAAAAGCGGTAGGAACTATGCTTGCTACGTCCTCTATCCCTACTACCCGAAGAGCTCATATTAAAGAATTGAGAAAATATGGAGCTACAGAATTTTTGGGTGCAAAGGGAATTGATTCGACTACTGCTGAAAATTGGTTAATGACTACAAAGAGAGTTTTGAAGCAACTTGAATGTACACCACAAGAAAGCTTAGTGTGTGTTGTCTCATTACTGCAAGAGGAAGCTTTAGTATAGTGGGAATCAGTGATTCAGAATGTACTTGAGGAACAGATAAGTTGGGACTTCTTTCAAAAAGAGTTTCAAAATAAGTATTTGGGAGAAATGTACATAGAGGACAAAAGACAAGAGTTCTTAACATTGAAACAAGGTGAGATGCTTATAGTGGATTATGAACGAGAATTTCTGAGATTGAACATATATGCCACTGAGTTTGTACCGACTGAAGCTGACCGATGTAAAAGATTTTTAAGGGGATTACGTGATGAATTTAAACTACAGTTGATGCCTCTTAGAATCACTGAGTTTGCGGATTTAATGGAAAGAGCTAAGATGATTGAACAAATTCTCGGAAGGGATAAAAAGTCTGAAGTTGCTCGTTCGACTGAAAAATGTCCCGGAATGGTTAGTTCAAGTCCGCAGCCTAAGCGGTCAAAAGAATCACGAGGTAATTGGAGATTTAGTTCTCGATCGGAAAGAAGTGATCGAGGTCGGAAAAGACAGACTACTGTGTCTACTGGCAATATCCGAAGTCCAGTTCAGAATACTGAAATTCCAATATGTGAGCATTGTGGAAACCGACACAAAGAGGAATGTAGAAAGTTGACTGGAGGTTGTTTCCATTGTGGAGCTACCGATCACTTTATTAAAGATTGCCCAAAGATATCTGGAACAACACCGACAGTAGTGCAAAGATCTGAATTTGCTTCCAGAGGCCGGGGATCAGGCCGAAGTAGTTCATTTGCTAGAGGTGGTACTAGAAGAACTAGTGAGAGTGCTACATGACAATCTAAAGCTAGAGCTCCAGCTCGAGCGTATGTTATGAGGAATCGAGAAGAGAAAGATGCTCACGATGTGGTGACAAGTATATTCTTATTAAATTCAGCACCCGTTTATGCTTTAATAGACCCTGGGTCATCACATTCATATGTTAATACGAAAGTAGTTGAGACAAAAAAATTAGAGTCTGAATTGTCTAAAGTTATGATAGAAGTGTCTAGTCCACTGGGACAAACTACTTTAGTGAACCATATATGTCAAAGATGTTCGTTAATGATTCAAGATAGAATATTCCCTGTTGATTTGTTGATTATGCCATTTGGCGACTTTGATGTTATTTTGGGAATGGACTGGTTATCAGAACATGGAGTGATTTTAGACTATTATAAGAAGAAGTTTATTGTTCAGAATGAAAGTGAAGATACGATTGAAGTAAATGGTATTCGGATTAGTGGATCAATTCGTATTGTTTCGGCCATTAAAGCTAGCAAGCTTCTTCATCGAGGTTGTAATGCTTTCTTAGCATATGTGATTAATTCGGATTCAGTTGAAAGTCAGTGTAGTAAAATTCAGACTGTATGTGAATTTTCTGATGTATTCCCTGAGGAATTACCTGGATTACCCCCTGATCGAGAGGTAGAATTTGTGATTGAAGTCTACCCAGGTACAGATCCGGTATCGATACCTCCGTACCGTATGGCACCTACTGAGCTAAAAGAATTAAAAGTACAGTTACAAGACTTATTGGACAGAGGTTTTATACGACCTAGTACATCACCATGAGGAGCTCCAATGTTATTTGTTAAGAAGAAAGATGGGTCGATGCGGTTGTGCATTGATTATCAACAACTCAACAAATTGACTGTCAAGAACAAGTATCCACTTCCCCGAATAGATAATTTGTTTGATCAACTGAAAGGAGCTTCTGTGTTTTCAAAGATTGATCTGAGGTCAGGATACTATCAGTTGAAAGTAAAAGAGTGCGACATATTGAAGGCGGCATTCCGTACGAGGTATGGGCATTATGAATTCTTAGTAATGCCATTTGGACTGACAAATGCCCCTGCTGCTTTTATGGATCTTATGAATCGAATTTTTCAGCCATACTTGGATCAGTTCGTAATAGTTTTTATCGACGATATTTTGGTGTATTCCAAGTCAGAAAAAGACCATGAGTAACATCTCCGGATTATTTTACAAATACTACGAGAAAAGCAATTATATGAAAAATTGAGCAAGTGTGAATTCTGGTTATCAGAAGTTGTGTTTCTTGGTCATGTCGTATCAGCAGATTGAATTAGAGTGGATCCAAAGAAGATTGAAGCAGTTATTCTGTGGAAAGTTCCTAAGAATGTATCAGAGGTACGAACTTTTCTCGGATTGTCTGGTTACTATCGAAGATTCGTCAACGGATTTTCAAAGATAGCCTTACCGATGACCAAGCTACTATCCAACTCATGATTTAGAATTAGCAGTTGTAAATTTTGCCTTGAAGATTTGGAGGCATTATCTTTATGGTGAAAAGTGCTATGTTTATACGGATCATAAAAGTTTGAAGTATCTGCTTTTGCAAAAAGAATTGAACCTGAGACAAAGGTGTTGGATAGAGCTTCTGAAAGACTATGATTGTGTCATAGACTATCATCCAGGGAAGGCTAATGTAGTAGCCGATGCACTGAGTAGAAAAGCTGCGATTGAATTACGATCAATGTTTGCACAACTTAGTATCACTGAAGATGGAAGTCTTTTGACTGAATTAAGAATAAAGCCAGTAATGTTTGATCGAATCAGATCAGCACAGTTAGAAGATGATAAGTTGTTAAAGAAAAGAGAGATGATTCAGATGGTACAACAGAAAATTTTAGCATTGATGGAAATGGTTGTCTAAGATTTCAGAATCGACTTTGCATTCCGGATAATTCTGAGTTGAAAGAGTTAATTTTTCGAGAAGCTCATAATAGTCTATTTGCATTTCATCCTGGAGGTATGAAAATGTATCGTGATTTGCGTGAATTGTATTGGTGGTCGGGAATGAAAAAGGATATAACTGAATATGTGGCAAAGTGTTTGACTTGTCAACGAGTGAAGGCAGAACATCAAGTTCCATCAGGATTACTTCAACCTATCAATATTCCTGAATGGAAATGGGACCGAATAACGATGGACTTTGTGATGGGATTACCGACGTCTACAAGTAAAAAGAATGCTATTTGGGTAATAGTTGATCGACTTACGAAGTCAGCTCATTTCTTAGCTGTGAGAACCGATTGGTCGTTAAAGAAACTTGCTGAGGTTTATGTTCGGGAAATCATTAGATTACATGGTATTCCAAAATCAATAATTTCTGACAGAGATCCAAGGTTTACGTCAAGGTTTTGGAAGCAATTACATGAATCTTTCGGTACTCGACTTCACTTTAGTACAGCTTTTCATCCACAGACTGATGGTCAATCTGAACGGGTAATACAAATTTTAGAAGATATGCTTTGAGCCTGTATGATTGATTTTGAGTCTAACTGGGAATATTATTTGTCATTAGCCGAATTTGTATATAATAATAGTTTCTAGTCAAGTATACAGATGGCACCGTATGAGGCTTTGTATGGACGAAGATGTCGATCACCCGTATGTTGGACAGAACTGAATGAGAAGAAGATGATTGGACCTGAATTGGTTTAAGAAACGGAAAGTACAGTTAATAAAATTAGGGAAAGATTGAAAATTGCTTTTGATAGACAGAAATCGTATGCAGATTTGAAACGACGGGATATTGAATACTCAGTCGGGGATAAAGTATTTTTAAAGGTTTCACATTGGAAGAAAATCTAAGATTTGGTCAAAAAAGAAAATTAAGTCCTCGCTTTATTAAGCCTTACGGAGTTATTGAGAGAATTGGACCAGTAGCGTATCGATTGGCCTTACCTCCTGAACTACAAAAAATGCACGATGTCTTCCATGTTTTTATGCTAAGAAGATATCGATCGGATCCTTCACATGTTATTACGACCGAGAATGTAGAGATTCAACCTGACTTATCGTATGAAGAAGAACCAGTTGAGATTCTAGCACGAGAGGTAAAAGAATTACGTAATAAACGTATTCCTTTCGTAAAAGTGCTATGGCGAAGTCACAGTGTTAAAGAAGCTACATGGGAACCAGTAGAAACGATGAGATCTCAATACCCCCATCTCTTTTCAGGTAAATTTCGAGGACGAAATTTATTAAGGGGGAGAGAATTGTAATGAACCGAAAGTTACGGTATCGAAAATTGAGTCTTGAGTACTGTTTCCGTGAAATTAATTCATGAATTTTATTAGAAATATTTATGAATTATAATTGAATGGTTATTTAGTGTTTAATTAAGTGAAGTAGCTTGAATTTAGTTTAAAGGACTAAATTGCATACGGTATAAAAGTTTAATTATAGATTAAAGATTAGTAAAGGGACTAATCTAGCAATTAGACCCTAAGTGCTATGTGTGTGAATGTATGATATAACATGTGTAATAGTTGGTAAAGATATTAAATGTGTTAAAGTAGTTTTTCTTATAGATTAAGCTATTTTATTAGAATAATATTATATTATTAATATTATTATATTGAATATAGATTTATGAGTAAGTTAAAAAAGAAAGAAAGAAAGAAAGAAAGAAAGAAAGATAGAAAGAGTTACAGAGAGCAAACGTGAGAAAGAAAGAAAGAAAGAAAGAAAGAAAGAAATAGAAAAGGGAAATTTGAGGATTAAGGCCCTAAAGCTTGATTGGTAAGATGTTTTAGCTTATTTTCTTATAATTTTTATGTTTATGGATGCCTAATTCAAAGTTCTACATGTATGAGGTTAAAGTGAAGAAAAATAGAAAATTTTTAGATATTAATTTAGTTGAATAAATTGAGGTTTTATGGGTTAAATTGATAGAAATTGAAGTTAGAAGTGAAAATTGAGTGATTTATTAAAAGAATTCTAAGTTAGGTTTAAATAGGGATTAAGTTGAATAGAGCTCAAAATTTATGTTTTATAATGAATTTTATGAGTTAGAAATTGTTAATGAGTTGATTAAAAAAGAGTATGAAGCTTAAGTTAAAGAAAAAAGTTTAGTAATGGAAAAAGGATGAAATTGGAATTTTTGTAAAAGTTTGATAGAAAGTGAAAATGTGTTTTATGAATTAGTATATTGATGATTTTTAATTGTATGATTGTTAGTAGCAAACGTAGCACCGGATACGTCATCAAAGAAGGGAAAAGAGAAAGTGAACGAAGATATCGATTAAATTCGATAAATAGTGGTTTGTATTTCTATAAACCGAGCTTAATCGTTATTGCTATATTTGATATTTATATTGTATGAAAATGTGAATGAGGTAAGTATTTTTACCATATTGAAATGAATGTGATTTTGAATACCCTATTAACAGTGTCGGGCTATTCGGATATAGTTGACATGTCACAGGAATTGGAAGTATTGGGATATTCCAACACTGAGTCGATGAGACACTATGTGTCGACTACTGTTAAAGTTCCGAATTTGTTCCGATGAAGTACTTTGTGTACTATAATGTTAAAGTTCCGGATTTGTTCCGATGAAGCACTATGTGCTTATCCCGGAGTGTGGGTTGGATCCGTGTATCCGTTAGTGTCCGAGTTATGTTCATAAGGGTAAATAAAGTAAAGATTATTAAAGTACTGATTGATATTGAATAATAGCAATAATGTGTTTGAATTACCATGTTTTAAAGTTGATTAAGCTATTGTTTATAGAAATACCACTGAGAGTATTCTCAGCGTACAGTTTGTTTCCGTGCGCAGGCTAGGTACGAAAGTATAAAGACTCAGCATACAAGCCGATCCCCAAACTCAAATTGGTGAAGTTTTTATCTTTTTGGAAAATGGCATTGTACCTAGGATGTCTTTTGGTCATTTTGAAAGTATCTAAGTTGTGAAGTGATATTTTGGTATGTTTTGTAAATGTTACCAAAACCTTAAGTATGGTATGTTTTGATATGTTAGTGAAGAGTAATAAGAGGAAGTGTTGGTAAATATTGTAGACAGAAGAAATGAAGATGTTATAGACTTAGTTATCAACATTTTATACTAAAACAGATTTGGACAGTAACAGTAGTCCAACTTTGAAAATATACCAAAAATAGTATAAAGTGAATTAGATGATGAATAAAATATGTAATTGAAGATTAATGAATCTATTTTTATATGGAAGAAACAAAATAGGTAAAAGAGTTGTATTAAGAATTAGGACTCAAAATTTATATGTATGGATTCCTTATTGAGTCTATTTTTAATTGAAACAAATGGCATAGTCATTGGATTTCTGTACAGGAAGAAATTTGATTCGTAGTACACAAGGGTCAGAGTAGCCGAACCCTGAAACAGGGGAGACTTTTTCTAATAAACTGTACTAATTGGCCTGAACAAAAATTCTAGAAAAAAAATTAGTAAGTAGATATATGAGTCTAGTTTCAGGGAAAATTTACAGAATTGGATTTCGAGTTTCGTAACTCGAGATATGATTTTTTTAGCGACTGTGACGCAGATGGATAATTTACTACGAAAACTGTTTAAGTGCTAAGATAAGTTTTGTAATGTCTCCTGCTTGACTCCGGCAACGGTCTCGGGTAGGGAGACGTTACATTTCTAATAGCCTTACATTCCTATTTCACGTAGCAGCCTAAGATAGTGACATCCTTATCGCAGTTTTTGATTGTATTGATGAGAGTAGCATTGTCAGACTCTATAATAATCTTGGTCAAATTTAAACTTGAGTCCAACTTCAAACCCAAATTCAATGCTTTCAGCTTTGCCCAAATATCATCGATGGCCTTATTTTCTAAAATATAGCTACTAGAAAGCACAAACCCATCAACGTTTCTCGCAATAGCCCCGTAACCTTCATTCCTATTTAATACTGCTGCATCCACATTGATTTTAATAAAATCTTTGGGAGGTTTTCTCCAACCTTTGCACACCGGTGTAGGTGGAATTACAAAGGGTTCACTCAAATTAAAAATTCTAAAATCATTACTAAGTGTCTAAGCCCTTTCCTACACCACCATAGCAGGATCATCTTTGCCCTAGAAAACCATCTTGTTCCTATTATTCTAGCAGTTCCAAAGGAGCGTGAAGAAGTCAGTAGCAGCCTTGGAATCGAGCTCGCATAGGATATCTTCCAACCAGTCAATGCATCGAACATAGTTACCATAAGAAGCCTATTGTTTAATTCTCTGATAATAAGGGTTTCACGAACCTTCGGGCACTCTTTCAGAGCATGGATAAGAGACTCCTCATTGTTCTTACATCTAGGACAAATTACAGAGAAATTATGGTAGATGCAAGCGATATTGGCAACGTGGTTAAGATATCATGGTCGATTCTCCAGCTGAACACTTTAATCTTGGGAAGCATTTTAAGCTTCCAAATAACTCTCCAAAATAGTTTGTGAGGGCCATAGCCAATCTTTTTCAGAGAAAGCTAGAAGTAGGCGAACTTCGACATGTAGACACCATGAGGGTTATGTAACCATGTTCTACTGTCATTAACATCAATAAAAGGAATGGGTAATTTGCAAATGCACTCCCCCATCTCAATACCATAAAGCTCAATGATCCTATCCCTTTTCCACTGCTTTTGACCCTGGTCCTACAAATCATTCACTCTTCTTTCATTATTAGTAAAAAAAGACCGACAAAAAGAGTCCTCATTCAGCCCCTCCATATCCCAATAGTGCCACCGAATACCTATCAAGTTGTTGTTCCCAACTTGCCAAATAAACCATTCCTTCAACTCATTCGTAGCTTTTGCAATCTAGTCTAGGTAAACAACGGTTTATCACAACGTTTTGGCTGGAACATGTCCCTATCAGGAAAATATCTAGCGCTCAACATTTTGAAACATAAGGTGTCCTTGAAATTTATAAGCCTCCACACTTGTCTTCCTAATAGAGCCAAGTTGAATAAGTGCAAATCCCGAAAGCCCATGCCGCCCATTCCTTTTGGATGACATAGACGATCCCAGGCCATCATGTTCCATCCACGGTTTTTCCCATTGTTAGCCCACCATATCCGACACATTTTTGACTGGAGATCCTCAATAGTTCCTTTTAGGGCAAGAAAAACAGAGAAGGCATAAGTTGGAATGGAATGGAGAATGGCTTTAAGAACCACCTTTTTCCCACCATAGGATAATAAACGCTTTGACTAGCTATTAATCCTACAAGAGTAACGATTAATAATATTAGTGAAAGCTGTTGACTTTTTTTTAGTAACAGGTAATGGTAATCCTAGGTAGCTATCTAGAGTGTCAACCATGCGCATACCAAGCATAGAGAAAAAAAATTGTCTTTGGGCGAAAAGGGTTTTCGGGTTAAACATAATCATAGACTTATCGTAATTAATCTTTTGGCCCAAGACCCTTGAAAACGTATTTAAAATATTGACAATTTCCACAACATCCCCTTTTTTTATTAGGAATGGAAGCATTCTCTAAATTGCTAATGCCTTTTAGCATATTTTCATTTTGTGCACAAATTAACAATTTAGAGAATACTTCCATGCAGAATAAAAAAAGATAGGGAGAGAAAGGATCCCCTTGTCTTAGACCCCTTTCTGGCACAATAATCTCTGATAGGATTGAGTTGTATTTGATGATGTAGCGAACTGATCGAACGCAGTTCATGATCTTTGTCACCCACGCATCAGCATAGCCCATTTTACACATAACCTCTTCAATGAAATTCCACTCAACCCTATCATAAGCTTTGCTCATATCAAGCTTGATTACAAATCCTTTGTTGGGCCCATTCTTAGTACTTTGGAGGTAGTGGACTAGCTCTTGGGCGATCAAGATGTTGTCGTGAATTATTCTTCTGGGAACAAAGGCACTCTGATTTTGGCTAATGCATTTCGAGAGAGTATTTTTCAAATGGTTAGCAAGCACCTTGGCCATAATTTTATATATCACCCTACAAGGACTAATCAGATGGAAATTAGTCATATCCATAGGTTCTTTAACTTTAGGAATTAAAATAATAATCGTCTCATTTAGGCTGTCCACATTTCTATCACCCCTAAAAATCGTATGACACAAATTAAAAATATCCTTCCCCACAACGTCCTAATTTTCTTTGTAAAATTCCCCGATAGGCCATCAATTCCCAGGGCTTTTCTAGGATCCATTTGATTAAAAGCTTCCACTATCTCATTATTTGTGAAATCCTTCGGTATTCTTCCATTTATTTCCTCTGGAATGCAATTTTCAATGTAGTCAAGGTTTAACACTTCATTATTATGTAAATTTGACTCAAATAAATTTTGGAAATACTCCTTGGTTGCCTCACTAATATCTTTAGTTGTTTCCTTCCAGTTGCCCTGGATGTCTTTTAGTCTTTCAATGCTGTTTTTTTCTCTTATTCGTAGCTCTAACATGGAAAAATCGGGTATTTCTATCTCCCTCCTTTAACCAATTGATTCTCGAACGTTGGACCTAGTACTTCTCTTCTTTGTCAAGCAACTTCCCAAGCTTTAATCTCATAGCTTTTAGCCTATTTCCATCGTTCCTCGATGATACTATTTATTTTTAATTGAAGAGTTCCAATTTGCTTGCGCATTCTTTTGTATTTTTATATTGTCAATGGCCTAGGTTATGGCCCACCTTCATAATTTTTTCTAGGATATCTACAACATCATTCTGCCATGCATTCTTTATAATATTCTTAGCTTCATTATCTTTGGCCCAGCAAACATCATATCTAAATTTGAGTTTAGGATATTTTATCCGCTCTTTCAGCTTGTAACCCTTTGTATCCAAAAAGATATCATCATGGTTAGAAGCAGACTGGCGAATCACTTTGGTATCCATAAACAGAAAACACTCCACATCGCTTGAAGAGATAAGAAAGTGGTCGAGTCACTCCTTCACAAAGCGTCACCCTCCCTATTGTTAACCCAAGTAAACCATCCATTGTTTGTTTTCAAGTTAACTCATCCACATTTGCTTGAAAGTCATCAATTAAAGCTTTAGGTTTCCTCCTTCCCCCCCTCTCTTTCCGCATTATCCAAAATTGCATTGAAGTCTTCCCCCAATGATCCAGTTTTCTCTAACCGTACCTCCCATCTTCCTCAACATTTCCCATGAGCTTTATCTCATATTTGGGTCAACATTCCCATAGAAGCTCGTGAAACGAATGAAATTGTCATTATCCAATTGAACTCGAGAGTCTATATGGTTGTTTGAATAGTTTTTTATTTCAACCTTTATGCCTTCTTTCCACATCATAGCAAGGACACCACTTTTACCAATGGCATTAACAGCCAAGCACCCATCCATCCTGTATTTGCTGCGTATAGAAACCAACTTGTTAATATGAGTTTTTGTTACACAGATAAAGATAATGTCAGGATCATTGGCAACAAGAAGTTGCTTAACCTCATGAACTGTCATAGGGTTCCCTATCCCATGACTGTTCCAGCATAATATTTTCATTGCTCTTGGTAGGGTTGGTTGTCAGCCACCGCCTTGTATGGTGTAACATTTTCTAGTAATCTCCTCATCATAATCTTTAAAGGGCTCTCGTCAGTGTTATCTCCATTTGCTCCTCTAAGTCTCTTTCTTTTGCTTTGGAACCTTATTAGCCCATCATGCATTGGTTTGTTGCATCCCTTTTCCAAAAGGGAATTAGAGACCGAATCTTTTTCGCATCCCTTTTCTTTTCTTTTTGGTTCTATTTTTCCATTGTCTTCTCGAGCGTCAGTTTTACTCTCTTCTTTGTCCTCATTTAGGGGTGTTTTTTTGACCATTATCTCAATTTCGTTTCGCCCAATACTTCTTTCCTGGTTCGAAGCAACAAAGTTAACTTTGAGCCAGCTTCTATATTAGAGGTTTACAACATTAAAGCCAAAGTCTCTATCCTTGCTTTTACACTTTTTTATTGTATGTCCAATTAGACCACAGTAGTAGCAAAAAGTTGATAGTTTCTTGTACTTTAGAACGCATATGATTCTGATTCCGTCTCTTCCCACGAATTTCACAACCCTACGAACAGGGTTTGAGATATTTATTTTAATTTTCAACTTTAAGAATTCAGTCCAACCCCCATTTCCATCCTTCCAATCAATCGCCACTAGTTCCTCTATAGCATTTCCAACGTCTAATACGGTTTGACGGTCCATATATTCTAGAGGGATATTGTAAACATGTAGCCAAAATGGGGATAGATTGAACTCGTAGGTGTCTGTCTTTACCATTAACACAAGGTAACATTGAAAATAAGCAATTATCAAATAGCCATGGCTGAGGTTAAGGATTCTACTTCTATCTTTCATGCTTCCAAATTTTACAATAATAGTATCTTCTTTCAGGGCTACAAAGTTTACCTCATCTTTTGTAAACTATAATGTCCTGAAAACCCTATATATCGCCTCCTTATTCTATTTCTCCTCTGCCATTATTTTACCCACCGTCCATGTCTCAAAGCCTTGAAAATTGTTTTCAGCATTGGTACTAATGACCTAGACGGACTCTTCTTCCGAAAACTTTAGATTTTCAAGCATCGCATGGATATCTTTAGGCATAGTAAGACTAGGCAACCACCCAGGCCACAACCCCTCCGTAATAGGAGTATAACCAAGATTCAAGTCCAGGGCCAACCTATCAACGTGATAGAGAACAAAATACAAAGACAAAGAATATAGAAAAGCAAACCAAGATGCAAGAAAATTAAAAATCACTAAACAATGATAAAAAAAAACAAAAAATGAAAAGAAAACTAAACAGATAAAGCAAAAGCTAGTAAAATAAAATCAAGAAAACATCGGAAAAATCTAACCAACACAACAAAAATAGGTAAAAGGGAAAAAGAGATCATCGCACCAGGAAGAAAGAAAAAAATCTTTTTCTTTAGAAAAAGACAAATTTTACTAATAAATATTTAACCTAAAGAAAGATTAAAAAGTATTATGCAATAAGCCACTATGCATGCAAAAATACGTACAAACAAAAAAAAAAACTAAATTCTAATTAAGGAAACTCATTTTCATGCAGAGGACGTAGAAAAATCAACCGGAGAATTACAAAAGCTGCCATAGGCCGCGTAGAAGGAATTTAGTTAGACAAGTAAAACCAAGATGATGAAAGTCAATCAAGAAACATCCACAATTTTCAAGGGAACACCAAAATTAAAGAAAGAGAGAAAGAGAAAATAGATAAAATCACCGTCAATCAAGATGTCAGCCCTCTCTTAGACCGACCGCTTCCCATCAATCAGAAAGAAAACTATTCACGTCAAATCACAGGCTTCGAAAACCACCAAAGGAACATACAGCATCCAAGGGAAAAAATAGCAAATCACGGATACATTCAAACCACCACCGCTGCCATAATATTCATATGAATAAAGATAGACACACTGTAAGCTTTTTTTCTTAGTTCTTTTTTATTTTCCTCTTGATAAAAACCATATAACTTTTTGAACATTTCTTATTTGCATATTGTCGAAACCATTTTTAAATTTGGTTTGAAAAAAATGGGGTTTGACTTTAAGAAAAACGAAAACGGGAGTCGCCACTAATCTTAGGTGTGATTTGATCACCTTATAAAATATTTTGTTTTAAAACATTAATTTTGGTCTACGAAAGTCGAGAAAATGGATTCGGGAGTCGGTTACGTACGAGAAAAGGTTAGCACCCTCGTAACGCCCAAAAATTGGTACCTAATTGATTATCAAGTGTTTTTAATGTCGGAAATTTGAAAGTTTTAAGATGCAAACCTCTTTTAATTAGAATGTCTCAATTTTGAAAATTAAGGCTCACTTATTTCAAACGAGTCAAAACATCACATCCAGTAAGTTAGGACGTAACATTTTAAAACCTTCGAAACTAAGCTCGTCTTTCTATCTCATAACAACAAAACGCCATATCCAGTAAGTTAGGACACTATGTTTTGAAATCTCGAAATAATTGTTTAAATTTTGAAAACTGAAAATCACTTAGAAGAGTGCTTGACTATTCGAATTCAACAAGAAAAGTCGCAACCCAGTAAGTTAGGGCACTACCTTTCTCGAAGTTTCCAAACATCAAGCCTTGCCTTTTATGTTTTTTTTTTAAAAAAAACCTTGGAATATTATTTTAAATGATGTTTTAGGATGACACATTAATGCATCATGAAGCATAGATGTACAAAATATTCTAACATTTCCATACAAACATAAATAATATCATTAAGACAAAACTAAATAACATGAACATACGTTTAATGAAAAAAATCATAAAATACATAATACATGAGTAAACTAAAAGAAAAACATAATACATGCAAATATTATACAACAATATATATCATAAAATAGCACATAAAAGAAATAATTAAACATAGCATATAAAAAAATGAAACTATGCACAAATAAGATAAATGACATACACTAAAAAAATGAATAAATAGAACATTTACAAATTATAAAAATATAATGCAATAGTTCAAAATACATGAAATGATAATATAATATATATACATGCATAGAAAATATATATTTGAAAATAAACTATATAAAAAGGTTAAATATTATAATATATAAAATACATAATCAAATGTATAAAAGATAGGAATAAATATACATATTTGAAAAATGAAGAAATTAAAAAAAAAGGTTGAAAAACTAAGATAGATGAAGAATAAAATAAGAACAAACCACAGAGAGTAAGAATGCAAGAGGGAGAGAAATTTAGTGAATGCTCTCAAAAATTCTTATTGCTTCCCAAAACTCAAGTGTGTTACAATGAAGGGAGAGGCCTCTATTTATAGTTGAACCTCCTCAAATCCAATGGTACAGATCAATTACATCAACGGTTAAGATTAAAAGGTATCTACAAATTAAATCTCTAAGATTACAAAATCATATCTTCTAAGATTGCATATCATATCTAAGATTGCAATCATATCTAAGATTGTATCATATCTAAGATTGCATATCATATCTAAGATTGCAATCATATCTAAGATTGTATCATATCTAAGATTGCATATCATATCTAAGATTACATATCATTGAAGATTATATTTCCATATGAGTCAAGCTTGTAGATGGACCTTAAATCTTTTCAAGTAATGGGCCTTCCGATCGAGCCAAATTATATTTGTAATTCTGGATTGAACTTGGACTTTATTTTTTTTTGGGTTTATTATATTTTTGTTTTTGGACTTATTTCTGGGCCCGGGCAAAATTGAGTGTCTACAGCTGCCCCTCTTTGCTCATTGCTGTGTAACAGGAATAGAGCAAAGACTATAAAAGGACCAATTTTGCCCAGGCTCGCCGAGTCTTGAGTTCTTGATCCTTGATCTTCTTTAAATGGCCTCTTGACGGCTTCAATCTGCTTCACTGCAACTCAGGAAGGCGATATCTGCTATCTTTGATCTGCTTCCCGTCTAATACAGAGACGCCAAATCTGTTATCTTCGATCTGCTCCCCGTCTAATACAGAGACGCCAAATCTGCTTCTTCAATCTGCTCCCCGTCTAATATAGAGATGCCAAATCTGTTATCTCTGATTTGCTCCCTGTCTAATACAGAGATGCCAAATCTATCATCTTGGATCTGCTTCGATGTAAACACATGAAGGTCAGATCTGCTATGTCTTCGATTTGCTCCCCGTCTAATACAGAGATGCCAAATCATCTTGGATCTGCTTCAATGAAGGTCCAATCTATTATGTCTTCGATCTGCTCCCCGTCTAATACAGAGATGCCAAATCATCTTGGATCTCCCCGTCTAATACAGAGATGCCAAATCATCTTGGATCTGCTTCAATGAAGATTAGATCTGCTGTGTCTTCGATCTGCTCCCCGTCTAATACAGAGATGCCAAATCATCTTGGATCTGCTTCAATGAAGGTCCAATCTATTATTTCTTCGATCTGCTCCTCGTCTAATACAGAGATGCCAAATCATATTGGATCTGCTTCAATGAAGATCAGATCTGCTGTGTCTTCGATCTGCTCTCCATCGAATATGGAGATGCCAAATCTGTTTCTTCGATTTATTCTCTGACAGTACAGAGATGCCAAATCATCTTAGATTTGCTTCAGCGTAAACGCGTGAAAGCCAAATCTGCTATGTCTTCGATCTGCTCCCTGCCAATACAGAGACGCCAAATCATCTTAGATTTGCTTCAACGTAAACACGTGAAAACCAAATTAGCTATGTCCTCGATCTGCTCCCTGCCAATATAGAGACGCCAAATCATCTTAGGTTTGCTTCAATGTAAACACGTGAAAGCAAAATCAGCTATGTCTTCAATCTGCTCCCTGCCAATACAGAGACGCTTGATCATCTTAGATTTGCTTCAACATAAACATGTGAAAGCCAAATCAGCTATGTCCTCGATCTGCTCCCTACCAATACAGAGACGCCAAATCTGCTGTCTTCGATCTGCTCTCTGCCAATACAGAGATGCCAAATCTGTTATCTTTGATATGCTCTCTGCCAATACAGAGATGCCAAATCTGTTATCTTCGATCTGCTCTCTGATAATACAGAGACGCCAAATCATCTTGGATTTGCTTCAATGTAAACATGTGAAAGCCAAATCAATTATGTCTTCGATTTGCTCCCTACCAATACAGAGATGCCAAATCTGTTATTTTCGATCTGCTCTCTACCAATACAGAGATGCCAAATCTGTCATCTTCGATCTGCTCCCTGACAATACAGAGACGCCAAATCATCTTGGATCTATTTCAGTGTAAATACTTGAAGGTCAGATCTGCTATGCTTTAGCCTATTACCCTACTGCTTAGGGGGTTAAGGCACACCAATCTTCATTGTCCCTTAAAGGACACAACCTGTATAATGTGTATGAATTCATGCCTATTGATTAGGATGCTATGATCGAAGTGAGTCAAATGCTCCTAAGTAAACCTGTTATAATGCAAAATGTTTATGAATATGACCCCTATTCCAGATGTCACCACTCATTCTTTCGTCGAAGTTTATCCTTATTTCTCTCGAAGTATCATTCCTACTCTGCCTGTGGGTTTGTACCATTCTTCAAATGCTATGACCCACCAAAAATGTCTATAAGATGATTGTAACGTCCCCACGCCTGAGACCATCGCCGGAGTCGAGCTTGAGGGGTTACTGAACATAATTTATCAAATTAAGAACTTCAAATCATTTGTTTCTACATTCACAGCTTTCTAGCTACTCGCGTCACAGTTACAAGAAAAATTATATCTAGAGTTACGAAACTCAAAATCAAGATTTGTAAATTTTTCCTGAATCTAGACTCATATATCTATTTACTAATTTTTTTATAGAATTTTTGGTTGGGCCAATTAGTACAGTTTATTAATTAAAGTCTCCCCTATTTTAGTGTTCGACTGCTCTGACCTCTGTGTATTTCGAATCAAATATCTCTCTATACAGAATTTCAATGACTATGAGGTTTGTTTATCTTAAAACTATACTAAATAAGGAATCTGTAAATATAAATAAAAACTTCTAATTATTTTTTTAAAATTTATTATGAATTTTTAAAGTCAGAACAGGGGATCCAGAAATCACTCTGGCCCTATTTCACAAAAGTTTAAATATCTCATAAAATATAATTTATATACCTGTTTTGTTCAATCCACATGAAAATAGACTCATTACGCTTCAATATCATAACTTACTCATCATTTAGTTCCACTTATACTATTTTTAGTGATTTTTCAAATTCATGTCATTTCTGCAGCAATATTCTGTTTTAAGGCAAGTTTCATCTTTCCATGAATTTTTATGAACTAGATAACCTATTAAACTTCCATGATATCAAACATGATCTAAATTAGCCATCACCATGACTTATCAATATCAAACATTTTCTCAACCAAACATGGCCATATCATAAAATTATTTACACAAAATAGGTATATTGCTATACATGCCATACTTAAGTAGTTGTACAAGCCATTTACCAAGATAAAAGTCCTTTGGATAGTATGATCGAACTTTCGACCTGTCCCGATTCCTGAGCCAGCTTGTTCAAACTACAGTGAATGAAAAGGAAGGAGTAAGCATAAATGCTTAGTAAGTTCATATGCAAATAACAAGTAACATAACAATACAATCATACCAAACAACCTTAACATGGTATCACCAAAACATTTATCATATTTCTAAATATCATTCATCATCTTACGATCTTATCGTTGTTGTATCTTTTTCCAACCCGAGGGTTAAGAACATACCTGTCCAAAGTGTCTATTTCACAACACTTACCTAAAACGTCACTTATATCTTAAGTGCTCTTCCATTAAACTAGAAATTTCACCCGTTGAACACATTGGAATATAACTCAGATACATGGATAATTTGCACATAAGTGCCACATATGTAATCAAGAAATCATGTAACCCGCCCCTAAGTGAACTCGGACTCAACTCAACGAGCTCGGGCGTTCACATCCATAAATGAACTCGGACTCAACTCAATGAGTTCGGATGCCTAGTTACATCTCACGAACTCGGACTCAACTCAACGAGTTCGGACATTTGCATCCATAAGTGAACTCGGACTCAACTCAACGAGTTCGGATGCTCAACCATCCTAGTGACATGTCACTTGTATCCTAATCTATTCCTAAGGTTCAAACGGGCTTTTTCCCTTGATCCCACATTTGCCGTCTTCCATGGAATATCGGAACCGATACTCGGTAGCAATTCATATTTATCAAGTAGTAAACATAATTTGCATATTACTCAACATTAACCATAAATCATAATATTTCACGATTAAAAATTAGCATATCATATAATTAACATCAATAACTTAAAAATAACAATTATGCTACATTATTTACACATGAACTTACCTTGGTACCAAAATATAAAGATTTTGCAATTTAGTCCACAATCTTTTCTTTTCCTCGATCGCGACTTGAATCTCGTTTCTCTTGATTATGGAGCTTGAAAGTTGAAGAAACCCTAGCTATGGAGAGAGGGAGAATTTGGTAGCAACTAAGGAGGATGATGACCAATTTTGTGTTATTTTTCCCATTTTATTTCATTTAATATCCAAATGACCAAAATGCCCCTCCTTACTAAACTTTCAAAAATTCCTTCCATGTCCTAATTTTGTCCATGAACTTAAAATTGGTAAAATTGCTATTTAAGACCTCCTAATTAATATTTCAATGCAATTTCATACTAAAAACTTCTAGAATGCAAATTTTGCAACTTATTCGATTTAGTCCCTACTTTTAATTTAAGCACTTTAGGCATAGAATTTCATCACGAAATTTTCACACAATCATGTAATCATATCATAATCATCAAAATAATTATAAAATAATTATTTCTATCTCAGATTTGTGGTCACGAAACCACTATTCCGATTAAGCCCTAATTCAGGATATTACAATGATCTTCTCTTAGGATCGAATCATTTGATTTGTCCAATCATCATTTTGAACTAAAGAAAGAATTTCCTCGAGTTCTTTCAAACCTCACTTACGTGAATTCTTCGAAAAATTTTTCTGTTTTAGTTTCTTGTATTATCTAGAAATTTCCAGAGTAATGAGCAAAACTTCATTTGTGAAAATTATTTAGTTCATCTATCATTATTTTAATGCAACATAGTTTAAGAATAATGGAAGATGAATTTAATCTTGAGAATAATTAGATTTGAATAAATTTGTCAAAAATACAAAGGAAATTAATCTGAAAGCCTATCTTTGAGAAGAAAAAGAATCTAATGATAGCAAGCAGGACAAAAGTTAGATCCTCTAGATATCGCCGCTTGAGCGTTTACATGCCAGCTCCATGAAGACTTTCTTGAATTCAACATGTGTTTAAAAGATCCAAAGTACTTTGTTGATGCCTCGATATGCAACGCGCTTCACTCTTCGTTGAATCAGATATAGTAAGATTACCGTGTGCTCTTCAAAATTTGAGCTGCCCTTTCGGGTTTTCAACTCAAAACCCTTTTGGTCACAAGGCGCCTTTTGCAGGTTTTCACCTTGGCCTCTCCATTTTTTCTTTTTTCTTTTTATTTTATTTTTCTCTTTTTCTTTTTTTTTCCTTTTTTTTGAAATAGAAGTCCCAAAGTGCCCTTTGCAGGTTTTCACCTTGGCTTCCCTTCTCTTTCAGACAAAGTACTCCTTGACCAAGTCCAAATTCACTAGATCAGATAAATTCTTCCTATCCATTTCTTGTCAAAATCAGTGCACCTCTAGAGAAAGTCCTCTTTGCAACATATGGCCCTTCCCAATTCGGCATCCTTTTGCATGGGAAGGATCTCTTTTAGCACAAGGTTTCCTTTATGAAATTCTTTTGGACGAACCTTCTTTGTCATAAGTCTGTGTCATCCATTCTTGGTACATTTTCTTAGGATGAATACTTTCAAGTTAAGTTTGCTAGAGGTATTCAATTTTTGACTCCATCAAAGCTTGGAGGAAAAATCTTGATTCATAAACCCATGAGAAAGGGATTGCCCCAGCAGCAGTCCTGGCTGTTGTTTGTCAAACCCTAAAAAAAGATGGTTCAATGATTCTCAGCAGACAAGAATGAAGTTGCTGACTTTATCCTTCAACCTGGAAAGCTGAGGTACAGAGATTACTCCCGGAGCATACATCCCACCATGACTCGATAATGTTTCTGAAGCATCCCTAATCTTCATAAATTGCTCCCAACTGTGAAGCTGCCAAATGAGCGTAGCAAATAGGAGCCACAACAAATATGGCTGTGGTGATACATATAGGATAGAGAATGAACAAACTCTTGCAGATCATCAGCCGAAAACCCAGCCTGGTCTAAGAGAACATGATAGCGGGTCTACCTCATGATTCCAATCATTCCAGCATGGGTACCAAGGTAAAAATCATTATTCTTTGGATGACATACTTTTTTGTCAATGACAGTACCATATAGCACATTGTCAGGAGATCCCTGTTGAAAAAACTTGGTATGATGGTTTTTCGTACAACAATAACCACAATCTTTAGGGTTCCACTTCTCATCAAGGAACTTGCAAGCCTCAATAACTTGATCAAAACTTAATTGAATTGAGACTCGCTAACCCTATCCCTGAAAACAATGATTTGATCAGGTTTTCTCTTCCCTGAACTTGTATAGAAGTCTAAAAGAGCTTCCTTCATGATACCGTTATCCACTTTGTCAGAAACTAGTTTTGAAGAAAGAATCAATCATTTTAAGCTTTAGAGACTATGTACGGCCTGATGCCACATAGCTTGAAATCAATGGCCACTACCTGGAGCTAACTATCACAACTATTGACGGCACATCAGACTGCTCAGGAAAGCCAAACAATGCACCCATTCCAAGGATGATGGTTGGAACCTTTGAAACAACTAGAATTAAAGGTGTTTGCCCCAGCGTAAGCATAGAGAGTAGGCGGTAGTTTCTTATGCCAATTTTTACCAGTCTCGGTCATCCTCTGTAATTTGTTTTTTCTTTTTTTTCTTTTCTTTTGGCAACTTTTGTTGTACTGTGGTATGGCGCATTATCTTTGAAAAGACTGCAAACTTTTGGCATTCTGCAGTTATATATAATCTTTTTTTTTCTGAAATGGATGACTTTTGACTTTGTAATATTGGCATATGAAGCTATCTCCCCCTCTTAATGGAGTAATTGACATCCACAAAGATGAGTCATTGTCAGGTTGAAACTTTTGACGAGCTCGGGCCCATAACATACATGCCCCATAAGTCTTGACTCCTTTAAATTTGGCATTCATTGTACAACAGATACGATCCCTTTCCATGGTGGACCAACAGTGCCCCAAAACCTCATGTTTATCCTGGCAGTTGCAAATCCTCCTGCATGCGTCTTTGGACCACATTTTTGAATTTCTATAATAGTCTCAACAAGGTCTTGTTTTGTCTCCTCAGCTAATTCCAATTCCGCAATCTTTCCTTCCTCTAAAGCTATATTTCCTACCACCACTTCATGGGGTAAAAACCATTTTCAACAAATTCAGAAACAAGTCACAATTTTTGTCACCTTCAAAGTACTGAGATTCCTTTAAACACATATCACACTCAAAAGGAACTCTGAATCTGTAGTATCGTTGCCCGTGTCATTGATATCTAGGGATCTATGATAGGCACACAAAAGAATATACAAGGAATAAATGAATTCAAGAATGACTATTTACATGAAATGAAAATTTATAAAAAATGTCAAAGGTCAAAAGAATCAGAATGAAAGAATATTTACTCGGATAAATAATAAAAGTATGTTTTATTGAAAATAAAAATGTCTGAACATGAGCCCGCTTCTCAAAAGAAATCTCATTACTCCTAGGCTTTAGAGCAACAAGAGTGTTCTGAATATTACTCCGTAAAATTCCTAAAGATTACAAGAAGTTCTTCTGCAGTCCAATTGTTTAAAGAACTTCACGGTTCGTAAGGGCGAATGCCCTCAAGGTTTCTTTGTTCAGTCCCTTCCTCATGTATGACATTGATGGGATGATTTTTCATTTCTAAACACCCCTTTCTCCGGGTAAGCTATCCCTCCTGACACAAAAGTCGGGGATATGTAAGGGAGCGTTGTTAATTCCAATTCAACTTCTTTTTCACTCTACCGTGACCCTCTTCTCTCTCTCTTTTTTTCTTTCTCTTTTTAATAACTTTAACTAATTAGGGTCTTTTTATAATTTTGAATGCAAATGATGCAATGAAATGCTATAAGATGCAAATGAATGCAAAAGGTATCGATCTCGATTCAATCTCATTTAGAAAAAGAATATCTTTACATATAAATGGATTACAAATACGCTTTCGCCCTAATGCCTAAAGTTTTAACAACAAAACAAACTCTTGGCCAAGATCAGATTGTAGCTCATATCGGTGCTTAATATGTTAGCCTGTGCCACCAATGTCTGTAAATAATCAGCTACCTCCTGAGTTTGAGCTACGACCTCATCTGTGGGGTAATCCGTGTAGCTAAGGGCACCTCCTCCAATACCTATGAAGTTGTTCTGATTATTTTGAGATAGATTAGCGAACAGGTAGGTATCCCGTTCTGTAGTGTGCTACCTTAAAATAATATCCTATATCCTCAATGTTTCTTGAGAGCTTTCAGATTTCTACCCACGCAGAGCATCCTGCCTCGGTACCTTCGCAACGTAGCTAATCTCTAAAGGTCTTTGTATGATACTGTCTTCTTTAATCGCTTTCTTTCACGCTTACTTGAGCTATCAAGGCCATCGGGGCTTGTATTTCCATTGTTTCTGATAAGTACAATAGTAAACTCAAGCTTGTTGTTTGGTAGTGGTCCTATAGTAAACGAGCTTCCAACTCATTTTGTAGGTCTCATGCACTCTATCAATCACTTTCCTTCCAATACCCTTACCATCCACATGGCAACCGTCTTCATATGAAAGAGAAATGCTGTAATGGTAGAAGTGTCCATCACTACTCCCAGACTCACTTTGAATTGCTCATCTATCCTCTTGTCAAGCAAATACTGCAAGTCCCCTTAGTTATTGTAGAACAACTGCTTGGCTTCATTACTCTATTGATCCCATATTTCCTTTAACTCTTAGAGATTATTTTGCGCCACGCTGATGCGAGTGTAACCCCTTAATTCTGATGTGTATCCTTTAGCGTTTCCTTTGACCATTTATGAACGTTAACGTTACCCTCCATTCTATCAAGAAGTCCGTTCTCCATAATAAAACTTTCTAACTTAGAAACTGACCGTGAATCGATACCTTTTAAATGCAAAATGACATGCAGAAAAGAAAGAAAACAGTCAGTATCATATGATATTAATAAACACAAAGATAACTTAAGTATAATTCTATCTATATTGAGCTCTTACGGTTTTTCTATATGTGGTTTGTTTCTAAAGTTTGAGGTACCCGAACCAGCAGATTCCTCGATCCTCACCCATTATAGGCTCATTTGAATCGAGTTCAGTTCAGGGGAATGCATTTCCCTATGGCTACACGGAGATGAAAATCTCACAAAACCATAGGTACGGATGTATCCCGAAAGTGATCCACTATCCTGTACGGAGGCAAAAATGTGACAGCCCAAAATTGACCCTAGTCGGGAAGTGGTTTCGGGACCACAAAACCGAGTCATAAAAATAATTGATTTCCATATTCTATGCTTATTATGTGTGTACATGAGTATGTGGAAGTTTCATTCTCCAATTTTGCCAATTGCATGAGAAATTATTAAATAGGGATTGATATGAGACATGGTGAAAATATGATAGGCTAATTTAAAATGGTCTATTAATGCATGTTGTGAAAATGATGGGTTTGCATGTCAAATTACCCAAAATTTGAGCTAGTGGTTGGCCATGCTATGGGTGGAAACATGTTGGAAACATGTTGGCCTAGTGAGGTATGTAGGAAAAAAATAAAATAAGGGGCATGGGCATAAAATAATGAAAAGGAGTATGATGAATACAAAAAAAAATGTGTGTAGTTGTTTCCCCCCCCATTGCTGTGAGCTAAAGAAAAGAAAGGAGAAAATTTTTGTTCATCCTT
The DNA here is from genome assembly GCF_007990345.1 of Gossypium hirsutum. Lineage (NCBI taxonomy): Eukaryota > Viridiplantae > Streptophyta > Magnoliopsida > Malvales > Malvaceae > Gossypium > Gossypium hirsutum. The sequence goes on along the minus strand of NC_053436.1, from coordinate 65,933,348 downwards.
TCTCATCTTCATTTAGCCGAAACTAGAAAGAAAAAAACAAAGAAAAAAAAATGCTCATCCTTTGGTTCATCCTTGGCCAAAAATTTTAAGGAGGAAGGAAGAAGAAAGGTTGAAGAGGTTCGGCCATGCATGTAGCTAGGCTAAGGTATGTTTGATGATGTTCCATGAGATGCATGCATGTTTTAGTTGTTAGCTTGAGTTCTACCTAGCCCATGGTCTAAATCTTGCTATGTGATGGAAATGACACTCGGCCATGGATGCATCATTCTTGGTTGATGTTTGATGTTGTGGTGATGAGGCATGAGGATGAGTTAAGATTCGGCCTAGGTGGAGTTTGTGTTAATGCCATTGCATGCTAAATATGAAGCTTGTTAATGATGCATGTGATGGTGGCTTGATGATTCTTGAACCTCCTTTTTAGCATTTTTGACTGAGCACATATGTGCATTGGTTGCTAAATGGAGAAGAATCGGCTAGCAAGTTGTGTGCTAAGGCCGAATATAACTTTTGCATGTTAATGAGCAATGCATGTGTTAAATTGATGGAAAGGGAGAGGATGCTTTACTAGTGTGTATATGTGTGTATTAGCCAAGTTTTGAACTTGAAACAAAAGGGTGTTTAGTCAATACAAGTGACCATACTTGTAGAATGTATTAAGTGTTGAAATCGGCCCCAAAATAGACATGCATATTCGGCCAAGGGGGAAAAAATTAGCTAAAATGTTGAGTTTGATTCATGATTCCGTACATATGTGACTTTAATGTCTAATGTATAAATATGGGCTAAGTGCCTTGTGTTCCTCTTTTCGATGCTCAAATGATTAAATCAATTTATTTGTTTAATTAAGCTCAAGAGCAAAGGGGAACTAAATCCGATAAAGGGAAGGAAAAAGTGGTCGAATAGCTATCGGAATCGTTCGACAACACCCGAGGTAAGTTCTTGAGTAAGAGAGCTTAAATTATGATGTGATTAGATCATGTTTTAAGCAAATTAAAATCATGCTCTTTGTGTGGCTATTGAGCCGAATTTGCAAGAATGATAAATGTCTTGTGTTTGAGTTTTGCTAACGAAAATGAAATACGAATGGGCCATGATTTATTGTTAAATGTGCATGGTTATTTGAATGATGTCCGGGCTAAGTCTCGAAGGCTTGTGCTAAGTGACAATATCCGGACTAAGATCCGAAGGCATTTGTGCGAGATACTAATTCCGGGCTAAGCCCGAAGGCATTTGTGCGAGATACTAATTCCGGGCTAAGCCCGAAGGCATTTGTGCGAGATACTAATTCCGGGCTAAGCCCGAAGGCATTTGTGCGAGTTACTAAATCCGGGTTAAGTCCCGAAGGCATTTGTGCGAATTACTAAAACCGGGCTATGTCCCGAAGGCATTTGAACGAGGAGCTATATCCGGTTAAATTCCGAAGGTACGTGATTTGGGAATGAATGAACTTGCTGTAAAATTCCAGTTAATACTCTCGAAACATCCCAACATTGAGGTATGTTTCGTATGTGCTTGAATTTAGTTGAGCCCTTACAAATAAGTATTCGCTCAGTTGATAAACGAGCTACCGGCCTTTGGCTGAGTTGATCTTTTCTGTATGTACATAAGGGTTGATAATGTGAAGCAAGTACGATATCGTAAATTTGTGCATATGAAATTATCCGTTTAGCTATATGAATGCTATACTTTTGTTGTGCTGGAATTCCTTGCTCAAAACTTACTAAGCATAAATTACTTACTCCGTTTCATTGCTCCTCTGTTTTATAGATTTGGTTCTCCAGCTATCGGACTCGGGATCTTGAAGTCAAAGTCGCCCACACTATCAAAGCCCCCCCTTTTGGTACAATTTTGGTTGAACTTCGAAATGACATGTATAGGACTACCCGTTTGTTGTGGGTCGTGGACCCTTTGGACTTGTATAAATTTTGGATAGCCATGCGAAAATGGCTTATATGTGTTTGAGTATAATGTTATAATCATTTGGTGTGGATATGCTTGACAAGGATTGGCCACGGGGATGGTTAATCACTTTCATAAATTGTGCTATTTATGCAAAAAGGGCAAGTTGAATCATGGAAACCATGAAATAGGTAAAGTCTACCTTAAAGGCAGATGCTGACAGCAGCAGTGATGTAGATTTGGAAAATCACTAAAAATAGTAGGAATGGAATTAAATAGTGAATAAATTATGTAAACAAACCTTGATGAATCTAATTTCATAGGAAAGTAACGAAACAATCATACGGACAGTATGTTAAGAGATATTCAGGTTCTCGTGTGACAGGGCCAGAACGGTTTCTGGATTCCCTGTTCCGACTTTGGAAATTCATTATAAATTAACCAGAGATAATTAGGAGTCATACCATATATGTATAGATTCCTCTCTGAGTCTAGTTTCTATAGAAACAAACGGCATCAGTATTGGAGCCCTGTACAAGGAGATATCCAAGTCGTAATGCGCAAAGGTCAGGGTAGTCGATCCCTGTAACATGGGAGAGTTTGACTAATAAACTGTACTAATTAGCCCGACCAAAAATTCTAGAAAAAAATATGTAGATGGGCATATGAGTCTAGTTTCAGGGAAAAATCACGAAACTGATTTTTGAGTTGTGAAACTCAAGATATGATTTTTAAAGCGACTAGTATACAGATTGGCAGTGTCTGGGAAATATTTTTTATAAGGGGTTTAAAGTCTGTTAACACCTCGTGTTCGACTCCGGTGTCGGTCTCGGGTTCGGGGTGTTACAAAAAACCTCACGAAGGCGTAGCTTCTCACTCCCACTTAAGGGTGTGACCACAACGGTCATACAAATGCAATGCGTATCAGAATATAACAACACATGCAATAATACAAACACATGTATTGCAAAGAGGATTAAATTTTAAAATTTTTAATTTCCGACATTAAGACAAGAGATAATCAATTACACGGCTTGACTCTCTTATTAGTCCCCAGTGGAGTCGCCAAGCTGTCGAAACCATTTGTAAATCGGGTTTGAAAAAAATGGGGTTTGACTTTAAGAAAAACGAAAATGAGAGTCGCCACCAATCTTTTTAGGTGTGATTGGATCACCTTATAAAATGTTTTGTTTTAAAACATTAATTTTGGTCTACGAAAGTCGAGAAAACGGATTCAGGAGTCGGTTACGTACGAGGAAGGGTTAGCACCCTCGTAACACCCAAAAATTGGTACCTAATTGATTATCAAGTGTCTTTAATGTCGGAAATTTGAAAGTTTTAAGATGCAAACCTCTTTTAATTAGAATGTCTCAATTTTGAAAATTAAGGCTCACTTATTTCAAACGAGTCAAAACATCACATCCAGTAAGTTAGGACGCAACATTTTAAAACCTTTGAAACTAAGCTCGTCTTTCTATCTCATAACAACAAAACGCCATATCCAGTAAGTTAGGACACTATGTTTTGAAATCTCGAAATAATTGTTTAAGTTTTGAAAACTCAAAATCACTTAGAAGGGTGCTTGACTATTCAAATTCAACGAGAAAAGTCGCAACTCAGTAAGTTAGGGCACTACCTTTCTCGAAGTTTCCAAACATCAAGCATTGCCTTTTATTTATTTTTTAAAAAAAAACCTTGGAATATAATTTTAAATGACGTTTTAGGATGACATATTAATGCATCATGAAGCATAGATGTACAAAATATTCTAACATTTCCATACAAACATAAATAATATCATTAAGACAAAACTAAATAACATGAACATACATTTAATGAAAAAAATCATACTAGGGTAAATATAAGATAATAAACAAATAAAAACATGAGTAAACTAAAAGAAAAACATAATACATGCAAAAATTATACAACAATATATTTCATAAAATAGCACATAAAAGAAATAATTAAACATAGCATATAAAAAAATGAAACTATGCACAAATAAGATAAATGACATACACTAAAAAAATGAATAAATAGAACATTTCCAAATTATAAAAATATAATGCAATAGTTCAAAATACATGAAATGATAATATAATATATATACATGCATAGAAAACATATATTTGAAAATAAACTATATAAAAAGGTTAAATATTATAATATATAAAATACATAATCAAATGTATAAAAGATAGGAATAAATATACATATTTGAAAAATGAAGAAATTAAAATAAAAAAAGGTTGAAAAACTAAGATAGACGAAGAATAAAATAAGAACAAACCACAGAGAGTAAGAACTCAAGAGGGAGAGAAATTTGAGTGAATGCTCTAAAAAATTCTTATTGCTTCCCAAAACTCAAGTGTGTTACAATGAAGGGAGAGGCCTCTATTTATAGTTGAACCTCCTTAAATCCAACGGTACAGATCAATTACATCAACGGTTAAGATTAAAAGGTATCTACAAATTAAATCTCTAAGATTACAAAATCATATCTTCTAAGATTGCATATCATATCTAAGATTGCAATCATATCTAAGATTGTATCATATCTAAGATTGCATATCATATCTAAGATTGCAATCATATCTAAGATTGCATCTCATATCTAAGATTGCATATCATTGAAGATTATATTTCCATATGAGTCAAGCTTGTAGATAGACCTTAAATCTTTTCAAGTAATGGGCCATTCCAATCGAGCCAAATTATATTTGTAATTCTGGACTGAACTTGGACTTTTTTTTTGGGTTTATTATATTTTTGTTTTTGGACTTATTTTTGGGCCCAGGCAAAATTGAGTGTCTACACATATAACGAGGATAATATTCCCATAATGAATTTGAAGAAATTGATACATCTTCTCTACATATTTTATACAAGAAAATAGGTCATACGACTATCATACTTTATAACTTCAAGAGTTGGCCACTATACAAATGTTAGATATATAATAGCTCAAAAATTTAAGTAGAGCAAGCATGCAACACCCTAGATTCATTTATTCAAGTTTCACTTTTGTAAAGTATTATAATATACTTTTGAATTCATAATTGTGTCTATAATATAAAACACTATTGGTCAATCAATTAATACAACTAAATGATACACTAAAAATGATCTTGTCTTTTTCTCATATCTCTCTTTTCCAATTTAGCTGCTATCTATATGCCCCATTAGATCAAATCATTTATGATCATTGGTAGCATTCTAAGATAGATAACATTGAATGAAAACTTCAAGTAACAGTCAAAGGTCATAAGGGTACTAAATAGAGATCATATTTGATCTCATGGGTCTCACACAACTTTGAAGCATAGATCAATTCTTTAGTTATCCATATTGCTCGTATAATGCACATGTGGTATAAAACACATGTTACGGTATTACTCTCCATTTCCCTTTGGAGCATATGTCTTTCTTACAAAATTGATGTAACGTCTAAAAAATTAGTTTTAATTTGTGCAAGCATATCAAATAATTTAATTTGGTTCAGAGGATAGGTGTTGGGTGTGTGTGCATGGGGTTCTAGGTTTGAGTCATTTTCCTTGAATTTTGTTAATTTTGACTCAATCCCTATCCTTGATCTTTCGCTTAAGTCTTATTTCCATAAAAGTTATGATAGAATGAACTTGCTGGTTTGGTGGTAAGGCATTTGTTAGCTTACCTTTAGGTATGGAGTTATATTTTTGCTACTCTCTGTTTGTTGGTAGATGAGTTCATTTTTAACTATAATTAAAGTTGATAGGATTTTGTGGGATAAGTGGTTCACCAGAATATCATTTTAGTTTTATTTTATTTTTTATCAAAAGAATAATATCCCTTTGTTTTTTTTTCTTCTCATTTATTACATGTTCATACAACCACCCATATCACGCTTTTTTTTTCTTTTCTCCTTGATTGCCGAAATTGTTCTTGACTTTTACCTTCTTCTTGGACTATTCTTGAATATTGTCATTGGTTCGATTGCTTGGATCATATTCCATTCTTAGTTTAAGTTTCGTTTGAATACTCTTTTGGTTTTTCATTATCATTTTACTTCTAGTCGATTTTTGGGTAAGCTGAGATTGTTGGTATATTTTACATTCACAGTTTTGATTAGTATCTTGTGACTTTTGATTAGGAAAAATGTGTGAAAATCAGAACCTTCTAGCAGAATAATTATAGTTTTCGATGTTATTTCAGATAAGTAAGCGTTTGAATTTCGCATGAGGGGCTGAAAGTTGAGTTATTTATTTTTAGATGGGTTTCGATAGTTAATTGGTGAGATTTGATGAATGATTGTAGGTTTTGAAGTGCAATAGTCGTGTTTATTTTCAAATCAGCAATCAGGTGTGTGATCTACTCAAAAAAATTACAGAACTAGGTTGTTTTTCAAAACTTCCCAGTGTTACACGATCGTGTGATAGACTGTGTGCGTTACATGGCCATGTGGTAGTCGTGTGCCAGGCTGTGTGAAGCACACGATTGTATGTGATTTTGTAGCTCGTGTAGAGCACACGACCATGTGAAACTTCATAGACCGTGTGGGTAGGCTGTGTAGACTACACGGGCCAGCCTTTTGGGTCGTGTTGGCCAATTTGGCCAATTTTTAGGCCGGATTAAGGGCCATTTGAGGGACTTAAAATTTGGGTCTATAGGTTTGTATGGGGCTGGAAAAGCGTAAGTTTTAGTACGTAACAATATTTGGATAAGCTTAAGAGGTATGTTAATTAAGATATGTTACAATTAAACCATATGCTACGTTATGATCTATATGAAAATATGTGTGTATGCATGCCATATGATATATGATATATGATATAAATATGTATGATATATGATATATGATTATAATATGCATGTGTTTTGGAGGTGGGTTATGATATGATGGAAGAAGTATATATGGCAGTTTATATTGCAATTATGGCGGCTAGACAATAAATATATGTAGGACAGCTTAGCTGCAAATATATGAGTGACACATCACCACATATTGGTGTGATTGGGTGGATGGACTCTTGTAGTCCTATATGGTGTGATTGACTGGACAGAGATGGTGTGTAACAAATCAGGGCAGGACATGATATAATATGATATGCTATGTTACAATATGATATGATATGCTACAATATGTTATGATATGATAAGATATAATCTTTACAAAATCTGATATGTTATGAAATATTCAAAGATATACTTTGATCTGAATTCTGATATGCTATGGGACAATCTAAAATATATTTTATGTATTGAAATTATGGGTCAAATCCCACAATGGGCTTAAAGCTCATGTCTTTGTTTGCTTCGTTTTAGGTGATCCTCTAACTTAGGATTGGACGGCTACTCTGGAGCTCCGATTTCATATTTTTGGTTCAAGTATTATGGACTTTATTTTTGTTTAATATAGACATTTTGGACTTTCTTGGGTTTTTATTTAGTTTGGGACATTTGAAGTTTTGTTTAGAATGTTAGTATTGTTTTAGTATTTATTTTACAAAAGTTTTTATCTTTTAATGACGCTAACTAAAGATAACTAAATATGAACAACAGTGTGAAAATCGATATGTTGTAAGGCTTTTAGCTACAAGATTAATTGAAATTCTATAAAGTGATTTATCTTGCAAACGTTTAAATTAAATTGAATTTGATTTTAGTTAAATTATTTAAGTTATGGTTTCGAAAAATTTGTACGTTTTTCAAAGATTTATTCAAATTGGTTTCCTTTTTGCTAAAAATTGGTCTCCATCAAAATTAAACATTTGTTTCTTTTACATGTACGATATAACCTTTATAATCTGACCGTATCATCTAGGCCGAGAATGGGGTGTTATAATTGATACCATATAGGTGATAGTTCATATACACTCAGTATCTAACTTGAGTCCAACTCTACTTCTTAATAAATTTAACAAGACTTCCACCTGGCATAAAAGATAGATAAAGTGAATTATGGGATCCTTTATTCACTTTCGATCACAATTTCATCACTATGTGACCTAATCTTGATCCATTATCAATGTGGTCTTATTTTAAGCTCGAGCTCTCTTTAAAGCTTTTAGTTTTAAAGCTTAGAACTAATCTCATCACCATCTAGCACTAAGCCATAGAGGTGACTGTCTATGTGAGAAAACCAGTCATTTGTCTAATATACCTTTAATCTTATATATGTGTACTTAACATATACACACACATACACACGTGTATATGCTTTCATGAAACAATATATTGAATTTTTGTATGCATTAATTATACAAATGAAAAGTACTGTTCAACTTGAACAACTTCGAAAGTACACTAATTCTATGCATTCCCAGAGGTTTAATATGTCCACTATACATTCTCTAGAAATCATTTCATAAACTAATTTGCAATCATCTTGTGCAAAGATATGTACTACGTGTTGACTTTCTTTTGTGTAACCATGTCTCTCACTTAATTATTCTTAGTATCTAAGTGTTTGGCCCTTGAAATTATATGAGATTCCTCATAAATGCAATTGTACATTCCCAATAACCCTTGAGGCAGGAACTGTGTTAAATTGAGAGTCAATATGTTATAATTTGAGAAGGTTATAAAATAAAAATTATTAATGTTAGTAGAGAGTAAAGATAGAAGCTGAAGGTAATTGAAAAGGCTCATATACTATGAGAAATAGATCCGGGTTATCGACTTAATGGTAAGAGAGTGTAAAGTATTGGGGTAAAAGTGAGAAAATTAAGAGTGAATGATTAGATTGAATTGAAGGAAAAAAAGGGACTAGAAGTGAAAATTAACCAAAAAAGAATATGTCTCATGAATGGTATTGTAGAGAAAGTTAAGGGGATAGATGGTTAATGTACAATTTAGATAAACATGACATGAATATTGATTAAGGACTAAATTGTGTTAAATTGTGATTGTTTAGAATAATTCACAATAATTTTATTTTGCTTAATTGTTAAGGTCAAAAAAATATAAAAGAAAAAAGATATTTATCATCATTTTTGTGTCACCCCTATAGGAAGAAAGAAAATAAAAATTTTGTAAACCTTACTTTTAGTCCTTATTCACCATTTCGCAGTATTCCAAGCTTAATTCCTCCAATTTCTTTCTGAATATTTTTTGAAATCAATAGAGAAGCTTAGTAGTTACCTTAGTTTCATGAGACGTGCATCTATAATTGTCCTGGAGGAGAGAGAAAATAAGAATTAGGGTTGGATTACAAGAGACCAAGGTAAATATGGTAAGTTTTACACGGATTCCATGTTAGTTTTATTTGTAGAGTATATATATGGTATTTGACTATAATTTCGATAAGTAAATCTTGTATGTTTTGATATGAAAATGAATAAAAAAGAAGAGAAGTGATCAACAACTTAGGGACAAAGGTAAAGAGATAGCCAAAGAGTAGAAAAAGAAGAAAGTTTGATTCCAAGCCTTTGATTGTAAGTACAACAATAATTTACTTACTTGAATAATATCTAAGTATAGAATTTTGTTAAATTAATTATATTAATATTTATGTGATTAATTTTTTTACATGATTATGTTAATATTTAATATAAGATTGGTTAGCGAATGTGTTAAAATTTATTGGATATTAATTATAAGGTAATATTATGTTTTGTATTAAAAGTATGGAAAAAAGGAACTAATTTGTAAAATAAGGAAAAAAATTATATGAAAGGTAAAAATTATGATTGAATTTTGAATCGATGGGGAATAAATTGAAAAGAATTCAAAAGTATATAAATTATTGACCTGCCGCCAAATGTGGTGGTAGTTTTAGTACATTTCGACACTTAAGAAGCATGTTTTCTAGTCATTTTATATTTAATTATCGCATTTTCAGCTTTCACGGTTTAGATTTAATTGTGTGTAAAATAAGCGTTTTAAGGCAAAAATTGATGTTAGTTGACCTAGTAGGCCAATACAAGCCTTAGGTAGTTCTATTATGTTTAATTGAGTGTGTAGGATGCGTATTTATAAGCCTAACAACCTTATGGATGACACCCAAGTGTAACACAAGTTTTCCGAGATGCAACACATGAAACTGGAACTCGAAGCCCAATATATTAGTGTCGTGTTGTAACACACACTGTCTGTGTCACAACATAGGTCTGAACATGGGAAACAAGAATCAACAAGGCTAAAATCATCTGCACAATCAATAATTTTCGAGATTATGAATAATAGACCTAGTTAAAGTTTCTAAACATCCCTATAAATAGAAAGGTTATTGCTAATATATAAGCATCCCTATAGTAGATTTAGGTTTTATTTTGTTTTATTTTTAGTATCTAAGTACTTTGTTCTTTTTCATTAGGTTCGATTTGAACCTAAGTCTTTTCTATTGAAGTATTCAATAGTTCTATTTCTTAGTTGTTTTGCAAACATCAAAATTACTTAACTGTTAAGAGATTACGCAACTCTGAGCACATTCGATTCAATAAACTGAGCAATTTCTTATCATGTCTCTTTCTTTAATTTATTTATTTTCTTTTACATGCTTAAATCAAATCTAAGAGTTATGGCCTCTAAATCTACGAGAGTCTAAGTATCTAGGGAGATTAATGAGTGGATTTGGGAATAGTTAATGGAGGAATTAGGGTTTCTTGATAGGAATTATCTAGTTTATATTATGTGTGTCTAAACCCTAGGATTGACGACCTTAGGAAGTAATCTAGGTTAAACCAGGTTGGGAGATAAGTTTGTTGAGTTTTAACACCCTGAATTATTTAATCTTATTTTTTTAAATTTGTCATAATTAAGTATTTGCTTCAGTGGTTAAGTGATATAAGTGCATGTTTAAGGTCTTAGGTTCAAGTCCCACTGTTAGGAAAATTCTGCTATTTTGATCTTAGCCTTATCCCTGTTGGGTGGGCTTATGTTATATTTTTGGTGAACTCATATTAGAATGAGCTTGCTGGTTCAAGTGGTAAGGTGTTAGCTTACCTTAGGGTCTTGTGTTTGAACCCCCGTGTGAGCGAAGGATATTACTTTTGCTTCAGTTGTGTGATAGATATTCGGTGGAAGTGAAACTCTGAGGTAGTTGGATGTGGTTAGTGGGTAGGATTCTGTGGGTTAATGTTGGTTAGTGGGTTAATGGGGAGTTGGAGAATTTAGTGGTTATTGTTTTTTTTTTTAATTTTTTTCTTTTCCCAAAAATTCCTTTCCACACTTGACGTATTTTCTTTTCTTATTTCCCAAACTCTTTTTCTTCCAAACATTTTTTTCCCTGTCTTTCTCTGCAAACTTCTTGTTTCTTCTTTTCTTTGAATTCTATTGGTGAAACATTTGTTCAAATCGCTTGTTTTGGTTCCGTGTTCCCTGTTTGGATTGTGGTAGGTAAGTGTTTTTAAGTTTGTGCAATAGTGGGTTGTTTTCGGATGTGTTAATGTTGTGAATTCTTGTGGTAGGTGTTAATCAAAGGGAACGATGTAATACCCGGTTTTAGCTAAATTAGAATAGTGGTTTTGGAACCACAAATTCGAGGTTGGAAAATTATTTTTAATATTATTTTTGGTGCTTATAGCATGTGATTAGATATGTGTGAAAGTTTCATGGAATAATTTTATCGTTTGGATGTTTAATTTGAAAAAAGGACTAAATCGTATAAAATGTAAAAGTTGCATTGTAACACTCAAAAAATTGGGCCTAGAAATATTGGGTTTGGAGTCTGAATTTGGGTAGAAGATGGCCCGAGATAGAATTATTGATGTTTTAACTTTTTACGAGAAATTATTATCAATATTGTTATTAATTATTTTGTGTAGGATCTAAGTGAATTACGATGGTTTTATAGTGTGGGAAAAGGCTTGGGTTCGATTCAAGACTCTAGCAAAAAAAAAATTAAATTTTATGCTACCTTAGGAAATCTAGGCAGTAGGCCTTATTAATAATTTGGGCTGAGTTTTAGCACAAACAAGCACCTAGCCCAGTGGCTAAGCATGCTAGAAGGGCGTGGGAGGTGCCTGGGTTCAAGGCACGGCGCGCGCAAAAGGTTGTTTTTTTAGTATTCAGGTTGTGGTTAAAATAGGGCTTAAGATGAGTTGCGAGCATAAACCAACAGAAGGAGTGCCCGTGGCGCAGTGGCAATAGCGTGCTGGGCTCGCGGAGAGGGCGTAGGTTCGAGTCCTCGCACGGGCGAATTCTATTTTTTTTAAGTCTGGCCAGAACTGAAGTAGGTAAGGGTTATAGATTATTGTGGCAGTATTATATCGAAAACAAGGTTGTGTCTCGGTGGCTAGCAGCGTGGGGTGTGCCTAGAGGACTTCGGTTCGAGCTGTAGTGCGCGCGAAGGACGCTCTTTTTGCTGCATGATGAAGCGGTGGATAAGGCTGCTGATCGGTTATGAGTTTGAATGAAATTCAAACATTGAATTTGGCCAAGAATTAAGGAGTAAAACATGGAATTTAAGTCAGGAAGGAATTGTGCCGAAATTGTTCTTTTTAATTTTGGGGTTTTATGAGTTGTTTCCTTCTTGTTCATCTTTTCTTCATCAAGAATCGAGCCTATCTTCTTCTACTCTTCTCTTCTCTTTTTACTCATCTTTTCTTTCGATTAAAGATAGCTTATTACTCTTAAAAGCTGAAACCCGAATTTCCTTGGAAGCCGATTGTTCCTCTTGGCCGAATCTTTTACCCTATTTATTCTAATCCTTCAAGAGTCGAAAACCCTCAACTCTCTTATTCATTACTGATTATTTCCTCTTCTTCATAAAACTTCTTTTCATCTCTTTTATATTAAAGCTGAACCTTAACCTCTCATCTGCCGATAATCTCTTCTATTTTGGTAACCCATTCTTCTATTTTCTTCTTAAACCGAATTAAGCATACCTCAGAATAGGTTTTAGAAGCCGAGTCATTACATCTATTCTCTACTCGTATTTTGGGGATTTGATCCACATCAGATCGGGAATAGGAAGGTACTTGGGAATGTTCCTGGCAAGTGAATCTTCGGTAAGTGCTCAGATCTCATCTCTCTGTTCATTATTTCGGGAAATAAGAAAAGCCGGAAACCCCTATTCACATAGGGTGGCTATCGACTAAGACTAAAGGGTTATTGGTTTTGTTTATTTTTCTATTATGAGTAAGGTGGGCTACAGGCTGTCAATCAAGTAGCAGTTGGAGGTTAAAATCTTTGGAAAGACTAGATCTAGTAGTTGAGGATTGACGAAGGTAAGTGGTTAAGGATGCCTATTATGGCCGAATGTGGTAAGTAATTGTTTCGTAAGGCTATCATCGATTTGTAAACTAATAGCATAGTGATTGATTGTAAGATACCATGGAAGATTTCATTAACAGTCGTCGCAAGCAGGTGTGTAAACGAAACCCACTAGTAGACTAGATCGGCTGTCGAAATGTCGAAAAGTCAGCATTTCGAGAACTTGCGAGTGTGCGAGCGCTCGTGGGATTGTTTGTATTGATAATTTTGATAACTTCAACGGTAAGATTGCAAAGTGCGCAATTTCGTGCACCTCGGTGAATTTGGGCTTCGATGGGCCGAAATTGAGTAATGGGCAACGGGCCCATTTCGGTAAAAATGTTCGGTAAGTATTCTGAAGACACGTTAATAACTGTAATGAGCATGAAACCCTAAAAGGACTGATAAAATTGCTAAAATACCTCTGTAAGGTAGAATTACCGTAATACCCTTAAAAGAGTAAGTTTACAATTACGCCCCTCGAGGGTAAATAACTGTTCTTCCGCTATTGTCTGACTGTCTTTCTGAAGCATGCCTTGTTAATTATAAATATATTCTGCATACATGTCATACTGCATGGGGTTGGGTTTTGTTATGGAGGAAGAACCCGTTCTGGTGGCTGTGCCACATATTCTGATATAAGCAGCTTTGCTGTGGATTATAGTTAGTGCCGCAAGTGGTGCTAACACTGTAAGTGTAGGGATGGCGTGGGTGATTTATTCCCCACAGGAAGTGTATGGATGGATGGAGGCAAGTGCAGGGTTGGATGGGTTATCATGCATTAATCATATGAGACTGTTTTGTTATGGGCCAACTGTATTGAAATGGGCCCAACTGTGTTAATATGGGCAAGGCCCAATATATCTCGACTTGTAATAGGGCTACGACCCAGATTAATATTGATATGGGATAAGGCCCAGTTAACTCTGATTTCTGAATAGGGCTTAGGCCCAGTAAAGCTTGAACTGATTTGGGCTCTGGTTGGGATACTTTACACACTGAGTTTTCCAAACTCACCCCTTCCTTTTTACCCTTGCAGGTAAGCCTTAAACTGGGGACTTGGAGCTAGTAGGATTCAGGGTGGCCAAGTGGACAGCGCAGATGGTTTTTAATTAAATTAGTAGTTCTTTAAGTTATTTTTCAGTTATATTTCGAGTTGTAACAAGGCCACTTTAATTATTTTTAACTGTTTTTAGTATGTTTTGTTAGCTTATATATGATATTGTTTTAATTGTTTGAAATTGAATAGCTCTAGGTCGCGTTTTAAAAGGGTTACTTGATTTCAAAATATCGCGATAACAAAGCAAAGCTTCCGCAATGAAAACGTTTTCAAAATTAATAACCTTTTCAAATGGTTTTATACGGATTGGTTTTTCATGAACAATCACTCAGTTCAAGTGTGACAATGGTTGTGTGCATGTCTAGGATTGGATCCGTGGAGAGCTGGGTACTTAAGCAGTCTAATTGACTCACCTCCTCTTTTCTGGCATCCTACCTGGTGCACAACTTCTATTCACTTTGATCTATAACGAAGATATTCTTTAAACACTAAGAAAGACTTTAGATAAAACATGACTTTTCTAGTAACGCTTCAATGTGACACGCTGGATTCGGTCAAAACGTCTGGGCCGGGTTTGGGGTGTTACATGCATTCTACTTGTTTAAAGTGCTTAATTGCTATGGTTTATTGAATGGAAGGTCCTTATGATGAAATTAGACCATTGATAGTGGATATTGACATAAATGGGCATTAAATGGATGATATTAAATGTTTTATAATAAGGTTAATTTAGTAATTTGGTTATTAAAGATTAATAAAATATAATAAAAACAAACATATCATCACCTTTAGTCCATCTTCACTGAAAGTTAAAAGAGAAAGAAGCTTGGGAAGCATTTTAGGGTTCGGCCCTTGTTCATCTTGATTGAGGTATGAAATTTATTCGGTTTTTGATGATTTTTATGTTTTTGTGATCGTTGCTTTCAGTACTAGCTAGCCCATGCCCTAATTTTTGAAATTGTTGGTGATTTCATGAAGTGCCATTGATGATAGCTTGATGTTTTTGAATGTTGATGATGGAAAATGAATAATTGTTGATAGATTTTCATGTTTTGTAAAGTGATTTTTGATGAAAATGCTTAAATAGGATTAAATTGTGAAATTTGTAAAATGTGTGGTTAAATGTGTGAAATGTTGATTAATATGGGCTGCTAGGGGCTTAAGGGTAATTCGGCCAAGCATGGAATAGTGATATTTTGTGTAATTTGTGTTTTTATGAATTAAGGACTAAATTGTAAAAATATGGAACTTTAGGGGCAAAAGTGTAAAAATACCTAAATATGTGTTTGTGGACTAAATTGAGTAATTTGATAAATAAATGAGTTAATTTTGAATGTATATAGATTAAAAATGAAAGAAATCGGATTTAGATTGGGGAAAATCGAAGGTTATTGAATAGTCGACCCGATACGTCAATCCCTAATACTAGGTAAGTTCATATACAAATGAATGTATTTAAATTGAATTATATATGTTTCATTATTATTGAATTGCTATGAATTTTGAACGAGCAAATATGAGCAAGAATCGACGAAGTTACGATATTCGAAAGTCCCGTATGAACCTTAGGAATAGCATAGGATACGAATGTCATGACATTAGGATTACCAAGATGTGATTACATGTAAGACCATGTCTGGGACATTGGCATTGTATTGTGATTACGTGTAAGACCAGTCTGGAACATTGGCATCTTTATACAATTTCATATAAGACCCTATCTGGGACAGTGACATCTATAAGTGATAAAATGTAAGACCATAACTGGGATATGACATTGTACGAGATTTGTGTGATTTACGTGTATCCTTAATGATTCTGAATGGTTCAACGGGCAAAGTCAAGTCAAGAAAGAATGTGTGAATGAGTTAAATGATTCAGGTATGTACGAGATTCATACGAGTATTAAAAAGGGAAGTATTTGATTAATTCAATTATGATATTGAATATGTGTACAATGAGAAAGGTTTGTGAACTTGTATGTGTTTAGTTATGCTTAGCATATTTGAATTGATATGCAAATATTCTTATGATGACTTTACTTGTATATGGCTTACTAAGCTTTTAAAGCTTACTTTGTGTGTTCTTTCCCTGTTTTATAGATTATCAAAGCTAGCTCGAACTCGGGGATCGTCAAAAAATGTGATCACACTATCGATCATCTTGTTGGTACTTTTGAAGCTATGTATATATATGGTATATGGCATGTATAAGCTAGTGTCATCTTGGCATGTTTTAAACTTTGAATTTAGCTGTGTAAGTTGGCTTGTAAATGGTGTTGTTGATGAAGTTGAATTTGGCCTATGTTATGAGTTAATATATGATATGCAATGTATTTATGATGCCTTATGTTTTGGTAGGCTTGATATGGTCATTTTGATGGGTTGATGGATAAGTATTTAGTAAATTGTTAATGATGTGTTATGGTTTCAGAAATGGTAAGCTTTGGTATAATTTAAGATAATGTTTTGATGCCATTTTGGTTTGGTAAATGCTTGATGATTTGGTTTATGTCTAAATGTGGATATTAGTCAAGTAATATTTGGATTTGACATATTGATTTGGTATGTTTTGGCTATGGATTTGAGAAGTTAAGAGGATGATTTATAAATGGCATAAAATGTGCATGAAATAGCATGTTTTGGTTGACTATTAATGTATTGAATTGGTACAAATGTTGTGGTTTAGGTATGCTTGAGAAAGGGTGAGAAATGTGGCTTCAACCAAGCTTATTTTAACTCCACACAGCCAAGCACACGGGCGTGTGGCTTAAACGTGGTGACACATGGCCTTGGTACACGGTTGTGTGTCCCCTGGGGTAGCCCTTCGAATTAAGACAGCATACCCTACAGGTTTGGCATGGCCTAGACACACGGGCGTGTCTATTGGCCGTGTGAGACACATAGGCTAACACATGGGCTTGTGGTCAGCAGTGTGACCCAAGTTAGTAATCCCTCTAGTTTTCTTACGGCCATGGCACATGAGCATGTCTTTGGCCATGTGGTGCAAGTTAGTATGTATGCCTTATTTTCACATGGCCTGTAACACGAGCATGTCTGGTGGTCGTGTGAGGCACGTGGCCTATTCACATGGGCGTATGACCCTTGAATGCTTGAAAATTTTATAAGTTTCCCAAAGTTCGCAAATGTTATTGGTTTAGTCCCGAATCACTTCTAAGCTTGTTCTAAGGCTTTGAAGAGCCTTGTAAGGGACAATATGAATGTGTTCTGCATAATTATGACCATGAATGTTTAAAGTATGTAATATTGATGTAATTTGATCGATAATGATATTCCGGCGATGGATACTGGTTAGAGGTGTTACAATCGAGTTTCGTCTGCGATCATGTAGTGTGTTGGACTGTCGTAATTATTTTAGTAAGTGATAGATCCTATTGATTGGGTAAAACTTTTGAGTATGACGATTAGGGTTTTGGTAATTTGGTTTTTCGGTACTTAGAATTGATCATTTGAATGGCGTTTTTAGGTTTCAAAGGTCTCAGGATTACTGTAACATAAAAAACGAGCCAGGTATATAATGAAAACACAAGAAAATGACGTTCGATGAAAGTAAAAAAACTAGCCTGTCGATGCCACACGGGCATCTGTCCGACCGTGTACGACACAAGGTCGTGTGACGGGTGAGTGTGTGGCCATGTGGGTCACATGGCCTAGGCCTATTTGGGCGTGTAAGCACACACAGGCATGTGAGCCCAAAATCCTATATTTTTCCCTAGGGTCGTACATGTCATTCCGATCGACTGTGGATGCATGAAATTTGATTCTGAAAGACTGGTTTGAATACTATGAAGTATAATATGTATGATCTGTTTGTTCTGTATAAACGTATATAATATTTGTATTTGAGCATGTAGGAGATGTTGTCTCTGATATTTTTGTTTATCTATTATCTGTATCTGTGTATGGGGTGGGATTTGTTTATATGGAGAAAGTATTTTGTGAGGTGACATTTTGCTGATATATTGACAACATGGCTGCAACCTATTCTGATAAGTGTCGTATAGACACTACGTGGTGTGCAGGGATGAGTGGGTGTTTTGTACCCCACGTGGTATGTTGGGATGGTCAATGTTGGTGTATAGAGGATGGGGGATAGGACCTTGCATATCTACATGATTCTGATATGATCTGACTCTATTAAGGACTTATGTCCTCTTCTGTTCTGTTATGTTGGAAATATGAATTATATGCATGTATGTTTCCGTTGAGTTACACACTGAGTTTTTGAAAACTCACTTATGTTGTCTATTATGTTCAAGAAATCCTTAGGCATAGGTAGGTCGGTGTGACGGAGGCTCAGTAGTGACCACTAGTTTGTGAATTGCTTTTAAATTACGATTTTATTTAAATTTCTTGTTTTTCTTGAAAGTTTTGTAAGTTTGGGACTATTCGGAATTTTGGGTTTCTTTTAGGTTTTGTTGTTGGTTTTGGTTTTGATGAAGTTTTCTGCGATGCATAACAAACAATTTTACGGAAATAATGATTTCACAAAAATAAACATTTTGGAAAATACAATTGGTTTTCAAAATATAGCGACTCTTAAGATTTCCGCTGCGAATCATGTTTTTCTGAAAGGACAAACTATCGACGGTTTCAGTAATGAATATGATAATAAATATGTTTTGTAAAATGTGGAATCCTTTTTAGCAGTAAACTACGAGAGATTCTTAACACGATAAGATTAGATTCGAAACCCCTATTTGTAATATTTCCAGATTTGGTCATAACGTTTAGGCCGAGTTTGGGGTGTTACATGAGTATATCATAATTTATCCTATAGGGAAAGCGAGGTTGAAAGATAAGTGAGTACCTGACGATTAGTTAATTAGTAGAGGTCGAGAGGTAATACTAGTTAATTAATAGCTAATTCCATTTAAAATTGAATTTTGAAGTTAATTACAACCACTGAAACGAGATAATCTTTTGTCTGTTATTCTGATTTAATTGTTTGTCAATTTCCTATTTACTCAATTTAGTTTTATTTAGTGTATGGTTTTTATCTCTTTTTTATTTGTCGTAATATAATTTTTTAATTATTACTATTTAGACTTGTTATTGTAGAAGTAGATTTTTTATTCAATTTGTACTCCTTTGGGTACGATCCTCAGAATACATCCATGTGTTCCGTTGTACACATCTATATTACAAATTGACTCATATACTTGTAAAAATCACTAATTTACTTTAATATATTTTTTGAATTTGTATATTGTTATTCTTTTACGTTCTTTAGAATTTTTATTTTTTTTATAATTTAAAAAAATAAAAATTTTTAAATCCATCGACTAGACAATCGATTTTCAATTGAACCGATCAAATCATCAATCCAACCAATTTCTAAACTAAAAATAAAAGAAATAAAAACCTATCAATTTTAAACAGTAATAGACTAACCGCTATAAAAAGCTATCAATTTTAAATAGTAACAAGCTGATAGCTATCTCTCACTTTTATTATTATCATCTCCCAAGGAGCCACTCTTTTATATATTATGTTTTTATTTATTTAAAATTTATCGCGATTAAAACCTTATTTTTTAACAAGTCAATTTCCTATTTTTTTATTCATTTGCACATATTTTTCATTTTTAAGGTTAGGTATAGCATTGAGCCGATTTCAATTAATAAAATAAATAGGGCTCAGTATTTTTTTTGGTTTTGGGCCAGAATAGTTAAATCCAAAACACAAAAATCGGTTGAACTAATATTTTTCCAATCTATTTGGTTTTTTATTCATGACCTGACGACAGTTCTCATCGATTGGCGGCACAACCATTTATTTAGCTTATTCTAGGCTAGTCTATTGGCTGATTCTCAGTCTGGCTGACTAGTTTGGTCTAATTTTGAAAACACTGTAAAAAACTACATCAATAATGAATCTGGAAAAATGAATGTCCAAATTAAGATAACCTTGGATGTCCAATCGCCTAAGTTTATTTTTTACTTTAATTTTTTAATAAATTTTCTATAAAATTATTTTTTTTGACATAGCACTAACACAAGAGCATTGTAATGATTGACTCAAAAACTATTAATGACCACACCTGTCACACCCTCAAAAGTTAAGTTAGGGTTGGAATGATAATTTTGGGGATTTATTTGAAATGCTTACAAATTGATAGGGCTTTAGTTCAATTAGGAGAAATTGGTGGATTGATTGATGAAAGGTCTGATTTCAACCTTGGTTTCATTGTGTTTAAACTAGGAATATTTTATTAGGAGACATGATGATTATGGACGTGTACATTTGGTTGTTGAGTTTAGGATCGGTGTAGGAAATGCGTCATTAGTATATAAGGGAGAGATGTTATTCTCTGGTGTACTTTATTTTTCTGTTCTTTCTTCATCTTCTTTATTGGTTTGGTTAAAGGAAAGAAAGATTAAAAGTAGTCTGCATGGAGGAAAGAAGCTAGGTTTTGTACAAAAATAATGAATAGTTTACCAAGTTGGTAAGCTTCTTACCCTTTCTAGTTCACTTATTTAAGTAAAGGAAAGAAAGTTAAGGATTTCAGTTGTCTGTCGGTGTTGTTTTGTTATGGTCAATAAGTTATGGTTGTTATGATGATGAATTATCTTCATTGAAAATTCTTAACTGGTTGTTATATTTTGTAAGCTAGAGACTCAGGTAGCAAAGGAAGCTAAGTTGATGGTTTTGGCGTCAACCTCCAAGTGAGTTCCAGAACTCATGCCTTAAATGAATGTTTATGTTTTGGTATTATTTTTAGTTTTGTAAACACTATTCTAAGATGATGCATTCTATGGTTGAATGATATGTAATTGATGAATTACTTTGTAAATAAATATTGATGCATCGTGAGAACTATTGTGTTGGTATGGAAATATATGAAATGTTGGCGTCATGTGTGACGTGCATAAACTGTAGTGTTGATAGAATGCTTGTGTATGAATGCATGTGCATGAATTATGCAGATTTGAGGGTTGTTTTGGCAGATGAAGATGATGAAATGTCACATTGTGAACTCTGTGCCAAGTGTTATCTTGCTTTGCAGAGGCTTGGGCGAATAGTACTTAGAATGTACATGGATGGTTTTCGACTTTATGGAGGTTCGGTTGTATTGTATGGAGATATATGCACAAATGAATATGATAACCCAATCTGGGATCTATGAATGTGTGAGACTCTCCGTACTCTAAGGCTCAAAGCCTCATATGTGAAATGGAAGTCTATGGCCATGGAATTTGAAAGTTATGAAAGATATGGAAGTTTGCCAAGACTATTTTATATGTGGAAGTCCACCAGGACTATTTTATAAGTAGAATTCTGCAACAAAGGGATTCACTTGTATGTGTCTACCAAGAAGGAGTTCACTCTCTTATAATCTATCATTATGTACGATCTATTTGTTATGCGAATTTGTAAAAGAAAGATATGACAGTGTAACATGACTATTTCATATGTATGATTCCATAAATAGGGGATTCACTTTTAAGAATCCACCAACATGTTACCTGTTGCTAATAGTGGACCACTATGAATGGGATATTTGTTATTGTAAAACAGAGGTAAGATCCAACGATACACTAGATTTTCCTGTTTGATTAAGATGAGTTGATCTTTTTATTAATCTGAAATGGAGGGTTTTTCTTATGAATCTACTGATATGTTTCGTTAACCATGAAAAAGTAGACTTAGGTCTGAAGCAAGAACCCATGAGGATCGTAATACGAATCTAAGTCTTGTAGAACAAGCTATTAATAGCAGTTTGTAACTAGAACTATCTGCCAACATATGCCTTATTTGAATTATCTATATTTATTTGAGGCAAAGGCTGATATGAGAATCATTTAAGAGTTTTCTTTCATAAGTCCCTAAGTAAGAATACGCAAAAAATTCTCTCAAGGAAGTTGATGTATATAAGACCGCACAAGCAACTATTAAGGATAGAGTTCGCAAGAATAATCCACTAAAAGGTCAAATGTTTAAATACATTCTGATATTACATATGTGAAGTCTCATCAGTGTAACACCCCTATCCCGTAACCGTCGCCGGAATAGGTAAGGGGCATTACCGGACTTGTAACTCATGTCAGAACAGTAAAATTTTGAACTTTTTCTTGAAATAAAGATCATTCATTTAAATAAGTACTAAGCACAGCCAGGGATAAAATTTAAACTTCTCTAAGTAAACATTCAAAAGATGCCATTTTCGCATGGCTTATATACATTAACCAAAGTATCCTCTCACTACTAGTCTATTCTATACACGCCATAAGATAATCCAAAACGTAGCAGTACCAAACAATGGATAGTGGTAGTGTGACTAGTTGCTGATGATCCCCGAGCCTGTAGCTTCGCAATGAGATCTATAAAACAGAGGAAACAGAGTAAACGGAGTATGCATTACAATGCTTAGTAAGTTTTAAGCAGTGTCAACAGATAACAATCAAATTATAACATAGTTGTTCGTATTTTTATTTCACTCTTCCTTCGGGCATACCATCCCTTTACCGAATATGCACATCTCATCATATACAACAGGCAGATAAACTTTCACATAAAAGTGAGCTCATGCGACATAGATATATCGTATGATTTCACATAACCTCTCACACTGATCCGATGTCACATAATCATAGGAATAGTCTCATAGATTGCTCTCGTATGCATCACATAACTACCTTATGATTTAGTGCAAATCAAGCTCACATATAAACTTGGAGTACATACCTGTTTAACCTTTCGCATTGAATATATTTATAAGCAATTCTTATTACGAAGTCTTACTCGGACATAATCTCCACACGAAGTTATCGGGTCTTACCTGGACAAAATCCCCACACGTAGTCATCGGGTCTTTAGAGCTCGGATATAGTACGAGCACGAAGCTTACGGACATTAATTAGTGATAATATTCTCGCATAAAGCCTGCGGGGTTTTAACCCGGATATAGTACTGACACAAATGCCCTTCGGGACTTATCACATTTATACACTTTCACATCCATCACGTTGGCCACTCGGCCCTGTCACATATATACACTTTCACATTCATCACATCGGCCATTAGGCCTTATCACATATATACACTTTCACATTCATCACATCGGCCATTAGGCCTTATCATATATACACTTTCACATTCATCACATCGGCCATTAGGCCTTATCACATATATATACACTTTCACATTCATCACATCGGCCATTAGGCCTTATCACATATATATACACTTTCACATTCATCACATCGGCCATTAGGCCTTATCACATATATACACGTTCACATTCATCACATCGGCCATTAGGCCTTATCACATATATACTCTTTCACATTCATCACATCGGCCACTTCACACACTTAGTGCCCACTGACCGATCCCGCACTCATAGTGCTCGATTAAAGGAATTCGCACACACACAGTGCCTCTAATCATTCACACACATAGTGCTCTTATTCATTCATTATTACACATTGAAATGACTTAACCAAGTCTATAAACATCATGTATGTACACTTTTAAACATATCATCTCATTTAAGTTTGAATTCGTATAGTAATGAACACTTAAACTTTGCTCAAATTACCAGCACGAAGCCTACTAGGCATGAAGGCCCGAATACACGTCACCAGCATGATTGCTCTTCGGGACCTAGCCCGGATATAACACCAGCACGAATGCTCTTCGGGGTTTAGCACGGATATATCACTAGCACGAATGCTCTTCGGAACTTAGTCCGGATACATCACTAGCACGAATGCTCTTCGAGACTTAGCCCGGATACATCACTAGCACGAATGCTCTTCGAGACTTAGCCCGGATACTTTACTAGCACGAATGCTCTTCGAGACTTAGCCCGGATACATCACTAGCACGAATGCTCTTCGGGACTTAGCCCGGATACATCACTCTCAATTCTCATGTACATATACACATATAGCAATACACATTAGTATATCATTTACATTACATGAATACAAACACAACATGCTTATCGACCATTCAACTTCCAGTTCCATAGCCACATACAAAAATCACATTTACAGTCATAACACTATTTCAAAATTGCATCACTTATACCCTTATAATTCAATCCAAATCGAAATTCAAATACGAGTACATGATACATACCTGATCAACTTAATAATTTAGGCATATCTAAGTGAAGTTATATCGCAAATTCTCATAGTCAGAAGCTTGCTACAGCTCGATCGGGATCAAGATTCATTACAATACAACAAACACTTTTTAATAGCCAAAAATCATCACACTATCTTTTTATCACTTTATGGCATGTATAAATAGACTCATGCGTGCTACGTTAGTTCTAGAATCGACTAAACCGTGGCTCTGATACCAATAAAATGTAACACCCCTATCCCGTAACCGTCGCCGAAATAGGTAAGGGGCATTACCGGACTTGTAACTCATGTCAGAACAGTAAAATTTTGAACTTTTTCTTGAAATAAAGATCATTCATTTAAATAAGTACTAAGCACAGCCAGGGATAAAATTTAAACTTCTCTAAGTAAACATTCAAAAGATGCCATTTTCGCATGGCTTATATACATTAACCAAAGTATCCTCTCACTACTAGTCTATTCTATACATGCCATAAGATAATCCAAAACGTAGCAGTACCAAACAATGGATAGTGGTAGTGTGACTAGTTGCTGATGATCCCCGAGCCTGTAACTTCGCAATGAGATCTATAAAACAGAGGAAACAGAGTAAACGGAGTAAGCATTACAATGCTTAGTAAGTTTTAAGCAGTGTCAACAGATAACAATCAAATTATAACATAGCTGTTCGTATTTTTATTTCACTCTTCCTTCGGGCATACCATCCCTTTACCGAATATGCACATCTCATCATATACAATAGGCAGATAAACTTTCACATAAAAGTGAGCTCATGTGACATAGATATATCGTATGATTTCACATAACCTCTCACACTGATCCGATGTCACATAATCATAGGAATAGTCTCATAGATTGCTCTCGTATGCATCACATAACTACCTTATGATTTAGTGCAAATCAAGCTCACATATAAACTTGGAGTACATACCTGTTTAACCTTTCGCATTGAATATATTTATAAGCAATTCTTATTACGAAGTCTTACCCGGACATAATCTCCACACGAAGTTATCGGGTCTTACCCGGACAAAATCCCCACACGTAGTCATCGGGTCTTTAGAGCTCGGATATAGTACGAGCACGAAGCTTATGGACATTAATCAGTGATAATATTCTCGCATAAAGCCTGCGGGGTTTTAACCCGGATATAGTACTGACACAAATGCCCTTCGGGACTTATCACATTTATACACTTTCACATCCATCACGTTGGCCACTCGGCCCTGTCACATATATACACTTTCACATTCATCACATCGGCCATTAGGCCTTATCACATATATACACTTTCACATTCATCACATCGGCCATTAGGCCTTATCATATATACACTTTCACATTCATCACATCGGCCATTAGGCCTTATCACATATATACACTTTCACATTCATCACATCGGCTATTAGGCCTTATCACATATATACACTTTCACATTCATCACATCGGCCATTAGGCCTTATCACATATATATACACTTTCACATTCATCACATCGGCCATTAGGCCTTATCACATATATACACTTTCACATTCATCACATCGGCCATTAGGCCTTATCACATATATACACTTTCACGTATACACACTGTCTTGGCTGAATCTACATCTATCATTTTCCAATATCACAATTTAGAATTCACGTATGGGTTTAATCAATAGCTTATGAGCAACTAAAACAAGTTTATCAAGGTTTACAACACAATCTCAAATTCAGCACAAGCTGTTTTTCCTGAGCAATAGTCACTAAATTATTTATAACTGGAGCTACAAAACTCCAAATCACTTTCTGTTAACTTTTCCTGAATATAGACTCGTATATCTTCCATCCATAAAATTTCCAGAAATTTAGGTTTGGCCAATCAACACCAGATTTTTCTTAAAGTTTCCCCTGTTTCACTGTTTGACTGATCTGACCACTCTTCACTACGAATCAAATTTCTCATTTTACAGAATTCAAAATGTGTTGTATTTGATTTAATTTGAAACTAGACTCATTAAGGAGTCTAAGAATATAAATTTTATCTTATAACCATTTTTGTACAATTTATAATGATTTTCTAAAAACAGAACAGAGGATTACAGTGTCATTCTGTGCTGTCTCACACAACTTTAAGTATCTCATTATCGGAAATTCCTTTGCTTACACGGTTTCTTTTATAAGAAACTAGACTCATTAAGCTTTAATTTCATGTCTGATTCAGCCTCTAATTCAAATCCATAAATTTATGGTGATTTTCTAAAGTCACGTTACTGCTGCTGTCCTAAGCAGACTATTTCAAATTACCCTTAAATTCCTAAGCTCAAACACTTAAGAACTTACCATTTGAGCTTAGAACATATCATGACCACATCATATCTTATTAAATCAACTCATCATGTCCTATTATAATTGAATTTACTCAACGTTTAATCACTTAAAACTTACCTCGGATGTTGTTGAATTATTTCGGCGGCTATTCGATCACTTTTTCCTTTCCTTTATCCAACTTTGGTCCTCTTTGCTCTTGAGCTTAATTAAACAAATAAATTGATTTAATCATTTGAGCATCGAAAAGAGGAACACAAGGCACTTAGCCCATATTTATACATTAGACATTAAAGTCACATACATGTGAAATCATGCATCAACTCAACATATTAACCCACACTCCCTTTTAGCCGATTGTCCTAACCAAGATAAAGGCATCAATATGCTTGCCTCTAACCGAATGCATGCAACACTAATCTTCTCATGTGGCCGAGTATGCATGTATATGTTGAGGCCAATTATATGCTTAATACTTCCCACAAGTATGGTTACTTGTATTGGTTATATACCGTTTCGTTTCAAATTCAAAACTCGGCTAATACGCATTTATACACTAGTAATCAAATACTAACATTTTGCATTTTATCTTACTACCATTTCACATCTACTTTCTACCATGGCCGAATGCATCAAGACACCATTTACCCTTGCAAGGCATAAATTTCATCATCAAAACTAACAAGCTTATAATCCCATGACCGAAACCTCTAACAACACCAATTAAAATACTTCATGGGTTTGAGGTAAAACCAAGAAAGAAACTCATGAATATCGAGATATAAGCACTAACATTGTTCATCTAGATTTAGCATGACACAACATCCATCACCCTTATATTTACCATAGCCGAAAACCTTACTCATTCCAAAAATTCAAATCTCAACTTGGTCACAAAAATAACTTGATATCTCACCAACACAACATCAACACCAAGCAAGAATGATGCATCCATGGCCGAGTTTCATTTCCATCACATAGCAAGATTTAGACCATGGGCTAGGTAGAACTCAAGCTAACAACTAAAACATGCATGCATCTCATGGAACATCATCAAACATACCTTAGCCTAGTTACATGCATGGCCGAACCTCTTCAACCTTTCTTCTTCCTTCCTCCTTAAAATTTTCGGCCAAGGATGAACCAAAGGATGAACACTTTTGTTTTTGTTTTTCTTTCCTTCAACTCACGGCAATGGGGGGACAATCACACATATCCTTTCTTTTTTTTTTGTTTCTCATCCTACTAACACTAATATTTTATTGCCCATGCTCTTTATTTTATTGTTTCCTCCCATGATGCACCAACACAACATGTCTATGACATGTTTTGCCCATCACCCTTTGTCCATCCTAATGTCATGGCCGGCCACTACTAGATGGGGGGGAAATTGACATGCAAGTCCCCCCTTTTTCAACATGCACTAATATGTCCTTATGTTTTGATCTATCACATTTCAAAAATATCACACATAAGTCCTATTGACTAAATTCACATGCAATTTACTAAATCGAAGCTTAAAATTTTCACACATTTATTTTAGACAATAAATATCATATTCAAATAATTTGGTGACTCGGTTTAGCGGTCCCGAAACCGCTTTCTGACTAGGGTCACTTTAGGGCTGTCACAACTCTTCCCCCTTTAGGGATTTTCGTCCTCGAAAATTTCTACCGATGCATAGTTTAGGATAACGTCCCCTTATTGAATTATATCCATATAAACATTAGCTCATCGATAGCAATTGTAATTCATTACTGATTTCGCATCGACCTATAAAATCATTTTCTTATCTTAAAACAAATACATAAACATTTTTACAAGTACTCACATATATCTCATTTTCTTGATTTCATAAGCAATAATCACTTAATTTAATTCACAAATGCATTTCAAACACATATTAAGCACATATTAACATGTATAATTCACATCATCAACCTACATACTTGTAACCCACATTTTCATTCATGTATAAGCTGTAACCTGACCGAAAGTACACATATACTCAAACATCCCAATAAATATCCTTTATAACTCCATCATATCTCACTATTCAACTTAATCTATTTCCAACAGAAAATCAACTTCCACATACCTGAACATTGCATTCATTTAGCACATTCAATCACCGTTAATGATACCCGTATACAATCGATTTGGCATAAAGCCTCATATAGTAGACCGGCATGGGATTTATTTTAGCACATAACCCATATATCCAAAATTATCAGCATTCATCAAAAATTCTTACAGACTTTCAAATGTCGAACTTAATCGAAATAATTTCTTGAATATGATTAACAAAAAAAATAGGGGTCATTTAGCAATAGCACATATGACTTCATATACCAAGCATTCCATAGACTAAATCCGTAACACATTTATAACATGAATTCATTTCTTAACAACATATCCACCATCTTTTTACGTATTCACTTATTTAGTATACATAACATAATTTAATATGAACTCACAAATTTTTTACCTTCATTTGATTTTCACATACCTTCCGTACATACCTGTATCACTTATTCTGATCTTACTTTTTTTACCATCTTAAATATACCCGTTGAATCATTCGAAATCATTACGGATACTCATTAAGCACATATAGCTCTTACAATGCCATATCCTAGATATGGTCTTACATATTCTCACATATCGAGCCGATGCCATGTCCCAGACATGGTCTTACACACTATCTCAAATCAATGCCTTCGTCCCAGACGAGGTCTTACATGAATTCCACTTCACACACTTAGTGCCCACTGACCGATCCCGCACTCATAGTGCTCGATTAAAGGAATTCGCACACACACAGTGCCTCTAATCATTCACACACATAGTGCTCTTATTCATTCGTTATTACACATTGAAATGACTTAACCAAGTCTATAAACATCATGTATGTACACTTTTAAACATATCATCTCATTTAAGTTTGAATTCGTATAATAATGAACACTTAAACTTTGCTCAAATTACCGGCACGAAGCCTACTAGGCATGAAGGCCCGAATACACGTCACCAGCATGATTGCTCTTCGGGACCTAGCCCGGATATAACACCAGCACGAATGCTCTTTGGGGTTTAGCACGGATATATCACTAGCACGAATGCTCTTCGGAACTTAGTCCGGATACATCACTAGCACGAATGCTCTTCGAGACTTAGCCCGGATACATCACTAGCACGAATGCTCTTCGAGACTTAGCCCGGATACATTACTAGCACGAATGCTCTTCGAGACTTAGCCCGGATACATCACTAGCACGAATGCTCTTCGGGACTTAGCCCGGATACATCACTCTCAATTCTCATGTACATATACACATATAGCAATACACATTAGTATATCATTTACATTACTTGAATACAAACACAACATGCTTATCGACCATTCAACTTCCAGTTCCATAGCCACATACAAAAATCACATTTATAGTCATAACACTCTTTCAAAATTGCATCACTTATACCCTTATAATTCAATCCAAATCGAAATTCAAATACGAGTACATGATACGTACCTGATCAACTTAATAATTTAGGCATATCTAAGTGAAGTTATATCGCAAATTCTCATAGTCAGAAGCTTGCTACAGCTCGATCGGGATCAAGATTCATTACAATACAGCAAACACATTTTAATAGCCAAAAATCATCACACTATCATTTTATCACTTTATGGCATGTATAAATAGACTCACGCGTGCTACGTTAGTCCTAGAATCGACTAAACCGTGGCTCTGATACCAATAAAATGTAACACCCCTATCCCGTAACCGTCGCCGGAATAGGTAAGGGGCATTACCGGACTTGTAACTCATGTCAGAACAGTAAAATTTTGAACTTTTTCTTGAAATAAAGATCATTCATTTAAATAAGTACTAAGCACAGCCAGGGATAAAATTTAAACTTCTCTAAGTAAACATTCAAAAGATGCCATTTTCGCATGGCTTATATACATTAACCAAAGTATCCTCTCACTACTAGTCTATTCTATACATGCCATAAGATAATCCAAAACGTAGCAGTACCAAACAATGGATAGTGGTAGTGTGACTAGTTGCTGATGATCCCCGAGCCTGTAACTTCGCAATGAGATCTATAAAACAGAGGAAACAGAGTAAACGGAGTAAGCATTACAATGCTTAGTAAGTTTTAAGCAGTGCCAACAGATAACAATCAAATTATAACATAGTTGTTCGTATTTTTATTTCACTCTTCCTTCGGGCATACCATCCCTTTACCGAATATGCACATCTCATCATATACAATAGGCAGATAAACTTTCACATAAAAGTGAGCTCATGTGACATAGATATATCGTATGATTTCACATAACCTCTCACACTGATCCGATGTCACATAATCATAGGAATAGTCTCATAGATTGCTCTCGTATGCATCACATAACTACCTTATGATTTAGTGCAAATCAAGCTCACATATAAACTTGGAGTACATACCTGTTTAACCTTTCGCATTGAATATATTTATAAGCAATTCTTATTACGAAGTCTTACCCGGACATAATCTCCACACGAAGTTATCGGGTCTTACCCGGACAAAATCCCCATACGTAGTCATCGGGTCTTTAGAGCTCGGATATAGTACGAGCACGAAGCTTATGGACATTAATCAGTGATAATATTCTCGCATAAAGCCTGCGGGGTTTTAACCCGGATATAGTATTGACACAAATGCCCTTCGGGACTTATCACATTTATACACTTTCACATCCATCACGTTGGCCACTCGGCCCTGTCACATATATACACTTTCACATTGATCACATCGGCCATTAGGCCTTATCACATATATACACTTTCACATTCATCACATTGGCCATTAGGCCTTATCATATATACACTTTCACATTCATCACATCGGCCATTAGGCCTTATCACATATATACACTTTCACATTCATCACATCGGCTATTAGGCCTTATCACATATATACACTTTCACATTCATCACATCGGCCATTAGGCCTTATCACATATATATACACTTTCACATTCATCTTATCACATATATATACACTTTCACATTCATCACATCGGCCATTAGGCCTTATCACATATATACACTTTCACATTCATCACATCGGCCATTAGGCCTTATCACATATATACACTTTCACGTATACACACTGTCTTGGCTGAATCTACATCTATCATTTTCCAATATCACAATTTAGAATTCACGTATGTGTTTAATCAATAGCTTATGAGCAACTAAAACAAGTTTATCAAGGTTTACAACACAATCTCAAATTCAGCACAAGCTGTTTTTCCTGAGCAATAGTCACTAAATTATTTATAACTGGAGCTACAAAACTCCAAATCACTTTCCGTTAATTTTTCCTGAATATAGACTCATATATCTTCCATCCATAAAATTTCCAGAATTTTAGGTTTGGCCAATCAATACCAGATTTTTCTTAAAGTTTCCCCTGTTTCACTGTTTGACTGATCTGACCACTCTTCACTACGAATCAAATTTCTCATTTTACAGAATTCAAAATGTGTTGTATTTGATTTAATTTGAAACTAGACTCATTAAGGAGTCTGAGAATATAAATTTTATCTTATAACCATTTTTGTACAATTTATAATGATTTTCTAAAAACAGAACAGAGGATTATAGTGTCATTCTGCGCTGTCTCACACAACTTTAAGTATCTCATTATCGGAAATTCCTTTGCTTACACGGTTTCTTTTATAAGAAACTAGACTCATTAAGATTTAATTTCATGTCTGATTTAGCCTCTAATTCAAATCCATAAATTTATTGTGATTTTCTAAAGTCACATTACTGCTGCTGTCCTAAGCAGTCTATTTCAAATTACCCTGAAATTCCCAAGCTCAAACACTTAAGAACTTACCATTTGAGCTTAGAACATATCATGGCCACATCATATCTTATTAAATCAACTCATCATGTCCTATTATAATTGAATTTACTCAACGTTTAATCACTTAAAACTTACCTCGGATGTTGTTGAACGATTTCGGCGGCTATTCGATCACTTTTTCCTTTCCTTTATCCAACTTTGGTCCTCTTTGCTCTTGAGCTTAATTAAACAAATAAATTGATTTAATCATTTGAGCATCGAAAAGAGGAACACAAGGCACTTAGCCCATATTTATACATTAGACATTAAAGTCACATACATGTGAAATCATGCATCAACTCAACATATTAACCCACACTCCCTTTTAGCCGATTGTCCTAACCAAGATAAAGGCATCAATATGCTTGCCTCTAACCGAATGCATGCAACACTAATCTTCTCATGTGGCCGAGTATGCATGTATATGTTGAGGCCAATTATATGCTTAATACTTCCCACAAGTATGGTTACTTGTATTGGTTATATACCGCTTCGTTTCAAATTCAAAACTCGGCTAATACGCATTTATACACTAGTAATCAAATACTAACATTTTGCATTTTATCTTACTACCATTTCACATCTACTTTCTACCATGGCCGAATGCATCAAGACACCATTTACCCTTGCAAGGCATAAATTTCATCATCAAAACTAACAAGCTTATAATCCCATGACCGAAACCTCTAACAACACCAATTAAAATACTTCATGGGTTTGAGGTAAAACCAAGAAAGAAACTCATGAATATCGAGATATAAGCACTAACATTGTTCATCTAGATTTAGCATGACACAACATCCATCACCCTTATATTTACCATAGCCGAAAACCTTACTCATTCCAAAAATTCAAATCTCAACTTGGTCACAAAAATAACTTGATATCTCACCAACACAACATCAACACCAAGCAAGAATGATGTATCCATGGCCGAGTTTCATTTCCATCACATAGCAAGATTTAGACCATGGGCTAGGTAGAACTCAAGCTAACAACTAAAACATGCATGCATCTCATGGAACATCATCAAACATACCTTAGCCTAGTTACATGCATGGCCGAACCTCTTCAACCTTTCTTCTTCCTTCCTCCTTAAAATTTTCGGCCAAGGATGAACCAAAGGATGAACACTTTTTTTTTTCTTTCCTTCAACTCATGGCAATGGGGGGACAATCACACATATCCTTTTTTTTTTGTTTCTCATCCTACTAACACTAATATTTTATTGCCCATGCTCTTTATTTTATTGTTTCCTCCCATGATGCACCAACACAACATGTCTATGACATGTTTTGCCCATCACCCTTTGTCCATCCTAATGTCATGGCCGGCCACTACTAGATGGGGGGGGGAATTGACATGCAAGTCCCCCCTTTTTCAACATGCACTAATAGGTCCTTATGTTTTGATCTATCACATTTCAAAAATGTCACACATAAGTCCTATTGACTAAATTCACATGCAATTTACTAAATCGAAGCTTAAAATTTTCACACATTTATTTTAGACAATAAATATCATATTCAAATAATTTGGTGACTCGGTTTAGCGGTCCCGAAACCGCTTTCCGACTAGGGTCACTTTAGGGCTGTCACAATCAGTGGGAGATATTTATGTGTAAGGCTTTGTATAGTTGATTACAGAATCTTCTATTTTCAAGTCACTCGTAATAGATCAAAGGTAGTCAAGTAAGATTAATTGTCTTCCAAGTTGAGAAGATTATTAAGCAATAGTGTATTTGAGGATGATGTACTAAGTACAAATGAGCTGGAATGTGTGAAGTAAATGTTGGGACTACCAGTATGCCTTGTGGCATAGCGAAAAAAATATTCCCGTGATCCATAGCCAAGGATCCATGTACGAGGAACGAATCAAGTTGAAATAGGGTTGAAAATATACCCTCTCTTACTGAAAACGTTGAAAGGATGCTATT
This sequence comes from Gossypium hirsutum, assembly GCF_007990345.1. Lineage (NCBI taxonomy): Eukaryota > Viridiplantae > Streptophyta > Magnoliopsida > Malvales > Malvaceae > Gossypium > Gossypium hirsutum. Next base: position 65,898,944 of record NC_053436.1, on the reverse strand, counting down.
GATTTGATGTCGATTCCAAACCACAGTGAAAACGTCTCGGCCTCTACATAGTCCACCCCGTAAAAAATGAACAACCACTTTCTCTTGAACTTTTTAGAGATAATTAAAAACGGTTGTAGACCTTTTAAATTATTAAGTTGGTAACCTTAACACACTAAGGGATTATCACCCTTTTATCCTCTTTGATATCATATATTAAAAAGGAAAACTAGGATTACTCGCTTATTAATAGAGAAGGCAAATGGAAAATTAGAAAAATGAATTATATTCTTTCCAAAAGAATGTAGGATTATTCCCTTATTATTAGAGAAGACAAATGGAAAATTAGAAAAAAAGGAATTATATTCTTTCCAAAAGGATATTAATTTCCATGTCTTTTATATTTTGACCAAAATTAATTAATATAACTGTTTATATTAATAAATTCGGTAAAAATATATACAATTTATGAATTAAATTCATATATTAATTATATTCTTTCCAAAAGAATATTAATTTCCATGTCTTTTATATTTTGACCAAAATTAATTACTATAACTGTTTATATTAATAAATTCGGTAAAATATATACAATTAATATCTTGTATGAATCAAATTTATATATTAATTATATCTATGTTCTCTATTTGTGTAATTTTGTTTTGTAAATACAATGTATTTAATGTTTAACTATCAAATTAAATTAATTTAACAATTAATTTAAATCATGTGACAACTAAATACAATACCAAATGCATTTGGATTATGTTCATTTCAATTATAGGATGTGACCCTGTACGCTCATAACGTTGGTAGTAATACTAGAACATTTCTAATATTACAAAAAATGAGTGGATCTAGCAATGCATCATTGCCACCCAAGTTAGAATAAGTCATGATTCGAAAAGACCTTTTCGTGATGTTCTTTTCATGTATTATATCCTTTTATCCTTATTATCTAGATTGAACACAAGTCATGGAATAGTCACATTTATATAGTACAATCTTATATTTTCTGATTTTCTAAATAGACCACAAATAACAAATAACTGTGATCTCTCATATTAACTTATTCGAGCATGACCATCAATTTTTAGTGTCACTCCATTAAGAGGCCTAAGATACTGCTCCCGTTATGTAGGAGGGACAAATCCTTTCCTGATGAACCATATCCCATTACATAGATTGTGGTATATCCAACATCAGTGTTTATAGTACAACCTGTTATGGTAGAAGTTTTGACTGTTTCGAAATATACGACTCACAGTGTTGGGACACTAAAGATCTCAAGTCTGAGGATCATATACATAGTTATAACTATGAGTAATATTGGGGCTATCACATAATAATCCAAGAAGCGTACTCATAGCTGGTCAGTCCAATATGTTGTTCTCTAACACATGCTCACGTATTGATTTTGACATCTTTATGTCAATAGCAAATCTTTGTCATCAATCAACTACACATTAGTCCCAATGCATTATTGTTGTCCAAGCCCATAATATTTGTAACGCCCCTAACCCGTATCTATCGCCGGAGTAGGGTTACGAGGTATTATAGGTAAATACACATCAATTAACATACCTAACTCATACATTTATGCATTCATACTCAAATACCATTTAATCACAAATGCATTGTCCCTTATAAGGGCCTACGAGACCTTAAACATGCTTTAGAAATGATTCGGGACTGATCCGATAACATATGAAAATTTTGGAAACATAGAAAAAATTTCAACCATACAGAGGTCACACGCCCGTGTGAACAAGCCGTACGTCTCACACGGCTCCAAACACACTCGTGTCTCAGGCCGTGTGGAAAACAAGGCATACATACTAACTTGTATCACGCGGCTGAGGACACGCCCATGTGCCAGGTTGTGTGAAAACTGGAGGGTATCTTGACTTGGCCACACAGACGAGACCATTTGCAAGGCCAATTTTCCACCTCAACTTCAATCTACCTACACAAGGAAAAATGTACAATTTCCATACACAAAGGGCAGCCAAAATCATTCCCAATTCATGCACAATTGATGCTATACAAATACAACCATTTAACTTATACAACCATTTAACTTACTCAAATATATAGCAAAACAACATGATCTTTAACCTTAATTCATACAATATGTATATATACACCAACTTAATATTCACAACCGAAAACCATCCTCAACTCAATCAATTCATTCACTGTATTACATACTCTTCAACTACCAATTTGACATATAAATTCATACTACAATAAGACCTTCCTCAAGCTTTCACATGTCTTGGTTACAACCATGCCAAAGCAAACCATCTCACAAGGCATAAACATCTTACAAAAGTCATTAAGAACCATTTCTAATATCCAAACACACAGCAATATTAACATCATTTACAAGCCAAATCTCATGACTATAATCACAATCAAAATACCACATCTAGCCTATACATGCCGTATACCATAAATGTATAATTCAAAAGTATCAACTTAGATGTTTGATAGTGTGATGATGTTCTTGACGACTCCCGGATCCGAGCTAGCCTTGATTCACTCTAAAACATAGAAAAATAATACGAAGTAAGCTCATATGTGAATAACTTAATTCATCGAATAAATGCAAATCAACCAATTACACATAACAAAACCATATATACATTAACTACAAACCTTTCTTATGTCTCAAAACATGATCAAATGCAAACTCATCGAACTTTCACTATTTAATACTCGAATAGGTTCTGGGCATACTTGTATCTCCTCGTACAAACCTCTTTCTAAACCACATCATTCGTTTACCCGCTGAACCATTCAGAGTAGAAATCAGATACTCAAGAGTCTCGTACGATAAGTACCTATACCATGGCCCGTAGCCAAATCAAGGTAATTTATCCGAAGAACTAGTATCATGGCCTGAAGCCAAATCATCTGATATGCATGGCTTGAAGCCAAATCAGTAAAATATGCACCCAAAGTGCTAATATCATGGCCCGAAGCCAACTCAATGTATCACTTACTGACATGTCAATAGTATCCAAAACTATTCTTAAGGTTCAACTGGGCTTTCACACTTTTCGTTTCTATCATCGAATGCATTCGTAGAGTCATTTTCACAATTCATACATTATCCATAATCCCGTTTTAACAATTTATGCAATATTAAAGCATTTTAACATACATTTTTAACGTAATCATCATATACGAATTTACCTTGTATTCAGAATTAACGGATTGGGTTGACTACTCGATAACCTTGCTTTTCCCCTGATCTAAATCCTAATTCTTTCTTTCTTGATCTATATGAATTCAGAATTAACTTATTTATTCATTTACTCATTCAAGTAATCCCAAAATACACATTTGGGCATTTTTACACATTAGCCCCTAAAATTTCGCATTTAATCAATTTAGTCCTTATTTCACAAATACATAAAATTCACACAATTCAACAAAACCCATGCTTGGCCGAATTATATATAAGTCCCTAGCGGCCCAAAACTTTCATCTATTTCACATTTCAATCACACAATTTGTACATTTCACAATTTAATTCCTATTATGCATTTTCATCAAAAATCACTTAACAAAACATGTAAAACTATCATCAAGCTTTCATATTTCAAACATTAAACATCAAAGAACACATAGATTTGTAACACTCCTAACTCGTATCCGTTGCCGGAATAAGGTTATGAGGTATTACTTGATTGAACAAAACTTCTATAAGGTCAAAGATATTTACCAGACATAAATTATCAACAATGCAACCTGTCTCATTGATTTTTTCGTAAGAGCTCTTATAAATTTCCAAAATGACAACCTATCAAAACATAACCGAATATCTAATAACAAATTAACTACTATCAAGTTATAACTAAAACATTTCAACACATTAGTTCAATTATAAGGCTTCTCTAAACAAAATAAGCGAGCCATCTTCGCATGGCTATAATGTATACAAAGTCCAAATATCATTCTACCTATAGTCTATCCTATACATGCCTTAAATCATGATGATATACCATCTTCTCAACTCACATAATGACTCGGTAGCGTGATGATATCTCCGGCTCTTCCAACTCGAACTAAAGGATAAACCTATAAGGAATGGAAAAGAGAACACGGAGTAAGCTTCAATGCTTAGTAAGTTTTAAGCAATGCAAACAATTAATTTACTTATAGATCGATTATTTCAAATTTTCAAGAAATCATTCCTAGGTAATTGCCATTTCGGCCAAGTATCCATGAACATAATGCATATTTAGCAAATTCACCTCACTTGAATCTGAAATCAATTAAAACCAAATATTGAAATCACAAATAAGATCATAAGAACTCGAAAAGTATCTCATTAACTAGTTTTAACCATGTTTGCAACAAAATCACAAATTCACTACAAGCTGTTTTCCTGAGCAACAGTCACTAAATTATTTATAACTGGAGATAAGAAACTCCAAAAAAATTGCCGTTAATTTTTCCTGAAAATAGACTTATATATATTCCATCCATAAAATTTTCAGAATTTTTTGTTTGAGCAATCAATACCAGATTTTTATTGAAGTTTCCCCTATTTCACTGTTTGACTATTCTGACCACTCTTCACTACAAATCAATTTTCTCATTACACAGAATTCGAAATAAGTTATCGTTTACTTCATTTGAAACTAGACTCATTAAGGAGTCTAAGAATATAAATTTTATCTTATAATCATCATTGTACAATTTACAATGATTTTCTAAAGACAGAACAGGGGATTTCAAAGTCATTTTGACTCTGTCTCACTCCACTTCAAATATCTCATTATCTAAAATTCTTTTGCTAACACGGTTTCTTTTATAAGAAACTAGACTCATTAAGCTTTAATTTCATAATTTATTCAGCTTCTAATTCAATTTTCACAATTTATGGTGATTTTCCAAAATCACGCTACAGTTGCTGTCCCAAGCAGATTTATTACAAATTTGCTCTTTCACACATTCCTTGCATTCAAATTATCTAAACATGTATATCATGTCATTCAAGATCGAACTCATACAACATAGGCATTAAAAAGCTTCACTATCAGCTTTAGTTCAATTGAAACGAATGAAATACAATATCATATTCACATTTAATTTTCCAAGATCGTAATCACCTAAAAATAAAATCATATACTTCCACAAACCTTTCCACAAGGACCAAGTGTTTATATTTGAATATAAACATAGAATCACTTCACATAACTTCACATATTTACTGAGTATATCACAATCACATTTATAGTCATAACACTTATTCACAGATGCATCACTTTATATATATTTATAATTTAATTCAAATCAAAATCGCATACGAGTACATGATACATACCTGGCCAACTTAATATGTAATGCACTTTCAATTTGTCAACTTAGTGTAGGATCTTGTAATTGTATACTTTTATCAAATTCATCGGCACTTGGCCTACTAGGTATAAAACCCAAAATTATATTATCAGCACAAAGCCTGCGGGACTTTAACCCGGATACATTTCCAGCACGAAGCCTGCGGGACTTTGGCCCGGATACATTTCCAGCACGAAGCGGCGGGACTTTAGCCCGGATACATTTCCAGCACGAAGCCTGCGGGACTTTGGCCCCGATATATTTCCAGCACGAAGCCTGCAAGACTTTAGCCCGGATTGGCCCGGATATATTTCCAGCACGAAGCCTGCGGGACTTTAGCCCGGATATATTTCTAGCACGAAGCCTGCGGGACTTTGGCCCGGATACATTTCCAGTGTCTTGCATATTTATTCACATGTTAACGCATTTCACAGAATATTTCACATTAACAATTTAATTGATTCATTCGAATATAAGCACAAAATGTACACCTACCTTTTAACTTTCGGTTCAATAATCATACACAAGGAACACATAATCTTTTCATTATCCTGGTTTCACTTTTAATAACCATTCGACTATATGCCATATTCACAAATTATTTCACACACAACCTCGATCAAGTAGGAACAATAGTCACAATTCATCTATTATACAAATATCCCATTCTTTGACTTTGTTTCGTAATAGCTATTCTGTCACCACATATATACCATTCAATTCACCTTCGACTTTATACAAACAAGTACAATAAAATTGTATACACATATTACACACTTTCACATCATCACTTAATAGTCATTCGGCCACATTATATACATAAATCATCCATTTCATATTCGGCTTTATAGCCGAAATTCAATATACTTATTGCAAATCGAACTTGTAAACGTCAAATAATTACTTATCATATTATATAATCTTAAGCGCGCAGCAAATCAAATATAATTACTTAAGGACTTACCTCGGAAGACGATAATCGGAACGAGACGACTAATCGACCATTTTGATTTTCCCCCCGATCCAAATCCGAATTCTACTTTTGCCAATCTAATTAATATCAAAATTAACTCACTTATTCAACATTTCATTAAATTTTATTTAAAGACACATAATTTGGGCATTTTACATTTTATCCCCTAACATTTCACATTTTTACAATTTAATCCCTATTTCAAAATAACACAAATTACTCAAAATTTCATCAAACCCATGTTAGGCCGAATTTACCTTAGGTCTCTAGCAACCCATTTCTTTTATTTATTTCACGTTTTGACCCCTCAATTTACAAATTTCTAAATTTAGTCCTTAATACACATTTTTATCAAAAATCACTTAATCAATCATGAAAATCAAACATCAAAGATTTATTACTCATCATCAAACAACAAGATACTCAAACATTCAATAATGGCATCATCCAAATACTTTAACAATTTTAAAATTAGAGGTACGGGCCAGCTAGATTACGAAGCAACGATCTCAAAAACGTAAAAATTATTAAAAACTGAGATGACATGGACTTACATGCATGAACAACCACGGCCGAACCTTCAAAGCTTTGAGAACCTTATTTTCATTCTCACATTCGGCTATTGATGAAGATGATAGCATGTAATTTGGCTTTTGTTTTATTTTATTTTATTATAATTACCAAATACCATATTTAACCTTAATATACATTAATAATTTCCATTATACCAAGCCATGGAATTCCACTATCAACAATTATGGAATAATTACCACTTAAGGACTCCCACTATTTAATTCCATAGCTATTTAATATCTTTAACTTATAGAACACAACTTTTACGCTTTGCGCGATTTAGTCCTTTTTGCTTAATTAACTATCAAAACAATAAAATTTTTCAACGAAACTTTAATATCATCTTATTGCCACTCCGTAAATATTTATAAAAATATTTACGACTCGGTTTATAGAAATGAGGTCTCGATACCTCATTTTCTAAACCCACTTGACCTTAGGGTCATACCACTTGAGCTTAATAAATCGCTTATAAAACAAAAATCACAATATCAAAAACCTTCTTTAAACTCACAATTAACTCATAAATATTAAATATAATATTTACAAACCTACTCATCGGATTTAGTGGCCCCGAAACCACTATTCTGATTAACCCTAAAAACGGGTTGTTACAACTCTCCCCCCCTTAGGGATTTTCGTCCTCGAAAATCTTACCAAGAAATAAATTAGATTTACTTTCACAAAGCTCATCAATTTCTCACCTAGCCTCAGATTTCTCAACTTTTCAATCTCATAAGCTAAGATTATGATCTGCTCTTTGCTATACATCATAACAAGCTGAGTTTTTACTTCTGTAAGAGATACTATAGATAAAGGATCTTATTTGTATCATCACATTATATATATAAGAAGCACATTACGGGTCTTCCCAAGTTCTACTAATAATCTCATTCAATCCGATGAATTATGAACTCAACTTCTCTTTATAGCTAAACCGAAAAATTCTACTCCCACTATAATACTTTCACAAATACTCAATTTTCTAATCGAAAATTCAATGCTTTTGCACATCAAGCCCACATATATTTTCTGCCAATCTGAAACTGCTTTTAGACGGTCACGAATTACTTTTATTTCCCCCCACTCTTTCCAATCACATCAACCCCGAAATTCTTTTTATCAAAATTCAATTCAATACAACAAAGTTCAGTAATTGCAACCATACCTCTCTCATACAATGCTATCTTAACATTCATCTCATAACCATTATTATTATACGGAAACTTAACCAATAATAAATGTCTTTCTCGGTTGCTTTCAAGTTCTAGAACACAGTGTGACAAAGTAACTCCATACCCAAAGCTCACAGTAGTTTATTTTAGTAACACAATATAATCCTCGTGTCTCCATTTGAACAATAAAAACTGGTACTCTTTTAGTACTCCCCGTATGGAAAGATAATCACCACTGTGCTAGATGTCACAATTATTGTAAAATCTCTTGATTTCTCAATACGAGAACTCTATCTCGACACAACGAATGATTGTCGGTTCCAATCTGAAATTCTAAATCAGAAATCAATTTACGTTGTACCCTTTTTAATTTGTAATTCATTGACAGACCTCTTAGCCTCACAAATTTGCTGATTAAACATCAATTTAGTCTTTAGCTCAGCCAATAACTACTCATCATTTGATAAGATTAATCACATGATTGTCGATCGTAAAACACATAAAGATTCTCGCTCAGAACCCTGAAGACTATAATCATTTGCCCAGAAGAAAATGTAGTAACTACCCGACTATAACCACTGCACTCAGCTATCATTTCAATTCAAACATTATCCTACTGTCTAATTCTATCATCACTGATTTCACAATATCCCATTACTAACAGAAATCAATTTAGAAAAACTTCTAGTTAATACGTTCTTTAGACATCATACCTGAATACTTTCATCTCATCGAATTCAACTTCTTCTTTAACAGTGAATTGGTATATAACGAATGGTCTTCAACATGATCCAATATCTTTTCTGTTACTGTCTTCACTTGCGGACTCATTCTCTTATATGATCACAATACTAATCTTTCAACCACGAAACTCTGTAATTTTCACACTCGTAAGCGTATTTAATCCATATAGTACGGATCTCATTACAATGCTTTACCGATGAGGGGTTGAGGGTTGTAAAGCCAACAATTTGAACACTTACGTAAGCATGCACATCACACATACTATTATGAACGAATAGTTCATTACTAATTCCGCATTCTCAAACATCTAGCAATCATTTACTTATGATCACTTGGTACTTAACACATAGCTCATACGCTAAATCAAATCATAAATTCTAAATCAAATCATTTACCCAACATCACAACTCATATACTCATGTAATTATAACATTTATCAATAGCACAATATCATGCATTCTGATTCATACCTTTTATGAGTTTCAACTCATCACCAACACATTTTCACTCAAACGTCTGAGTATAACATTCTGTACTATCAGAATTAGCTGGGTTGGAAAGCATATCTGTCTTACAAAACAATTTCGTTAGAGCCGGAAGATGTCACACTATCACGACTAGTAATATGGCATGTATAGCTAGACTCACATACGCTAGGTTAGTCTGAGAATCGACTAAACCATAGCTCTGATACCACTAAATGTAACACTCCTAACCCGTATCCGTTGCCGGAATAAGGTTATGAGGTATTACTTGACTGAACAAAACTTCTATAAGGTCAAAGATATTTACCAGACATAAATTATCAACAATGCAACCTGTCTCATTGATTTTTTCATAAGAGCTCTTATAAATTTCCAAAATGACTAAGTATCAAAACATAAACGAATATCTAATAACAAATTAACTACTATCAAGTTATAACTAAAACATTTCAACACATTAGTTCAATTATAAGGCTTCTCTAAACAAAATAAGCGAGCCATCTTCGCATGGCTATAATGTATACAAAGTCCAAATATCATTCTACCTATAGTCTATCCTATACATGCCTTAAATCATGATGATATACCATCTTCTCAACTCACATAATGACTCGGTAGCGTGATGATATCTCCGGCTCTTCCAACTCGAACTAAAGGATAAACCTATAAGGAATGGAAAAGAGAACACGGAGTAAGCTTCAATGCTTAGTAAGTTTTAAGCAATGCAAACAATTAATTTACTTATAGATCGATTATTTCAAATTTTCAAGAAATCATTCCTAGGTAATTGCCATTTCGGCCAAGTATCCATGAACATAATGCATATTTAGCAAATTCACCTCACTTGAATCTGAAATCAATTAAAACCAAATATTGAAATCACAAATAAGATCATAAGAACTCGAAAAGTATCTCATTAACTAGTTTTAACCATGTTTGCAACAAAATCACAAATTCACTACAAGCTGTTTTCCTGAGCAACAGTCACTAAATTATTTATAACTGGAGATAAGAAACTCCAAAAAATTGCCGTTAATTTTTCCTGAAAATAGACTTATATATATTCCATCCATAAAATTTTCAGAATTTTTTGTTTGACCAATCAATACCAGATTTTTATTGAAGTTTCCCCTATTTCACTGTTTGACTATTCTGACCACTCTTCACTACAAATCAATTTTCTCATTACACAGAATTCGAAATAAGTTATCGTTTACTTCATTTGAAACTAGACTCATTAAGGAGTCTAAGAATATAAATTTTATCTTATAATCATCATTGTACAATTTACAATGATTTTCTAAAGACAGAACAGGGGATTTCAAAGTCATTTTGACTCTGTCTCACTCCACTTCAAATATCTCATTATCTAAAATTCTTTTGCTAACACGGTTTCTTTTATAAGAAACTAGACTCATTAAGCTTTAATTTCATAATTTATTCAGCTTCTAATTCAATTTTCACCATTTATGGTGATTTTCCAAAATCACGCTACAGTTGCTGTCTCAAGCAGATTTATTACAAATTTGCTCTTTCACACATTCCTTGCATTCAAATTATCTAAACATGTATATCATGCCATTCAAGATCGAACTCATATAACATAGGCATTAAAAAGCTTCACTATCAGCTTTAGTTCAATTGAAACGAATGAAATACAATATCATATTCACATTTAATTTTCCAAGATCGTAATCACCTAAAAATAAAATCATATACTTCCACAAACCTTTCCACAAGGACCAAGTGTTTATATTTGAATATAAACATAGAATCACTTCACATAACTTCACATATTTACCGAATATATCACAATCACATTTATAGTCATAACACTTATTCACAGATGCATCACTTTATATATATTTATAATTTAATTCAAATCAAAATCGCATACGAGTACATGATACATACCTGGCCAACTTAATATGTAATGCACTTTCAATTTGTCAACTTAGTGTAGGATCTTGTAATTGTATACTTTTATCAAATTCATCGGCACTTGGCCTACTAGGTATAAAACCCAAAATTATATTATCAGCACAAAGCCTGCGGGACTTTAACCCGGATACATTTCCAGCACGAAGCCTGCGGGACTTTGGCCCGGATACATTTCCAGCACGAAGCTGCGGGACTTTAGCCCGGATACATTTCCAGCACGAAGCCTGCGGGACTTTGGCCCCGATATATTTCCAGCACGAAGCCTGCGGGACTTTAGCCTGGATACTTTTCCAGCACGAAGCCTGCGGGACTTTGGCCCGGATATATTTCCAGCACGAAGCCTGCGAGACTTTAGCCCGGATACATTTCCAGCACGAAGCCTGCGGGACTTTGGCCCGGATACATTTCCAGTGTCTTGCATATTTATTCACATGTTAATGCATTTCACAGAATATTTCACATTAACAATTTAATTGATTCATTCGAATATAAGCACAAAATTTACACCTACCTTTTAACTTTCGGTTCAATAATCATACACAAGGAACACATAATCTTTTCATTATCCTGGTTTCACTTTTAATAACCATTCGACTATATGCCATATTCACAAATTATTTCACACACAACCTCGATCAAGTAGGAACAATAGTCACAATTCATCTATTATACAAATATCCCATTCTTTGACTTTGTTTCATAATAGCTATTCTGTCACCACATATATACCATTCAATTCACCTTCGACTTTATACAAACAAGTACAATAAAATTGTATACACATATTACACACTTTCACATCATCACTTAATAGTCATTCGGCCACATTATATACATAAATCATCCATTTCATATTCGGCTTTATAGCCGAAATTCAATATACTTATTGCAAATCGAACTTGTAAACGTCAAATAATTACTTATCATATTATATAATCTTAAGCGCGCAGCAAATCAAATATAATTACTTAAGGACTTACCTCGGAAGACGATAATCGGAACGAGACGACTAATCGACCATTTTGATTTCCCCCCGATCCAAATCCGAATTCTACTTTTGCCAATCTAATTAATATCAAAATTAACTCACTTATTCAACATTTCATTAAATTTTATCTAAAGACACATAATTTGGGCATTTTGCATTTTATCCCCTAACATTTCACATTTTTACAATTTAATCCCTATTTCAAAATAACACAAATTGCTCAAAATTTCATCAAACCCATGTTAGGCCGAATTTACCTTAGGTCTCTAGCAACCCATTTCTTTTATTTATTTCACGTTTTGACCCCTCAATTTACAAATTTCTAAATTTAGTTCTTAATACACGTTTTTATCAAAAATCACTTAATTAATCATGAAAATCAAACATCAAAGATTTATTACTCATCATCAAACAACAAGATACTCAAACATTCAATAATGGCATCATCCAAATACTTTAACAATTTTAAAATTAGAGGTACGGGCCAGCTAGATTACGAAGCAACGATCTCAAAAACGTAAAAATTATTAAAAACTGAGACGACATGGACTTACATGCATGAACAACCATGGCCGAACCTTCAAAGCTTTGAGAACCTTATTTTCATTCTCACATTCGGCTATTGATGAAGATGATAGCATGTAATTTGGCTTTTGTTTTATTTTATTTTATTATAATTACCAAATACCATATTTAACCTTAATATACATTAATAATTTCCATTATACCAAGCCATGGAATTCCACTATCAACAATTATGGAATAATTACCACTTAAGGACTCCCACTATTTAATTCCATAGCTATTTAATATCTTTAACTTATAGAACACAACTTTTACGCTTTGCGCGATTTAGTCCTGTTTGCTTAATTAACTATCAAAACAATAAAATTTTTCAACGAAACTTTAATATCATCTTATTGCCACTCCGTAAATATTTATAAAAATATTTACGACTCGGTTTATAGAAATGAGGTCTCGATACCTCATTTTCTAAACCCACTTGACCTTAGGGTCATACCACTTAGCTTAATAAATCGCTTATAAAACAAAAATCACAATATCAAAAACCTTTTTTAAACTCACAATTAACTCATAAATATTAAATATAATATTTACAAACCTACTCATCGGATTTAGTGGCCCCGAAACCACTGTTCTGATTAACCCTAAAAATGGGTTGTTACAAGATTCAATAATGGAAACTCTCAAGATCTTTAACAGTTTCAAAATCTAATATACAGGCTAGCTAGAATACGAAGCAATAATCTCAAAAACGTAAAAATCATTAAAAACCAAGCTCAAAACACTTACCAATTAAGCTATGAAGATGTCGAACCCTAATATGCATAAAAATGGTGTTTTTCACCTTGGAATTTCGGTAATGGCAAAGAGGATAACAAAAATCATGTTTTGTTATATTTTTATTAACTTAATTACATAATTACTTATTTTCCCTTAATGAATAAACATAAAAAAAAGTTATAATGCATGTCCATTAATGTCCATTAACACTACCAATGGTCTAATATCATCATAAGGACTTTTAATTTAATTAACCATAGCAATTAAGCACTTTAAACAAATAGTATGCAACTTTTGTATTTTATGCGATTAAGTCCTTTTATCAAATTAAACAACCAAACGATAAAATTAGCTCACGAAATTTTCACACATATCAAATAACATGTTGTAAATGCAAAAAATAATATTACAATTACTTTTCGACTTTGGATTTGTGGTTTCAAAACCACTGTTCTGATTTACCTAAAATTGGGCTGTTACAATTCTCCCCCCTTTAGGGATTTTCGTCCCCGAAAATCTTACCAGTGAATAGGTTCGGGTATTGTTTTCTCATGGCATCCTCAGGTTCCTATGTAGCTTCTTCAACCTCGTGTTGATGCCATAATACCTTCACTAATGTGATTCTCTTATTTCTCAGCTCTTTGATCTCACGAGCTAAAATTTGAATCAGTTCTTCAGCATATGACATATCAGACTGAATTTCAATCCCGGTCAGGGAAATGACATGTGAAGGGTCGAATCGGTATGATCGAAGCATCGACACATGAAACACATTATTTATTTTCTCTAACTCAGACAGTAAAGATAGTCAATATGCCATTGACCCAACTCGCTCAGTAATCTCATACGGTCCGATGAATCAAGGACTTAATGTAACACCCCGAAACCGAGACCGTCACCGGAGTCGAACACGAGGTGTTAACAGACTTTAAACCACTTATAAAAAAAAATTTCCCAGACACTGCCAATCTGCGTACTAGTCGCTTTAAAAATCATATCTTGAGTTCAGAAACTCGGAATCCAGTTCCGTAAATTTTCCCTAAAACTAGACTCATATGCCCATCTACATATTTTTTCTAGAATTTTTGGTTGGGCCAATTAGTATAGTTTATTAGTCAAAGTCTCCCATGTTACAGGGTCGACTACACTGACCTTTGCGCATTACGACTTGGATATCTCCCTACACAGAGCTTCAATACTGATGCCGTTTGTTTCTATAGAAACTAGACTCAGAGAGGAATCTATAAATATATGGCATGACTCCTAATTATCTCTGGTTAATTTATAATGAATTTTCGAAGTCGGAACAGGGAATCCAGAAACCGTTCTGGCCCTGTCTCACGAGAACCTGAATATCTCTTAACATACTGTCCATATGATCGTTTTGTTACTTTCCTATGAAAATAGATTCATCAAGGTTCGTTTACATAATTTATTCACTATTTAATTCCATTCCCACTATTTTTAGTGATTTTCCAAATCTACATCACTGCTGCTGTCAGCATCTGCCTTTAAGGTAGACTTTACCTATTTCATAGTTTCCATGATTCAACTAGCCCTTTTAGCATAAATAGCACAATTTATGATAGTGATTAACCATTCCCATGGCCAATCCTTGTTAAGCATATCCGCACCTCTCAATAACCATATCCATACCAAATGATTATAACATTATACTCAAACATATTTAAGCCATTTTCGCATGGCTAACCAAAATTATACAAGTCCAAAGGGTCCATGACCCACAACAAAAGGGTAGTCCTATACATGACATATCCAGAGTTCAACTAAAAGAGTACCAAAAGGGCTTTGATAGTGTGGATGACTTCGACTTCGATGATCCCGAATCCGATATCCGACGAACAAAATCTATAAAACAGAGAGCCAAAGCAACGGGGTAAGCATTTTAAAGCTTAGTAAGTTTCAAGTAATGAAATCGGCTTTGACTAAAGTATTACATTCACATAGCTAAATGGATCACTTTATTAATACACATTCTCATACACATCCTTACTTCACACTTCATCAACATATACACACAAGGTATTAACCTATCTAAAAGTCGAAAGTTCGTTAGTCGATTGAACGAATACTATTAAAAACGAATCGACTTTTCCGATGCATACGAACACATACCTTATCGTTTGGGTTTTCTTCGAGCGTTTTAATTGAATTTATTACAGCACAACATGCTCACCTTCGAACCCAAGTTTCTTCGGAATTTAGCCGGATATAACCACAAGCACAAATGCCTTCGGGTCTTAGCCCGAATATATCAACTCGCACAAATGCCTTCGGGTCTTAGCCCGGATAAAATCACTAGCACAATTGCCTTCGGGTCTTAACCCGGGTATAGCAACTCGCACAAATGCCTTCGGGTCTTAGCCCGGATAAAATCACTAGCACAATTGCCTTCGAGACTTAGCCCGGATATCATTCAAATGCTCATGCACACATATATCAACAATCATGACACATCCATATTTCATTTTCGTTACTAAGGCTCAACACAAAGCATTTATTTAACCTTTCCAATTTCGGCTCAATAGCCACAC
The DNA here is from genome assembly GCF_007990345.1 of Gossypium hirsutum. Lineage (NCBI taxonomy): Eukaryota > Viridiplantae > Streptophyta > Magnoliopsida > Malvales > Malvaceae > Gossypium > Gossypium hirsutum. The sequence continues at coordinate 65,882,871 of NC_053436.1, read as the reverse complement.
ACAAAGAGCATGATTTCAATTGGCTTTATAACATAGTCTCTATGCACATTCGGCTATCCGTCATAGTATGACTAATCATTTCAATATAATTCAAGTAGGGTCATTACTCGAAGACTTACCTCGGATGTTGTCGAACAACTTTAATGGCTATTCAATTACTTTTTCCTTCCCTTTATCGGATCTAGTTCCCCTTTGCTCTTGAGCTTAAAGAATACAAATAGGAGTATTCAATATTTAAACCAATAATATGAATTTATTAATCACATTCGGCAATCACATATCATTAAATTTTCAAACCAAAATGTCATTATATGACCACATATACACATATCCATATACTTAAGCTCAATAATTATAATATAATATCATGTACTCACTTTAAGTATATTGCCGAATATACTTAATCATACATACACCTAACCAAAATAATTTCTAAAATCTTTATATCATTTATACACTAAGCCGAATACTCTTACCAAGTTCACCTATATTCTTCAACAAATTCTTCATTGATCAAACACATATTCGGCTAAAGAAGTGGCAATTTTAGCAACTTTTGATTTAATACTTAATCAATTATAATACATCTAGATATTCTTTTCATATTATTAACTCAAATCACATACATTATTTAATATAACATTTTCACCTTCGGCATTAGTATCAACCATAGTAGCCGATTCTTCCTACTTTGTACCCATGCATCTATTTGATCCTTAGTTAGTTCAAACACTCACACACTAAGATTCATCCAATTTTAACAAGAAATAAAATCCTTAATCCTCAAACTACCATGGCCGAATGTTATAACCCAAGCCACATATATTGTTCCTCAAGGCCCTTCAAGGACCACATTCGGCACCTCCTTAATAACAACCCAAATTTCAACCTTCAAGAAAGAAGAAAAAAATATATGTGCTAAGAGCTTCAAACTACTTGGCCAAATATCAAACCTCCTAACAATCAAAACTTAAGCCATGGAATGATTAGAACTTGAACTAACCACCTTCTTTATACAAAATTTTCTAAGAATTTCAAGGTACTTACCTCTTCTTAATCCTCATCCAAACCGAACATAAAGCAAGAGAACTCTTTCTTCTTCCTTTGATTTTTCGGTCAAGAAGAACAAAGAGGATGAAGCCTTTTTTTTCTTCTAGTTTCGGCAAAAATGGGGGAGCAAGGATGAAACAACTTTGGTTTCTCCTCCCACTCCCCTCATATTTTATTGTTCTTAACACAACATGTTGTCATAAACTTTTCATAATATGCTTTACCCATCACAATTTGTCTATCCACCTTGTCATGGCCGGCCACTACTATTTAGGGGGGAATTTGACATGCAAGTCCCCCCTTTTTATTTCATGCACTAATAGGTCCTTATGCTTTGACCTATCACATTTCAAAATTTTCTCACATAAGTCCTATTTACTAAAATTCACTTACAAATAAACAAAATTCAAACACGAAATTTTCACACATGCACATGTACATATAATGAGCATCAATTATGACGGTTAATTATTTTTATGACTCGGTTTAGCGGTCCCGAAACCACTTCCCGACTAGGGTCAATTTTGGGCTGTCACACTTAATTTCCCTTTCTGATCAAACCGCAATATCTTTTTCCACGGCAACACTTTCAAAAAACTTTATCCCTGATCTGAAACTTAATATCTTTTCGTTTCAAGTCTGTGTATGATTTCTGTTGATCCGAAACTGCTTTCAAACTATCGCGAATTACTTTCACTTTTTCTTTAGTCTCCCTAATCAGATCAACCCTGTGAATCTTATTTTCGCTGAGCTCACTCCAGTACAATGGTGTTCGACATTTACGACCATATAGAGCTTCGTACGGTGCCATCTTTATACTCGATTGGGAACTATTATTAAAAGTAAATACAATCAGTGGTAGATATTTCTCCCAGCTACCTTCAAACTCAAGAATGCAACAACACAACATATCCTCAAGTATCTGAATAACTCTTTCGGATTGACCATCTGTTTGTGGGTGAAATGCAGTGCTAAGATGCAGCTTTGAACCCAAAGTTTCTTGCAATTTCTTCCAAAATTGCAAAGTAAATCTTGGATCTCTATCCGAAACAACAGATAGGGAAACACAATGTAATCTCACAATTTTGAAAATATACAAGTCAGTTAATTTATCAAGTGAGAAATTTGTACGTACCAGAGTGAAATGAGCTGATTTCGTCAATTTGCCAAAAACAACTCAGATCACATTTTTCTTTTTCAGAGATAAGGGTAAACCCAATACAAAATCCATTGTTACTCTATCCTACTTCTACTCAGGAATCATAATAGCTTGTAATAAACCTGACGACACTTGATGCTCAGCTTTGACTTGCTAAAAAATCAAACATTTCAAAACAAATTTTGAGATATCTCCTTTCATGTCGTGCCACCAATAAAGCTGTTTCAAATCATTATACATTTTCGTGCTTCTCGGATGTATTGATAAAAAACTAATGTGTGCTTCATTTAGAATCTTTCGAATGAGCTCAGAATGTAACACCCCTCACCCGTATCCAAAGCCGGGACAGGGTTCGAGGCGTTACTGGACTTAAACATTTACAACATGCAAAATCGGGCCACAAATTTTTTGTCCAAAATTAAAACATCTTAAACACATGCATATCATCCCTTATATAGGCCTTTGAAGCCTATAACACACATGTTATAAAACTAGGTCCCTATACATGCCACTCACTTGATAATTCTAGCATATGTGTTTATACTCTCAAGGAGTTGGCTTGATAGTGTGATGCTGCCTCCGACGATCTCCAACCCTGAGCTAACCTGGCAAAACTAAAAGAAATGGGAAAGAGGGGGTAAGCTTTACACTTAGTAAGCTCACATGAAAATAATAAGCAATTTACTAACATGCTTTCCATAGTAAAGCTAACCAAATTGTACATTTACACATGTTCTGGTTAAGCTGCTTTATTGAGTTACAATCACTAAATCATTTATATCTGGAGTTACGAAACTCAAAATTAAGATCCATAAATTTTCCCAAAAATTATACTCATATATATTTATACTATAAAATTTTTAGAATTTTTGGTCCAACCAATAAGTATAGCTTATTATTCAAAGTCCCCCCTATTTTTCTATTAGACAGCTTCAACCTTTCTTCACTAAAATTTATTTATCTCATAGAACGAGACTCAGAAAATGTTCCCGTCTCTTTTTACTGAAAGTAGACTCATTAGTAATTCTAAGCATATAAAATATAACCCATAAGTATTTTTATACAATTTTTAACAATTTTTCCAAGTTAGAACAGGGGATCTCGAATTCATTCTGACACTGTCTCACAAAAATTAGAATATCACATAATATATAACTCTTTTTCTCCCCATGTTTCTTTTATACAAAAATAGACTTAATTCCATAATTTATTTGAAATTTAATTCAACTTACACAATTTTTGGTGAATTTTCAAAGTCACAAAACTGCTGCTGTCCAACACTGTTTTACTACTAAAATTCACTCTTACCTAATTTCACTTAATCCATTTTGTCTTATCGGAGTTCACTCAAATATCGAGCATATTGCTCACAATTTTCTTAAACATAGACATGAACTTATTCATCATATAATCATTTCACATATATTTTTACTTAATCGATTTTCCCGTTGAACTCTCCGGAATAATAATTGATACCCAGTTGCCTGCACATATTTTCACACTTGTAGCCAAAGCTATCTGGTACGAATAGTAGCCTGCACTTAGTACTACACATGCGACCAATTATCTGGTACACGTAGTAGCATGCACTTAGTACTACACACGTGACCTAACCATCTGATACACGTAGTAGCCTGCACTTAGTATTACACACGTGATCGAAGTTATCGGGTACGCATAGTAGCCTACACTTAGTACTACACATGCGACCAATAATCCGGTACACGTAGTAGCCTGCACTTAGTACTACACACGTGACCTCACAATAGATCATTCGTATCGTTTCTATTCCGAAGGCTCAACCGGAAAATTCCTCACTTTTGAACATGTTACAATTTATTCATAGTCCTTTTTCAATTTGCAATTTACAACAAATAATCATTCTATAGGCAGCCACATTTCATATGATAACAAAATATAATAAAATAAAAAGAATCGATAAATTATTTACGTACAAACTTACCTCGGATCCAGAAATGGAAATTTACCACTCTAGTCCACAACCTTGTTTTTTCTCGATTTAAGCCCAAATCTCGATTTCCTTGATATATAATATCACATTTATCCTACTAATTAGTCACACTATTCATATGGGTCTAAAAATCATATTTTTAAAAATTTCCATTTTTGACCCCTAAACTTTTGCATATTTGCACTTTTGCCCCAAGGTTCGGAAATTAAACTTCTTCCTATTTTCTTATGTTTTATGACATGCTGATAATTTTTCCCTTCTATGGAAACATCAAATTCGCACTCTAACATGTACTTATGAACATTAGGTATTTTTATCGATTATGTCGTTTTACTCGTTTTCACGTAAAATCGCTTAGTAAAAGTTGTTTAACACAATTTCAAGCTTCATATTCTACCATTAAACATAAAAATACATGCATATAATTCATGGGTAAATTTTTAAACATAAATCCTAACTCAAAATAATGGTAGAAATGAGCAAATCATGTTACCGGGATTTCAAAAATACATAGAATATTAAAAACGGAGCTCAGAATCACTTACTATTAAGCTTGGAAGCTTGGCCAAACCCTAACCATGGCTGCTCTTGGTACATTATACTGTAGCAAGAAGAAAGGGACACATTTGGGGTTTAAAATTTGTCTTTTAATTCATTTTACCGTTAAATGACCAAAATGCCCTTTTTACTATTCTTTCAAATTTTACCCAAACAAGGCCATTTTTGTCCAACAAGTTATAAAATGGTTTAATTATCATTTAAGGACCTCCTATTTAAATTTTCATGACAATTAGACACCTCTAACATATAAAACTCAATTTTTGCACTTTTTACAATTTAGTCCTTTTTACTAAATTGAGTGCCCAAACGTCAAAATTTTCGAACGAAATTTTCATGAAATCATTTCGTGAAATCGTAGACCATAAAAATATAATAAAAATGAGATTTTTCCACATTGGATTTGTGGTCCCGAAACCATTGTTCCGACTAAGCCCAAAATTGGGATGTTACACAGAATTTCTTGGTATACAAATTCTATCACGAAACATCAAACAGTCATTAGGCCCTATTCGAAACTCTGAATCAGAAGTCGACTCACCCTGAGCTCATTTTGCTTGCAATTCATTATCAAATATTTGAGCCTCACAAATTTGCTGTAGAAATAGCGGTCTCGCTTTCAACTCGGCTACTATCAAACCATCATCAGACAAAGCTAATTGTGTGTTCAAAGCACATAAAGCAAATAAGGACTTTTGGCTCAAAGCTTCAGCAACTACGTTCGCTTTCCCCGAATGATATTCAATCACTAATTCATAGTCTTTTAGCAATTCTAAGCATCTTCGCTATTGCAAATTCAAATCTTTCTGAGTTATCAGATATTTCAAGCTTTTTTGGTCGGTAAAAATATGGCATTTCTCACCAAACAAGTAATGACACCAAATTTTCAATGCAAACACTATCGTGGCTAACTCTAGATCGTGCGTCGGATAATTCTTTTCGTGCGGCTTCAACTGTCTCGAGGCATAAGCTACAACTTTGCCTTCCAGCATCAAAGCACAACCCAGGCCATTTAACGATGCATCACTGAGAACTACGAATTCTTTACCTGACTCAGGCTAAACTAACACTGGTGCCTCTATCAATAATGCTTTCAACTGCTCGAAGCTCCGCTAACACTTTTCTAACCACTCAAATTTAAAATCTTTTTGAAGCAATTGTGTCATCGGAGTCGCAATCATCGAGAAGCCTTTCACAAATCGTCTATAATAACCGGCTAGTCCCAGAAAACTACAAACTTCGGATACATTTCTCAAAAGCTTCCAATATATAATCGCAGAAATTTTGCTCGGGTCAACTCGAATACCCGCTATTGAAACTATATATCCCAGAAAACCAACCTCTCGTAACCAAAACTCACATTTGCTAAACTTTGCAAACAACTGTTTATCTCTCAAAGTTTGTAACATGATTTCAAATGCTTAGCATGCTTAGATTCATCACGAGAGTAAATCAAGATGTCATCAATAAATCCAACTACGAATCGGTCTAACTACGGCCTAAAAATCCAGTTTATCAAGTCCATAAAAACAGCAAGTTCATTTGTTAGTCCGAAAGGCATAACAAGAAATTCGCAGTGTCCGTACCTTGTTCTAAATGCAGTCTTTGGCACATCTGAGTCTTTAACTTACAACTGGTAATAACCCGATCTCAAATCAATTTTCGAAAACACTGTTGCCCTTTTTAACTGATCAAACAAATCATCTATTCATGGCAAAGGGTATTTATTCTTGATTGTCGCTTTGTCGAGCTGCCGATAGTCTATACACATTCTCATTATGCCATCATTCTTTTTCACAAATAACACCAGTGCACCCTAGGGACAGAAACTCGGTCTAGCAAAACCTCTATCTATCAACTCTTACAACTGAGCATTCAATTCTTTTAACCCTGTTGGAGCCATTCTGTACAGAGCTATAGATATAGACGTTGTTTCTGGTACTAATTCAATACCAAACTCAACCTCTTTGATAGGTGGTAAACCCGGTAACTCTTCGGGAAATACATTTGGATACTCGCACATAGCTGGTACTAATTCAATCTTTGTTTCTTTCACTTTCATATCAAATACACAAGCAAGATAAGCTTTACATCCCTTTCTCACAAATCTCTGAGTTAACATAGACGAGATCACAACTGGCAAACTGTTCAGATCATCAGATTTAATTCTAATAGTCTCACTATTTTGACATTTCAGCTCAATTGTCTTTCTTCTACAATTCGCTATAGCATCATGCATCGTTACCCAATCCATACCCAAAATCACATCAAATTCATTGAATGGCAACAGTATCAGATTAGCTGGAAAACAGAAATCCCGATTCATTAACGGACAATTCTTGCAGACTTTGTCAACCAAAACACATTTGCCTAAGGGGTTCGATACTCTAGTCACAAATTCAGTAGACTCTACAGGCAAAGTCTTACTACATACTAAATTCATACATATATAAGAATGAGTTGATCCTGGATCTATCAATGCAATCACATTAGTATCATAAAGAGTGAAAGCGCCGGTGATAACATCTGGAGTTGACGCTTCTTCGCGAGCGCGAATAGTGTAGGCTCTAGCAAGTGCTCTGGCCTTGGATCTTACAGTTGAATCCTTTGTCACCCCTTTACTACCACTTACATTTTCGGCATGTCTAGGTGGTCTACCTCTATTCGACGTGTTACTTGGTCTCACATTCTAAACTTCACCTTTCTCATCTAGCTTAGGGCAATCTCTGATGAAGTGGTCTAGCAAACCACATTTGTAACAAGCTTTATTACTTTTATTCTAGCATTCTCCAAAATGTCGTCTCCCACACTGTTGACACTCGGGTTTGTTGTCTCTCACATTGCCAACACTCGATACTAATATAGCTTAAGCTTTAGAACCTGAGTATTGTTTTCTACGATCTTTGTTCGAATATTCATTTAAAGCATTTAGGTGAGCGTATGAATCTCTGGATTTCTTTGATGAAGATTGATACGACTTACTCATCGATCTTTTTCTCGAGTATCTAGCTTCTGAATCTACTTTTCTCCTTTCTTTGCTAAGATCCTCGGCTTTACAAGCCCTTTCAACCAGAACGACAAATTCTTTCAACACTAGAATTCTGACTAGTAGTTTTATATCTTTGTTCAACCCGTCGACTAACCACTTACACATAATCTCTTCGGTAGAAACATATTCCCTGGCATATTTACTCAACCGTACAAATTTTCTTTCATACTCGGTTACAGCCATTTGGCCTTGTTCTAATTCTAGAAACTCTTTGTGCTTTTGATTGAGAAATCTTTGACTGATGTATTTCTTTCGGAATTTGAATTGAAAGAACTCTCAAGTAACCCATTCTTTCGGAACAACAGATATTGACGTGTTCCACCATTGGTACGCGCTGTCTCTCAGTAAAGATACAACACATTTAATACATTCATTAGGAGTATAAGACAATTCATCGAATACTCGAATCATATTTTCGAGCCAGAACTCAGGTCTCTCAGCATCATCATCAGCAGTAGCCCGGAACTCTGCAGCCCCATATTTAAGAATGTATCTACTGGCGGCTTGTTCAACCATATCGGATCTATAACTTGAGGAACAATAGGGATTTGTTGAGGAATAGGTGGGGGTGGAGGTTGTTGAGTAGCCGAATTCTTTCGAACAAACTCCGTGAACCACTCGTTCATCATTTGGAAAAAGGCTTGTTTAGCCTCTCCCTCGTGGCTACTCATTACAGGCCTAGAATCAGATGGCGCTGCCCCTTGAGCAGGAGCGGGCGCATTACTTTCTACATCATTAGCTACAGCTCGTTCGGGATCCATTACTATACGAAAACACAATTTAAGCTGTTAGGAATCATCACACTATCGCAAAGTATATATGGCATGTATAACTAGACTCTCATACATGCTACGTTAGTCCTAGAATTGACTAAACCGTAGTTCTGATACTAATAAAATGTAACGCCCCTAACCCATATTCGTCCCCAGAGTAGGGTTACAAGGTAATACTGATCAATACACATCAATTAACATACATAACTCATACATTTATAAATTCATACTCAAATACCATTTAATCACAAACACAATGTCCCTTATAAGGGCCTACGAGGCCTTAAACATGCTTTAGAAGTGTTTCGGTACTAAACTGATAACATATGAAAATTTTGGAAACTTAGAAAAAATTTCAACCATACAGGGGGCACATGCTTGTGTGAACAGGCCGTGTGCCTCACATGGCTCCAAACACGCCCGTGTCCCAGGCCGTGTGGAAAACAAGGCATACATACTGATTTGTGTTACACGGACGATGACACATCTATGTGCCAGGTCGTGTGAAAACTGGAGGGTATACTGACTTGGCCACACAGCTGACCATACGCCTATGTCTAGGCCATGTAACTCACTGACTTGATTTCTAAAGCATCATTAGAGGACACACGGTCGTGTACTATGACTGTGTGTCGCACATGGCTGAGACACACACACGTGTTTCTGCCTGTGTGGACAAAAGTAGGCCATTTGCAAGGCGAATTTGCCACCCCAACTTTAATGTATCTACACAAGGCAAAATTTACAATTTCCATACACAAAAGGCAGCCAAAATCAATTCCAATTCATGCACAATTCATGCTATACAAATACAACCATTTCACTTACTCAAATATATACCAAAACAAAATGATCTTTAACCATAATTCATACAATATGTATATATATACCAACTTAATATTCCTAACCGAAAACCATCCTTAACTCAATCAATTCATTCATTGTATTACACACTATCCAACTACCAATTTGACATATAAATTCATACTACAATAAGACCTTTCTTAAGCTTTCATCCACCATAATTCAAATAACCATTTTAACTTCCATAATGTCTTGGTTACAACCATGCCAAAGCAAACCGTCTCACCAGGCATTATAAACATCTTATAAAAGTCATTAACAACCATTTCTAATAGCCAAACACACATCAATATTAACATCATTTACAAGCCAAATCTAATGGCTATAATCACAACCAAAATACCACAGCTAGCCTATACATGCCATATACCATAAATGTATAATTCAAAAGTACCAACTTAGATGTTTGATAGTGTGATGATGTTCTCGATGACTCCCAGATCCGAGCTAGCCTTGATTCACTACAAAACATAGAAAAATAACACAAAGTAAGCTTCATAGCTTAGTGGGCTCGTATGTGAATAACTTAATTCATTGAATAAATGCAAATCAACCAATGACACTTCACAAAACGATATACACATTAACTACAAACCTTTTTCATGTCTCAAAACATGATTAAATACAAACTCATCTAACTTTCACTATTTAATACTCGAATAGGTTTTGCACATACCTGAATCGCCTTGTACAAACCTCTTTTTCAATCACATCATTCATTTACATATTGAAACATTCAGAATAGAAATTAGATACTCAGGAGTCTCGTACGATAAGTACCTATATCATATAGCCCGTAGCCAAATCAAGGTAACTTATCCGAAGAACTATTATCATTGCCCGAACCCAAATCATCCGATATGCATGGACCGAAGCCAAATCGGTAAAATACGCACCTGAAGTGCTAAAATCATGGCCCGAAACTAACTCAATGTATCACTTACTGACATGTCAATAATATCCAAAACTATTCTTAAGGTTCAACCGAGCTTTCACACTTTTCGTTTCTATCATTAAATGTATTCGTAGAGTCATTTTCACAATTCATACATTATCCATAATCTCGTTTTAACAATTTATGCAATATGAAAGCATTTTAACATACATTTTTAATGTAACCATCACATACAAACTTACCTCGTATTCAAAATTGACGGATTGGGTCGAGTACTCGATAACCTTGCTTTTCCCCCGATTTAAATCTGAATTCTTTCATTCTTGATCTATATGAATTCAAAATTAACTTACTTATTCATCTACGCATTCAATTAATCTAAAAATACACATTTGGGCACATATTAGCCCCTAAACTTTCACATTTAATCAATTTAGTCCCTATTTAAAAAATACACAAAATTCACACAATTCAACAAACCCATGCTTGGCTGAATTATATATAAGTCCTTAGCAGTCCAAAAATTTCATTTATTTCACATTTCAATCACATAATTTGCACATTTCACAATTTAATTCCTATTATGCATTTTCATCAAAAATCACTTAACAAAACATGTAAAATTATCATCAAGCTTTCATATTCCAACATTAAACATCAAATAACATATAGATTCAACAATGGAAACTCTCAAGATCTTTAACAGTTTTGAAATCTAACGTACAGGCTAGCTAGAATTTGAAGCAATGATCTAAAAAACGTAAAAATCATCAAAAACCAAACTCAAAACACTTACCAATTAAGCTTTGAAGATGCCGAACTCTAATATGCATAAAAATGGTGTTTTTCACCTTGGAATTTCAGCAATGGCAAAGAGCATGAACAAAAATCATGCTTTGTTATATTTTTATTAACTTAATTACATAATTACTTATTTGCCCTTAATGAATAAACATAAAAAAAAGTTATAATGGATGTCCATTAATGTCCATTAACACTACCAATGGTCTAATATCATCATAAGGACTTTTAATTTAATTAACTATAGCAATTAAGAACTTTAAACAAATAGTATGCAACTTTTGTATTTTACGCGATTAAGTCATTTTATCAAATTAAACAACCAATCGATAAAATTAGCTCACGAAATTTTCACACATATCAAATAACATGCTGTAAATACCAAAAATAATTTTAAAATAAATTTTTGACATCAAATTTATGGTTTCAAAACCACTGTTCCTACTTAGCTAAAACTGGGCTATTATAATAATACTTGGCCAATGAACTTTTTAAGAATAATCATATTTTCTTAGGACTTTATTACAATTCAGTTTATTTATAATAGAAAAATAAACTGAAATAATAATGGCAACGACTTATACTAATAAACAAGATAAAATGAGTATGTGATTACATTCATATCATGATTGGTCTTTGGGCATACTTTAACAATCTCCTACAAGCATTAAGACCAATCAATCATATATCTAATACCGAGTGACTTAGTGTGACGATCATACTTCTACTGTGTCAGAGGCTTTGTCAGTGGATCAGTGATGTTGTCATCTATTGGCACTCTGCATATTTGCACATCTCCTTGAGCAATGATTTCTCAAATAAGATGGAAGCGCCTAAGTATGTACTTTGGCCGCTAGTGAGATTTGAATTCTTTTTCTTGTGTAATGGCTCCTTTGTTGTCACAACAAAGTTCTATAGCATCTGATGTGCTAGGCACAACTACTAGTTCAGATACGAACTTCTTGATCCAAATAAATTCTTTTGCAGCCTCTCTAGTTGCAATATACTCTGCCTCAGTTGTAAAATCAACTACTGCATCTTGCTTTGAACATTTCTAGCTCAAAGTGCCACTATTAAGGTAAAATACAAAATCTGATTGCAATCGTGAATCGTCCTTGTCAAATTGGAAACAAGAACCAGTATAACCTTTTACACTTATCTCTTCCTCACCTCCATATATAAAGAATGTATCCTTAGTCCTTCTCAAGTACTTAAGGATATTTTTAACTATGACCAAATAACATTCACCAGGATCTACTTGGTACCGACTCATCATGCTTAAAACATATGATACATCTTTATATATTTTGACTTCTAATATGTATGTAGCCTCACTTAAGTCCTTCATAGAAAAATAACTTCCTAGCTAAGTCTTGATGGACTGTAGGGTAGGTATGTCATTTCTTATGATAAGTATGTCATCTACAAATAGTACCAAGAATACAATAGTGCTCCCACTAATTTTCTTGTAAACACAAGGCTCATCTTCATTTTTGATAAAAACAAACTCTTTGATTACATCATTAAAACAAAGATTCCAACTTTGAGAAGCTTGCTTTAATCCATAAATGGATCTTTGTAGCTTGCATATCTTACCAACATCTTTTGGATCAACAAAACCTTCAAGTTGTGTCATGTACACATCATTTTCTAGTTTCCCATTAAGGAAAGTTGTTTTGACGATCATCTGCCAGATTTCATAATTATGAAATGTAGCTATTTCAAGTAAGATCCAGATGGATTTAAACATAACAACATGATAAATCTATATCTCTCAGGTACATGGCATTCTCTTAAAGATCTTTGCGGTAGTTGTGTTACCAAAATAATTAATTGTTCCACAACAACTTGTGGAACTATTGTTGTTCAATGTCTGGTTCAGTAATCTGTTGTTGTTCTCGAATTTCTTTGAGTTCTATTCTTTTGCCACTTCCTTTTCTAGAGACAAACTCTCTTTCAATGAATACTTCCTAAGAGCAACAAACATTTTGTTCTTGGTAAGATTGAAGAAATAATATCGTTTAGTTTCCTTAGGATATCCCACAAAGATGCACTTTTGAGATTTGGTTTCGAGCTCAGTAGACGCCTGACATTTAAAATAAGCTTTAGAACCCGATGTCTTTATGAAAGACATACTAAGACACTTTCCAGTCCGTACCTCATATGGTATTTTTTAACTGATTTAGATGGAACATGATTTAGTTTGAAAGTAGTTGTTTCAAGTGCATGTCCAAAAAGGAAGTAGGAAGATCGACATGACTCATCATTGATCAAACCATGTCTAATAGTGTTTGATTTCTCCTTTTGGAAACTCTATTCCATTGTGGAGTACCAAGAGGTGTAAGTTGTGAGACAATCCCATATTCTTTCAAAAACTCATCAAACTCTAAGCTTAAGTACTCTCCTCCTCGATCTGATCAAAGTGCCTTAATACTTTTACCTAGTTGGCTTTCTAATTCATTTTTAAATTCCTTGAACTTTTCAAGGGCTTCAAATTTATGGTGCATAAGATAAATATGCCCATATCTACTAAAGTCGTCAGTGAAAGTAATGAAGTATTGAAAACCTCCTCTGGCTTGTGTGTTCATTGGTTTACATACATTACTATGTATTAATCCCAATAAATCACTATCTTGTTCACTTTTACTATTAAAATGAGTTTTAGTCATTTTACTCAACAAGCAAGACTCACATATGTCCAATTGTTCGAAAACAAAAGAATCCAAAATCCCATCTTTATGTAGTTTTGATATGCACTTCTCACTTCTATAGGCCAAATGACAATGCCAAAGATAATTTTGATTAGAGTCAATTATTTTTGATCTTTTAATATTTATGTTATAAATGGGTCTATTTTGATCTAAAATGTAGAGACCATTTACTAATTGTGTCAAACCATAGAAAAAATTATTGAGATAAAATGAACAACAATTATTCTTAATAATTATCTCAAAACCAATTTTGTCTAAATAAGAAATTGAAGTAATGTTTATAGTCAAATTGGGCACAAAATAACAATCCTCCAAAATTAAATCAAGTCCATTAGGCAATGATAAAATATTTGTCCCTGCAACTAACTCATCAACTCTTGCTCTATTCCCAACTCGCAGTTCTAAATCTCCTTTAACCAGATTCCTACTCCTTTGTAATCCCTATACAAAGGTACAAATATGAGAACCACATCCGGTATTTAATACCCAAGAAGTAGTGTTGATAAATTAACATCAATAGCATAAATATCTAAAGTGGATGCTCCGTTTTCCTTTAGCTTCTTGACCTCTTTGAGATAGGCATGGCAGTTCCTCTCCTAGTGTCCAGTTTTACCACAATGGAAGCATTTTCCTTCCTTAGCAATTCCTCCTTTAGGTTTCAATGTAGCTTTTCCTTTGTTGGGCTTGGCCTTATCATTGTCCTTAGGCTTTTCCTTAGCCTTAGCCTTTCTTTTGCCCTTGTCCTTGCGAACCATCAAAATGGGCTTAGGCCCAACATTTTTCATGTTACTTTCAACAATTCATAACATGTTGAGCAACTGTGCCAAAGTCTTACTAATCTCATTTATGTTGAAATTAAGAACAAATTGCCTAAAACTATCCAGCAATGATTGCATGCTGACATTGGTGGCCAATTCAACACTTAGAGGGAGTCCTAGTGTTTCAAGTCTTTCAATATAGCCTATCATCTTGAGAACGTGAGTTCCCACAGGAGTTCCCTCCACCATTTTGTGTCAAAATAGAGCTTTAGAGGTCTCGTACATCTCTTGATGTGTTTCCCCCTCATATAATTCCTTGAGGTGTTGGATCATATCATAGGAGACCATATGCTCATGTCGCTTTTAAAGCTCAAGAGTCATGGTGGCAAGCATTAGACATCCTATGTCTAACATGTCATCAAGATTCTTCTTATAAGAATCCTTTTCAACTCTAGAGGCATTAGCTACTAGTTCATAAGGAACGAGTTCTTCAATGGCATATAACTTCCATTCTTATTTGAGGACAATCCTCAAGTTACAGAACCAGTTAAGGAAGTTCAAGCCATTTAACTTGTCCTTCTTAAGGATCGATCGCAATGATAAAGAACTTATGTTGTTTACCATAATTAATCTATAATAATTATATATTCTCATGAGTACATTTATCAAGTTTATTATAATCATTAAAAAGATTTTATTAAATAATGCTCCCACTATTTTATTCAAAATTAATAGCCCTCATATTTTAATTTCAGAAAGACTTTCTCTAAAATTTTCTAGTGGGTAAGGATCAATATTTCACCTCTTCTTAAGTCGGCTTTGGCTTTACTCTCAAGATCATGGTTATTTAGGTAAGCAACACTTGCTAATTACATCATATGTAACTTCTCTATTTTGTTTCAATTATCTCATGATTTATCCAAATCTCTTGCCTCTAGGTATCTAATCCTATAAGAGTAACCTAGTTAAGTTATTAACCATTATCATAACCAACGAATATCACTTGCTTATTTTTCGCATTTGACCGAGATAGATACATGTACTTCACTTTAGCAAAACCCACACTATATCGATCAAAGCTTTAACAAGGGTAAATATTGGAAGGCAACCTTAACATAATATTTTATTGAGGGATTTTTAAATTAAATTAATCTCACCATTAATGGTAAACATTTCTCAATTTATCCTTTAATTGATCTTATCAATATCCTATAACATGCATGCAAAAATATAATTTCTTGTATCATATACAAGAAAAATATAAAATAGTAAATAAATGCAATGGTTATAGCCCATAAAACTAAGTTGGTTCCTCCCAAGCCAATGGGAAAATCGTAGGGAATCCTAAGGGTTTATGCCACTTCTCAAGCTTCTTTTCCACTTTAGTTAGCCCAACCTTCTTTCCTCTAATTCGTGTCAACTCGTACAATTTACAATTACAGAAACTCTTTTTTACATACAAAGGGAAGTTGTAACACTTCAAACCCGACTTTGACGTTATGGTCAGATTTGGAGAAGCTACCATGATACTCTCCAAAAATCTGAAAATTAGTTAGGCTTGAGAAAATAATGCCAGATTTTACATAAAAAAGATTCTAGTTTATTTTTAGTGAAAATATCCTTCATACTTAATTTATTAGTCCTAATGACTAAATTTACTTTTTCAAAGTGAACTTATTTGTAGCAAAACCCTTAGTTAAATTTAGTTTGGAAATACGAGTTATATTTTAAAAATCTGACGTTTTGTTGATAGTGAATTTTAGCTTTGAAATCCAAAAGTAGTTTAAAACAGTAAACAAAAGTTCAAGATCGAACAGTCCCAAAAATGTCCAAATAGTCCAACAAAATCAAAAATAGTACAAACTAGAATTTAAAATATCAAAATTATCAAAAATGTTAATAGAGCTCTCGTCACACCAACCTGTCCCGATTCTGGAGGTTACTTGAAAGTAAACAGACAAGGTGAGCTTTCGGGCTCAATGTATTTCCCATAATAACATAAGCACAGATTTAATTTTAGACATGTTTTCAGAAATCATTAGAAATATTTTAAAATAGAGCAGAAACATAATATATCAGATGTAGAATTACAATCCTACCCCAATCCATTACACACAATCTCCAACCATCCCTACACACCATATAGGTATTATATTCCCTACACACCATATAGGTATTATATTCCCTACACACCACTTAGTGTCAGTATGACACTTTTCAGACTAGTTGTAGCCAAGCTGTTAGATCAATAGGCAATAATTTGTCAATAACATAAATATATGTGAGGTTGAGCCACCACAGTTGACAGATAGATTCAACTACCCACACTTTCTTCACAACATATATCCTACCCAATGCATATGCAAAAATAACAAATATCGAATAGGTATATGACATACATGCTTATTATGAAAAATACATAGCATGCTTAATAGATAACAGGTTATGCGTATCTTATTATAGAGCATACTTATCATATTACAAATCAAACATGGCATGCAACATAATAAACTTGCGTACATAAGTCGTATTTAATAGATAAAGAACATCATATTCATGGTTTATAGTCTAATTTGTATCATATAGACCTTATAAGAGGCTCATATTCGACTTGTACAATAAACACGACCCTAGGGAAAATTTTCTAAATTTGGGCCTACATGCCCGTGTGGCCCACACGGCTTGGCACATGATCACACACACGCCTGTGTGGCCTATACGGCCCAATGGCCTAGACCGTGTGTCTCACACGGTACACACGGTCGTGTGTGACACGGTTATATGGCATCAACAATCCTAATTTGCCGTTTTCTCAGGTTTTCGTTACACACTTGAATGTTTGCTTATATGAACCCAAAACTTGAGATTTCCAGCACCTAAATCCACCATTAAATAACTATTTTGAAATACAATGTGAAACCTAAACACAAGTTCAACTACAATTACCAAACATTTCGCTCCCAAGAGTAATTAGGTACTCACCCAGAACCAAAGAACTTGTAACTTCCAACAGAACTAACTTATCAGAGGTGGGTACGCCTTAAGATTCTCACCTAAAATAGGAATTCCCAAAGATAATTAGCCTTATACCCAAAAGAATAACCAAAAACATCATTCAAAGATAGCGTACTATGCAAAAAATGAATTATACCAATGAACTTGCTTACCACACCAGAATTTCCTAAACATGAGCAACTTACACAAAAACTAAAAAGTGATCGGCAAAGAAACAATGATAAGGAGGTGGCAAGAAATGGAAGAAAACCCAAAGGGAAGAAAGGCTAATGTGGAGAACAGAAAAATAGGAAAGTAGCAAAAGTAAAGACCAAAAAAAGAAGAAAAAGTAAAACAATTGAAGAAGAAACAAAATTGAAAACAATAGGAAGAAGAAACAACAAAATGGGAATGGGAAAAAATGTGAACAATAGAGAGAGAAAATGGAATTTTGGGAAAAAATAAAAATAAATTAAAACAAAAAAAAACCTCCCCAATTCTCTCAACTACTCACTAAATCCCACAAAATCTAGAGCACTAACCCCATCCAACCTCCCCATAATTCACATTCCATCCAACCACTACGACATACAAGACATACACATGGAGAAGCAAAAATATTGTCATTTTACTCGCACAGGGACTCGAACAAAGAACCAAATAGTAAGCTAACTCCTTACCACTAAACTAGTAGGCACATTCTGTCGCAAAGTGATAAAAAATAATATCTAAACGGAATAAACAAAGATAAGGCTAGGAGAAAAAATAACAGAATGTTTCCCAAAAGTGAGATTTGAACCTGTGACCTCAAACACACAATCAAGGCCCTTAACCACTGAAGCAAATACTTAAATTATGACAAAGTTTAACAAAGCAAGAATTTTAAAATTTTGGGGCGTTACAAAAGTACAATAGAAATATAGAAAGGCACGACATGCAGGCCCTATTTATAAAATTAAAACCTTTGAAAATAATAAATTAAATGGGTTATTGGGATATAACCATGCATTTCCAAACACCTTGCATATCAAACATAGTATACAACACGTGTCTCACACAATTGTATCAACCATTAAATTTAATCCGAAATTCGTATCGTACAAGTGGCTTTGAGACCATTGTTGGGACCACTGGTACACCCCATAGCGCAGTGAAAAATATATTCTAGCGATCAATAACCAATGATCCATGTATGAGGAATGAATCAGGTTGAAAGTGGGTTGAAAATATACCTTTTGTTACTAAAAACATTGAAAGGATGCTGCTAATTCAATGTCGATTATAAGCCACAATGAAAATTTCTCGACCACTATGTAGACCACCCTATCAAAAAAGAACAACCACTTTCCCTTGAACTTTTTAGAGAGAATTAAAAATGGTTGCTACAATTTTGAGGTATTTCAGGGAAATAAACAAATTTAGGGACATGTTGAGGTATTTTGGGGAAATCAGAAAATTCAGGGGTGGTATATGTATGTTCAGAAACATTACAATTTTGATACTGAAGTGTCAATTTGATTCTGTAAAATTCAAAAATTACTGTGTGTTGTTCTACAATTGTTTAAAATTGGCTTTTGATTGCATGCTTTTCGATATACTTTAATGTATTTCTGAGTTATTAGAGGGTTAGAAATCATTTCGACATAAATTCATGGCTTTTGGGTTGTTTTTGGGTGGTTTCGTGACACAACTTTACGGAATTGGGGATTAGGGTTTTTTTGGGCGAATTTGATGCCACATAGCCTGGCCACATTAAACACAGAAATATTTTTGGACAAAAAAATATACACAAAACTAAAATTGGTGTATTAGGGCCACAAGACCGTGTGCTCTGGCCGTGTGGAAAAGGCTAGGCCGTGTGGATCCCAAAATGTGTGTGCTTTGGCTTATGTGTTATTTGTGGCTGTTGTGCGAGATATCTGATTCTAAACACGGTTAGCTGGGTGTGTGCATGTTTTTTTCTGTCCGACTGTTTGTCGATGTGTTCATTACTTCTGTGAGATTGTAAACATACATACACTTGCATAAAGTAATTTTTGGGTTGGTTGTGAAGAGAAGGAAGACTGATTCTAATCTGATTTGGCAGTTTAATTGCAAACTTATCAGTATAATGGTTTACTGCACTGTAGTGCATGTATGTCAACTTTCCTGCATACTATTATCTGATTTTAAACTACAACATGTTTGTACAGCGGTTTACCGCAATGCACTGTACTGCATATACGCCAACCTTGTTGCGTATTATTATCTGAGTGGCTTAGTCACATTCATGGTGTGCAGGGTTGGATGGGCCATTCGAGGTCCTATGTCGTGTGTTTGGTTAGATGACCTTAAATAGCTTTTTTGAGGTGTGATCGGGGGACGGAGAGGTATTTTGGCTGGGTGGGTTGGGTTTTAATACTTGACTGCATTCATATGCATCTAGATGTGAGCTACTTGTCTGTAATTTGTTTGTCGTCATAACATTTATGATTGATTCTGTAACACCCCTAACTCGTACTCGTCACTGAAACAGGGTTTCATAGAATTACCAGAACATTGAGAACATTTTCAATTAATCTACGTAAATTACTATTCATTTACCGAGATCATCCATAAAGTCCCTTGATCGGGCCCTTGAGGTCTAATACGAGCATTAAAATCGAGTCGGGACTTAATCAGGTCCTCTAAGAATTTTTCGCGAAATTACAAAATTTTTCCAAGGTACATGGCTCACACGCCCGTGTGGTCCAAGGGACACGCCCGTGTGACCCTAGGACACTCCTTTGTTGGAGGCCATGTTTGACCCGTGCAACTCTCTGACTTGCACACACGGTCGTGCCACACGCCTGTGTGCTAGGCCGTGTGGTTAATTAATTTAATTCGAAATTACATGTAGGTTTCACACGGCCAAGACACACGCTCGTGTTCTAGGCTGTATGGCATATACGGCTAAGACACACGCCCGTGTCTCTACCAGTGTGCCTAATTCTGAGCATTTTGTTTCTCAAAATTTAGGTGCAGGTGACACACGGCCTAACAACATGCCCATGTTACTAGGTCGTGTGTCACACACATTCTAGACACATGCCCATATGTCTGCCTGTGTGGACAAAATGAAGCCATTTCAAGCTTTATTTCTCACCCAAAATTTCACCCAAGACCTGCACTTGAAGCACACAACCAATACCAAAAAATTCAAGCATTCAAATTGGGCAATTTCCAGCATTCACAAGGCATATCACAACAAGCATACATGATTACAACCTTAACTGAGTTTAACTTAGGCTTTCACAACATTGATCACGTATTCTTAACATAACACATGTGTATATATATATCATAAAGATCCACTTAATCATATCAAAATAAACCATTACTAGCCATTTCAATGGCTAGGTTAAAAATATCATTTCCAAGCCACTATTGACCAAGTTGTCCTATACATGCCATTATACCAAAATGATTTTACTAAGTATACCCAAAATGACTAGTTGATAGTGTGACGATGCTTCGATGATCTTTCAACATTCACGAGTTTCCGAGCACTATAAAATAGGGGAGAAATAAGCGGAGTAAGCATTACATACTTAATAACTTCAAATAACGAGAACTAAACTTACCAATCTTGCTTATTAAATCTAGGCATACAATGTTATGTTTCTATCCATTTTGCTAATTGCCTAATCACATACATTCAATCAAACATGTTAGTCACAAAATCTTCATATCAATCAAGTAACATAAATGAGCTCATCAATCAATATTTTTCAAGTCATTATCATTTCATCATAAGATTTTCATGCCATGTCAAGAGTTTTATGTCCGTTGAATATGTAATGGCCTAAATTCAAGGTTATCGGAATAGTGGTTTCGTAACCACAAATCTGATTTAAAGAGAAATTTATTTCAATATTTTTGCATGAAAATTGATATGATAGGAAAATCGTATGAAAATATTGATTGAAAAAAATTTACCGATTTAGTGGTTAGTTAGAAAAAGAAATTATTGAAGAAATTGGGTAAAAACAATGTATCGGGACCTCTATCTCATAAAACCGAGTCGAAAATAATTTTATAAATATTTATGAAATGTTAGTAATGTGGTATTAAAATTTCGTTAGGAAATTTTAATGCTTGGGTAGTCAATTAAATGAAAAGGACTAAATTGTAATAGGTGTAAAAGTTGCTAGAATGATTAAATAGCTTAAGAGTCTAATGAGAAAGGATTTAAAAGGCAATTAGACCCAAAATTTATTATGGCTGGACGGCAAGGGCATGAAATCAGCAGGAAAATTGATAAATTAAGGGCAAAATTAACAAAATAAAGCTAGGACTAAATAGGAAATATCTAGTTTTCTCTTCATTTTTCTTCAATTCCAGCAGCTAAAAAAGCCATAGGAGGGTTCTCTAAGCGGGTATTCCATAATTTTTGCACCAAGTGAGTTAATCCTTGCCTTTATCTTGTAATTTTTGTGTTTCTAAGACTTTTACAACTAGGTCCTACTATTAAATTCATTAGTTTTGATTTCATGGATGAAATTGAAAGTCACCATGGTTGAGTGCTGTAATTTTATGATGAAATAGAATTAAATTAAAGCTTTAATTTGTTTATGAGATGATTTTATTAGGTAATTTCAATAGAAATTGATTTTTTAGGACCTAATTGTGAAAATGCTTGGAATTAAAGTCTATTGCTGAAATTATGATTCCTAAAGGTTGTAAACTAGTTTAAGGTGATAGAATAAAATGTTAATTGAGAAAAATCAGCTCAGTTGAGAGGCTAATTGAGTAGGGACAAAATTATCATTTTATTAAAAGCTTAGGGGAAAAGTTGTAATAAACAGCTTGCACAAAAACAGTTTGGACAGCAGTAGTAGACTAACTTTGAAAAATCACCATAAATTGTATAAATCGAATTAGAAGATGAAAAAAATATGGAATTAAATATTATTGAGTCTAGTTTCTCATAGAAGAAATAGTGTAAGCAATGAATTTTCAAATTTGAGATATAATTAATTTTGTGAGACGAGGTCAGAATGAATTCGGGTTCCCCTGTTCTAACTTTGAAAAATCATAAAAAATTAAATAAAAATAATTATGGGATTAAATTTATATGTATAAAATCATGAATGAGTATATTTTTAATAGAAATAAACAACAACATCATTTGAATCATGTATGAAGATATAATTAATTTTTAGTGAAGAAGGGTCAGAACTGTTAGACAGCAGAACAGGGGTGAATTTAAAGAATAAACTGTACTTATTGGCTAAACCAAAAAATTTTGAAAATTTTATGGTAAGAATATATATGAGTCTAGTTTCAGGTAAAATTAACGGATCTTAATTTGGAGTTCCGTAGCTTGAGTTATAAATAATTTAGTGACTATGACTCAAATAGACAACTTTGAATAAACTATAAATAATAATAGTTGAATTATAGAGAATGTTGCATATGAACATGAAATGTATTAAATTGATAATTAAATTTATTTATTTAGATCCAGAAGATTCAAATACAAAGCTAGATCGAGGAAAGGAAAAAGTTCAGGATTAGTAGATTTTTGTACACGAACAAGTATCAAGGTAAGTTCGTGTAACTTGAATTATATTCTTAAATGCTTGAGATTGTATGTTATTGATGTGAATATGATTTGAATGTTCATTGTATGAAAATTTATGAAACATTGATATATTTGATAAAATGGGAAGAAATCCCGTTTGAATGAAAGGAAAATTCAATGGATCTCTGAAAAGGATTTAACGGCAAAAAGGATCTAGCCCGAACGGGTGATCCTATCCTGATATAGCCCTCCCGAAGAATATGTGTAAAATGGATTTAGCCCGGACGGGTAATCCGAATTAGGGTCTGAATTTAGCCTGGACTGGTAATTCAGATCCAAGCTCATTAGAGTAATTGTCGTTGCAGGGGATTTAGCCTAGACTGGTAATCCCGACAATACTCTATGAGTTTATATTGCAGGGGATTTAGCCTGGACTGGTAATCCCGCTGCAAGGTTGAGGTTCGCGGGAGTGTGCTCTCTGAAATGGAAATGTGCGCACATGAATATGAATTGACGGACCCGGAATTGTACACTAAAAGTGTACCTCTGAAAATCCATCGAAATTCCGATAAATTCAACGGGATAAATATGGAAAATAACAAGGAAATGGAAATTATGATATTGATGAGCTCATCAATCATGGTATATATTATTGGTACATGGAAATTATTGTACTAACTTGAATGTTGAGTTTGTGCATATTAGGATAATAATGCATTGAATGGATATATGAATGTTTATTGTATTGTATTGAAAATATTAGGTAAGTATAATTCTTGTTACATAAGCTTACTAAGCACAAAGTGCTTAGCCCGTTTCCTTTTTCCCTGTTTGTTAGTGTTAAGAGCTCGAAGCTCGGATTTGGTCGGAGACACATCACACTATCAACCTCAGGATTTTGGTATATAAAGAAACTTTATTTTGGAAGTCAATGGCATGTATAAGCTAATAAAGTAAATGTTAACGTGAAATGAATGTAAAGTTAGCCATTAGTATGGTTAACAAACCTGGTTTTGGGTATGTGATGACGTTATCTTATAAATATGCATGAATTTATCTTGAAAATATGTTGAATTGGTTTGGTTGAAGTGGATTGGTCTCGATTTAATATTGCAGGGAAGGTTAGATATTTATAAAGGGGCTATATTGAATATAAAAAAAATCGTAAACTCCGGTAATACCTCGTACCCTATTCCGGCAATGAATATGGGTAGGGGGTATTACAGAATCACTGAAATTCTGATGGATGCTCAAGTGGTACACTCAAAGTGTACGATTTCATAATCTGTCAATTCTTATTCGATGGTACCCATTAGGGTACTTAATCAAGGAACACACTCTCGAGCCACTTAATCAAGGAACACACTCTTGAGCCACATATCGTATAATAGGATTTCCAGTCCAGGCTAAATCTTTTATATAACGTATGCTCAAAGAGTTCAATTAGGGCTACCAGTCCAGGCTAAACCCTAATAAAACGTATACTCGAGGGGTATTTATTAGGATTACCCGTCCAGGCTAAATCCTTTCTATAACAAGGTTAATAGGATTACTCGTCAAAGGTAAATCTCGTATGCAACAAATGCAGGACCTTATTAGTTTTGGGAAAGCACATATAATCATCGAAATTCAATATTCAATCGGGACTTAACCCGTTATCAACATTTCATGTATCAAATTTACCCTCATAGCATACAAGTAATGTACATAAATATAATTCATATTCCATTCAACACAACATTCAATTTAACATATTTACATGCTGGATTAAGTTACACGAACTTACCTCGACACTTTTTCGCGTATAAAGTCTACTAATTTGAAACCTTTTCTTTTCCTCAAGCTAACCTTGAATTAGTGTTGTCTGGATCTATATAAATAAATTTAACCATCAATTTCACACATTTCATATTTAAATGGACTCAATTTACATCCTAGGCAAAATTACCATTTTGCCCCTAACTTTTCCATAAATTTTGATTTTGTCCCTAGGCCCGGAAAATGAAACTTGTGCAAATTACTCCCTATTTCAAGCCTAACCAAAGCCCCATCACAAATTTTCCAGCACATGTATTCATAAAATTTTAGAATTTTCATCAATTTTTACAACTTTTCATTTTAGTCCCTAAATCATGTTTTCATCAAAAATCACTTTGTAAAAGTTGTTTATCTATAAATAATCTTTCATTTTCTACCATAAATTTCTAATTTCCAGCCTATACATCCATGAACCATTTTCATACCTTGATAACTTTTCAAATTAATCCCTCAAATAGAGAGATTAAGCTATCCCGGTTTCAAAAATACCAAAATTACTAAAAACGGGACAAGAGAGCTTACCCAATTAGGCCTTGAAAGTTTCTTTTCTCTTTCCTAGGGTTTCCATGTGTTTTAGGTTGAAGATGACATAAAATAAGATGATTTCTTTTATCATCTTTTTAATTAATTAAGTATTTTAATATTTTCAATTTAGTCCTTGCCATTTTTCTATATTTCCATGGATGAGTCATCAAGGAAAATCTACATACTTTTCTTAATGGTCTAATTACCATATAAGGACCTCTAATTTTGAATTCCATAGCTATTTGATACTTATAGCTACTAGCATTCAACTTTCGCATTTTATGCTATTTAGTCCTTCTCGTAATTAAACACTTAATCGATAAAATTTTCATATCAACATTTTCACACAACATGCCTATTATAATACAGGCCATATAATGAAATAAAAATAATTCATATTTTTGAATCAGATTTGTGGTCCCGAAACCTTTGTTTCAATTTCACTAAAAACTGGGTTGTTGCAGATTCTGCATGCGTTGAGGTGTTATCGTAGTGACATTTTGGATTGTGATCATAAGAATTTTCGTATCAACCCGTTGACGGGTTTCTCTGTTGAGGGTTCTATGTGTGATTTGGTGTGCTTTGACTTTTATGTTTGTTTGGGACGTTGCTCCCGAGTTTGCTTTCTGTTTCTGCGTATCTCTGTAAGTACTTTTCATTATTGAACTATTGTTTGGTTTCTGATCTGTAATTTCGTTATTAGATATGGTTTGAACTCACACAAAACTCGTGTAGCTCACCCCATAGTGTTTCCTCTTGCAGTACATTCCCGACCACTGATGTTGGACTCGGTATGCTGCAGTCTCAGACAGTCACAGTTAAAAATAGACTTTAATAGTATTTTTAATAATTTCTGAGTTTATAATTAAACACTTTGAATTGTAAGTACTATTTTGAAAACTGTACTACAGAATTTTTTGTTTTATGCACTTAAGTGTCATTGAGACTGTATCTTCTTTTGAAATATCAGGATTTTATAACTAAGAATTTTACGTAACTTAAATATTGCAATGTTTTTTGATTTTGTAAACTAAAATTTTTCTACGATCACTTCGGTGGCTAATGTAACCTCCTGAATTCGGTCAAAACTTCTGGACCAGTTTTGGGGTGTTACATTTAGTGGTATCAAAGCCAGATTTACAAAAACTTGGCCTGTGGTTTTATGTAACCGTGTGTGCCTATGTTGGTTTTAAAGAATTTTTTTTTGGGAAACTATACCATAGTGTTTTGAAATGGCTTTTTGATTGGAAAAAATTTTTGCAAAAAAAAGAAAAAATGTCCGAGACTCTGATGCTGGTCTGAGCTAAACTTAGGGAATTGTAAGATTAGTTTGATAAGCTTGGAACTGTAATATTTAGACATTTATGCTTCTGTGCGATTTTGGAAATTGTAGATTCTTAAATCTTAAGTACAAGATCGATATGGATTCTGAAGGTAAGTGAGATCACGAGGAGTCGTCTGCTACTCTGGAACATGTGTCTGTTCAAGAGTCGAAGGTCAATGCAATTTTGCCAACTCCGGGTGACAATAACCTAGAGCTTGGTACGGAGGTGTTGACTCGGGTAGTGAGAGAAGTGTTAGAGAAAGTGTTTGAGGCTACGTTAGAGAGGCATAGAGAAATGCTTCAAGTTAGGTACATGGATTGTGGGAAGAAAAGAGATCACAGACCTCCGAGGTTGGAGCCTCGGTCTACGAAGCATGGTAGAGCGCATTTGAGTTTTGTGGAGGGTGTCGGTAGTGGTGCGAACGCTCCATTTTGTGAGCACTGTAAGAAGCGTCATCCGTGAAATTGCTGGAAAAAGGCAAGAGCATGTTTCCAATATGGGTATATAGTACATCAGATCCGGGAGTGTCTTCGATGACTTTGAGACAATTATGGTTGTGAATGTTTCGATGTTTTGATTAAAGCATAGTAATTATGTGTGATAGGACAAATGTGTATCTGCTTTAGTGGTTAAGTGTTCTGGGTGTGTGTATGAGGTCTTGAGTTCAAGTATATCGTGGTAGTGCTTTGGGACTAGAGTGCGCAACGGGAGAGTAGTGATGTAGATTGTGTTATATCAATATTCTATTAGTTGGAAATTTCGGGGACGAAATTTCTTGAAGGATGGGTGAGTTGTAACACCCCGAATTTTAGGGTTAAAATTTTTAAGCTTTGTGATAGGGTTAGTGGCTAGATGGTACATTTAAGTTCTGTGTTAGTTGTCCTTTAGGTTCTGTGTTCGGACCCTCATAGGTGTATTTGGGGAATTACTTTTATTGAGGTTTTATTTTTGTTTTTCAAAATTCAGTTACTTATTTTTAATTGTTATTTTATTTTAATTTTAGAAAACTTGAAACTCTTCGCGTTGGCTTTTCTCAAAAATCTTTCTAAACGTTTTTTTCGTTCATCTCCCCCTCTCTTTTCACGTTATTTTTTTTTGCTTTTCTTGAATTTTTCTGCTTTGTCATTTTGTTCTTGCACTATATTCGTCTTCAAGCGTTGTGGTTCATCGGTGGAGTTGGGTGCTTATCTTGTTAATCAGGTATGGGTTTAGAACTTTTCTTTTTCATTATTGAAATTCTAAATTGATTCTGTGAAACTATTCATATCTAGTGTGTTTCAGAAACTGTGCAAATTTGAAGGCGTAATGTTAAGGTATTTAGAGGAAATCAACAAATTCAGGGGTGGTTTGTGTGTGTTCGAAAACCCTACATTTTTTTTATATTAAAGTGTCAAATTGATTCTATAAAATTCGACAATTACTGCATGTTCTGCAATTGTTTAAAATAGGCTTTTGATCACATGTTATTTGGTATACTTTGATGTATTTCTGAGTTATTGAAGGGTTGGGAATCGTTTCGACATCAATTTATGGTTTTTCGATTATTTTTAGGGTGGTTTTGTGACCACATGGGTGGCCACACGGGCGTGTGCTGGTTCACACGGCCGTGTGGAATTGGGAATTAGGGTTTTCTTTAAACAATTTTGGTGCCATATGGCCGTGTGGCTGATTTGTGGAAATTAGTCGATATCCGTTCGGTCGTGTCCCTTGGCCACACAGGCGTGTGCATCTGGGAATTAAGGTTGGGTGATTTGGTGCCACATGATCGTGTAGCTAATTTGGGGATTTAGGGAGCATACACGAGTATGTGTTAGGACACACGACTATGTTTGGTGGGTGCATAGATGTGTGAGACTCTCACACGGCTGTGTCCACAGTGAACCATCGTTTAGCACATTTGGACAGAGAGTTACACGACTATGTGCCTTAGCCACATGGTTGTGTGCCTTGTCCCACATGGGTGTGTGCTCCCTATCACAGGCATGACCCATACTCACACGGGCATGTTGACCCCCATACGGCCAAAGCACATGGTTGTGTCGCCCTAAGACACCAATTTTAGTTCTATGTATGTTTTTTATCTAAAAATGTGTCTGTGTGTTACGACCTTTGACTAGGCTTTAGTGAGGGTAGTTAAGACTCTAATCTAGCCTTCAGCTTATGTGTTATTTGTGACTGTTGTGCGAGATATTTGATTCTGAACCCAGTTAGCTGGGTGTGTGCATGTTTATTTCTGTATGACCATTTGTCGATATGTTCATTGTTTTTGTGAAGTTGTAAGCATATATGCACTTGTATAAAGTAATTTTTGGGTTGGTCATGAGGAGAAGAAAGACTGATTCTGATCTGATCTGGTAGTTTAAATTCAAACTTGTCGATATAGCTTTTTACCGCATTGTACCGCATGTACGTTAGCTTTGTTGGGTACTATTATCTGATCTAGCAGTTTAAACTGCAACATGTCTGTACAGCGGTTTACCGCAATGCACTGTATTATATATACACCAGCCTTGCTTCAGATTATTATCTGAGTGGCTTAGTCTATATTCATGGTGTGCAGAGTTGGATGAGCCTTTCAAGGTCCTATGTGGTGTGTTTGGTTGGATGAACTTAAACATCTCTTTTGGTATATGATCGAGGGACGGAGAGGTATTTTGGCTAGATGGGTGAGTTTTTAATACTTGACTGCATTCATATGCATTTGGATGTGAGCTACTTGTGTGTAAACTATCTGGTCGTTATAACATTTATGGCTAATTCTATACGCATTGAGGTGTTAGCGTAGTGACATTTTGGATTGTGATGATAAGTAATTTTGTATTGACCCGTTGACGGGTTTATCTGTTGAGGGTTTTGTGAGTGATTTAGTGTGCTTTGACTATTACATTTGTTTAGGACGTTGGTTCCGAGTTTACTTTCTATTTCTGCCCATCTCTGAAAGTGCTTTTCGTTATCGAACTACTGTTTGGTTTCTGATCAGTAATTCCATTGTTAGATATGTTTTGAACTCACATTGAGCTCGTGTAGCTCACCCCATAGTGTTTTCTCTTGGAAGTACATTCCTAAACTTTGATGCTGGACTCGGTATACGGGGGTCTCGGACAGTCACGGTTAAAAATAGGGTTTAATAGTAGTTTTATTAATTTCTAAGTTTATAAACACTTTGAATTATAAGTACTGTTTTGAAAACTATAGTATGAAATTTTGTGTTTTACCCACGTAAGTGTCATTGGGACTGTATCTTCTTTTGAAATATCAGGATTTTATAATTGAGAATTTTACATAACTTAAATACTGCAATGTTTTTTGATTTGTTAAACTAAAATTTTTCTACGATCACTTCGGTGACCAATGTGACCTCCGAAATTCAACCAAAACTTTTGGGCCAGTTTTAGTGTGTTACATTTAATGGTATCAGAGTCAAGTGTACAAAAACTCAGCTTGTGTTTTTACGTAACTGTGTTCGCGTGTGTTGGTTTTAAAGAATTTTTTTGGGGAAAATATACCATAGTGTTTTGAAATGACTTGTGATTGGAAAAACTTTTTGCACAAAAAAAAGAGATATCTAAGACTCTAATACTGGTCCGAGCTAAACTTAGGGAATTGTAAGATTAGTTCAGTAAGCTTGGAACTGTAATATTTAGACATTTATGCTTGTGTGTGATTTTGAAAATTATAGATTCTTAAAGATTAAGTACAAGATCGATAGTGGTGCGAGTGCTCCGTTTTGTGAGCACTATAAGAAGCACCATCTGGGTAATTACTGGAAAAAGGCAAGAGCACGTTTTTTATACGGGTCCACAAAACATCGAATCCTGGAGTGTCCTCGACGACTTTGAGACAAGTATGGTTGTAAATGTTTTTATGTTTTGATTAAAGTATAGTAATTATGTGTATCTGCTTCAATGGTTAAGTGTTCAGGGTGTGTGTATGAGGTCTTGAGTTCAAGTATAGCGTGGTAGATTGGGACTAGAGTGTGCAGTGGGAGCGTAGTGGTGTAGCTTGTGTTATACCACTGTTCTGTTAGATGGAAATTCCGGGGACGAAATTTTTTTTAAAGAAGGGTGAGTTGTATCACCCTAAATTTTAGAGTTTAAAATGTTTTAAGCTTTATGATAGGGTTAGTGGCTAGATGGTACATTTGAGTTTCATTTCGTATTTTGATGTCAGAATAGGCCTGCTAGTCTGGTGGTTGGTGGAGTGTTAGTGTACCTTTAGGTTCTGTGTTCGGACCCTCATAGGTGTATTTGGGGAATTAGTTTTATTGAGGTTTTATTTTGTTTTTCAAAATTCAGTTACTTATTTTTAATTGTTATTTTATTTTAATTTTAGAAAACTTGAAAATCTTCGCGTTGGCTTTTCCCAAAAATCTTTCTGAACGTTTTTTTCGTTTATCTCCCCCTCTCTTCTCACGTTATTTTTTTTTTGCTTTTCTTGAATTTTTCTACTTTGTCATTTTGTTCTTGCACCATATTCGTCTTCAACCGTTGTGGTTCATCGGTGGAGTTGGGTGCTTATCTCGCAAATCAGGTATGGGTTCGGAACTCTTCTTTTTCATTATTGAAATTCTAAGTTGATTCTGTGAAACTTGACATATCTAGTGTGTTTTAGAAACTATGCAAATTCAAAGGCATAATGTTAAGGTATTTCGAGGAAATCAACAAATTCAGGGGTGGTTTGTATATGTTCGAAAACCCTACAATTTTTATATTAAAGTGTTAATTTGATTTTGTAAAATTCAAAAATTACTGCATGTTCTGAAATTGTTTAAAATTGGCTTTTAATCACATGCTTTCAGCATACTTTGATGTATTTCTGAGTTATTGGAGGTTGGGAATCATTTCGACATTTATTTATGGTTTTCTGGTTATTTTTAGGGTGGTTTTGTGACCACATGGGTGGCCACATGGGTGTGTGCTAGTTCACACGGCCATGTGGAATTGGGAATTAGTGCTTTTTTCGAAAAAATTTGGTGCCACATTGTCGTGAGGCTGATTTGTGAAAATTAGCCGATATCCACACGGTCGTGTCCCTTGGCCATACGGGCGTGTGCATTTGGGAATTAAGGTTTGGGTAATTTGGTGCCACATGACTGTGTGCTAATTTGGGGATTTAGGGATCCTACACAGGCGTGTGTTAGGACACACGGCTGTGTGTGAGACTCTCACACGGTCGTGTCCACCCTAAACCATAATTAGCATATTTGGACAGAGAGTTACAAGGCCATGTGCCTTAGCCACATGGTCGTGTGCCTCTTTCCACACGGACATGTGTTCCCTATCACAGGCATGTCTCCCCCTCACACGGGCGTGTTGACCCCCACACGGCCTAGGCTTTTCCACACTGCCAGAGTACACGACCGTGTGGCCCTAAGATACTAATTTTAGTTCTGTGTATGTTTTTTTTATCTAAAAATGTGTCTGTGTTTTACGACTCTTGACTAGGCTTTAGTGAGGGTAGTTAAGACTCTAATCTAGCCTTCGGCTTATGTGTAATTTGTGACTGTTGTGCGAGATGTCTGATTCTGAACCCGGTTAGCTGGGTGTGTGCATGTTTATTTCTATCTGATTGTTTGTCGATGTGTTTATTGTTTCTGTGAAGTTGTAAGCATACATGCACTTGCATAAAATAATTTTTGGGTTGGTTATGAGGAAAAGGAAGACTGATTCTAATCTGATCTGGTAGTTTAACTGCAAACTTATCGGTATAACGGTTTACCTTACTGTAGCATATGTACGTCAAATTTGTTGCGTGCTTTTATTTGATCTAGCAGTTTAAACTACAACATGTCTGTACAGCGGTTTACCATAATACACTGTACTGCATGTATGCCAGCCTTCCTACGTATTATTATTTGAGTGGCTTAATCCACATTCATGGTGTACAGGGTTAGATGGGCCTCTCGAGGTCCTATGTGGTGTGTTTGGTTGAATAAGCTTAAACAATTCTTTTAGGATGCGATCGGGGGATGGAGAGGTGCTTTGGCTAGATGGGCGGGTTTTTAATACTTGACTGCATTTATATGCATCTAGATGTGAGCTACTTGTCTATAATTTGTCTGTTCATCATAACATTTATGACTGATTCTGCACGCGTTGAGGTGTTAGCGTAGTGACATTTTGGATTGTAATGATAAATATTTTTGTATCGACCCGTTGACAGGTTTATTTGTTGAGGGTTCTATGAATAATTTGTTGTGCTTTGACTGTTACGTTTTTTTGGGACGTTGGTTCCGAGTTTGCTTTCTGCTTCTACGTATCTCTGTAAGTACTTTTCGTTATTGAACTACTGTTTGGTTTCTGATCTGTAATTCTGTTGTTAGATACGTTTTGAACTTACACTGAACTTGTGTAGCTCACCACATAGTGTTTCCTCTTGCAGGTACATTCCTAAACTCTGATGCTGGGCTTGGTATGTGGAGGTATCGGACAATCATGGTTAAAAACATGCTTTAATAGTATTTTTAATCATTTCTGAGTTTATAATTAAACATTTTGAATAGTAAGTACTGTTTTGAAAACTATGGTACGAAATTTTGTGTTTTACGCATGTAAGTATTATTAGGACTGTATCTTCTTTTGAAATATCAAGATTTTATAATTGAGAAATTTACCTAACTTAAATACTGCAATGTTTATTGGTTTGTTAAGCTAAAATTTTTCTATGATCACTTCGGTGACCAATGTGACCTTTGAAATTCGGCCAAAACTTCTGGCCCGATTTTGGGGTGTTTCAATCAATTTTTAATGTCACTCCATCAAGAGGCCTAAGATATCGCTCCCATTATATAGGAGGGACAAATCTTTTCTTGATAAACCATATCCCACTACATGGATTGTGGTACATCCCACATCAATGTTTATAATACAACCTGTTATGGTAGAAGTTTTGATTGTACCAATATATACAATTCTTGATGTTTGGACATTGATGATCTTTAGTCTGAGGATCATATACATAGTTATAACTATGAGTAATATTGTGACTATTACATAATAATCTAAGAATCATACTCATAATTGGTCAATTTAATATGTTGTTCTCTAACACATACTTGTGTATTGATTTTGACATCCCTATGGCAATGACAATTATTTGTCATCAATCAACTACACATTAGTCTCAATGCATTATCTTTGTTCAAGCCCACAATAATACTTGACTAAAGACCTTTTTAATAATTTTATTTATATACATAAAAAAAACTAAAATAATAATGGAAATGTCTTATATTAATAAACAAAGTAAAACGAGTATGTGATTACAATCATCTCATTATTGGTATTTGGGCATACTCTAACTGTAAATACACACCAAGGAGATTGGCGAGCCGTCCTAGTATATAAATAGTTAGACTTAAATTCTAAATCAATAAGTGTCAGCTTATTAACATTCTGTTAATGCGAGGTATGAGTAACTCACTAAGTTCATTTAAATTTACGCTTTTGACATTATGTATTGCAGGTAATAAGGGAATTCAATAGTTCATGGAGGGGCGAGACCAAAATTCGTTGTATCCAGGTAGTTGTGCTTTCTAGTCATAATATGTATAAGGCGGGGCGACCTAGAGGTGGAGTCTCAGAGTTAGAGTCTTATTATAATTAGTTTTGATAAATATATTATTTAAAACAAAGAAAATATTTGATATATTTAAATTACTTTGCAAAATATTTGGTATCTTAAATTAAAATTACATAATTGAAATAAATTCTTGTGGCTTAGTCAATTTGATAACTACATTTTAATAATAATCGAATTAAGTCAGAATAGCAGAATATGCATTATAAATGTGTTAATAATTTTTGGTTATGAAGTGTAGTATCCTGCTGTTCAAATTCGGCAATCGAATTGGGTATGGAGTATTACAATTTTATTAGTATCATAGCTCCAATGTAGCCAACCCTCAGGAAATAGGACCTTGAAAGTTAGCCCTTGTATACATGTTACGATATTCTGGCTCAGTCCTTCGTCATATTATTCATATTTGTTATGTTGTGTAGTATATAAGTATTGGCGAAAAGAATATGGGAAATGTATGATAAAGAATGACTAGCGAGCTGCTAATCTGAGTATGAACATCCAAGAGATCATAGGGGATAAGAGAATTAAGGGAAGAGAGTAAGAGATTAAGAAATTCAATAGAATAGTTAAAATTTTCATTGATGTTAGGCAGACAAGTACAATTACAAAAAGAATTTTTAATTTCCTTCATCAATTGGCGGAGCTGTAGTGGCAGGACCTTCTGGGGTTTCTTCCTCCTAACCAGTGCCTTCCGCGGGAACAGGGCTTGTTACCTTAGGTTTTGAGGCGATAAAAGAGCTTACCTGACTCTCTGAAATTCTTCCCATTCCACACTCGAAGGGTCGAGAACATCAAAGTCAACTTTTGGATTTGTGAGTTTGCGCAGGCAATTGTAATTTATGCAACTCGCATTAAAAGGGCCCACAACAACTTGGGTGTGTAACATCAGATTCAAACTTAAATTAGGCAGATAGCTATTCAAGTTGGCTCTGGTTTCTACTTTGTAGTTGTCCAGAGCCTCATAGCTTTCCCTTCGGAGTTGCTCCAAGTTAGAGAGGCGTTGCTCCTATAAAGATTTCTCGTTAGCCTCCAATTGGCATTTTTCTCCTCCACCTACTTCATTTCTGCCACCTAGGTTTTTCCTTTAGTTTCTTAAACAGAGGCAGATGCTGCAAGCTCCCTATTTTGGCGGACTGTGTTTTCATAAATGTGCCGAAACTGGCCCAAGTGTTCCCTCAAGTGAGCCTATGAAATTCTCAAACACAACCTGTCTGGCTTTGTTTTTGGTGCAAACTTTAGACATGGCCCAACCTAGGAGTTCGCACTTCGCCACCATCAATTGGTAAGAACCCATTAACTCTTCCGATTTAGCTTTCCAAATAGTCGGAGAAGAAATTGGGGGTTTTGAAAGAACTTGAGTGGCAAGAAAATTTGGCGAAAAACAATTTCAGTAAGTGATGATTCTACTTATCTACATTTGGCTATAAAGCCAATCGCCTGCAGGAAATTTCACATTTAAAAGAATTGTAATAAACGGTTCACGACGTCCAGTTAATGCTCGACAGTTGTTAGTTTCTAATGAGGATTTTCTTAGATCCTTCGTATTAAAAACAACCGGAATATCCTCCAATATTGATCATTTGAACCAGTATCCACCAATTTGGTTTTGCCTAGTATGTACCTACCAATTATTTTTACAAGGTAACTGTAATGACCCGATAGTTAGGGATGATGAAAAGTGATGTTTGGAACTCCTTTCCCATAAAATAAACTCATGAATATTTTTATTAAATGTTTACAAAGTTAGACTAGTAGAGAATTAAATTTTGGATAAGTAATTTTCGTGAAATTAGGAGTTGTAAATATGTACGGACCAAACCGTGTAGGTGTTAAAAGTTGAATTATAGGTTTAAATAAATTAAAGGGACTAAAATAGTAAATATACATTTACTTAGTGATAGTGGATGGTGTTAGTGATGTATGTTATATATATATGTGTTTTAACTTATATATATATAAATCTATGTTATAATTAATAAATAACATAAAATGTATGTATATTATGTAATAATAAAAATGAATAAAACTAAAGCTTAATAAAAGAAATAGAAAGAAAAAGAGAGAATGTGTGCATGCAAATTAAAAGAAAAGAAAGAAAGAATAGAAGAGAGGTCGACGGCACCAAGGATTTCAAACTTTCAAACTTCAATTGGTCAGTCAATTTAGTCCCTTTTCTTATAATTTTTATGTTTTTGGAATCCCGATACTTCGAGCTACCCAACCCATGTTGCAATTTTTAATATTGTTCAAGATTGAGGATGTTACCACTGTTAATTAGTTAGAGCTTTAAGGATTAAATTGGTAGATTTTTAAGTTAGAAGTGGAAAAAGACTAAATAGTGAAGTTAATTATTGATTTTGAGTAATAGGGACTAAATTGAGAAAAATTCAAAATTAAGGGGTAGAATTGGAAAATAAGGAGCTAAATTTAGTTTAGAGTTAAATTAATATAAAAATTTGAGGTTAAATATGGATATTAAAATTAGTCTCAGTTTAAGGACTAAATTGAGGCTTAAGTAAAATATAGTAGAAAAATTGAAATTCTTGTGAGTTGAGTGGTATATTAATTTATTTTAATTATTTTATTCCGTAGCAAACGTCGTTCCGGAATCCTCGAGTAAGAAGGGGAAAGACAAGGTCGACGTCGAGTAGTTCGGAACATACGGTTTGTGTTTCTATAATTCGAATTAAGTTATAAACTATTACATATTGCATTGTAATGCATGGTAAGCATTTGAGGTGAGTACTTTTGTACTTTTGTACTTTGAGATTGAATTGAATTCATAGTTGATTTGAAATGGACTGATTTTGTATATTATGAAATGTATTGATTATGTGAATATTGAATTGAATATATGTGAAAACGTATATCTATGAAATTGAGACATTTGTTGTATTGAAAAGTGAAATGAAACCTTATTATCTGCTTTGGGCTAAGTCAGATATAGATGGCATGCCATAAGATAGGAAGAGTTCATGGATTTCTTCGACCTTGAGTCGATGAGGCACTGGGTGCCAATTTTCTTCGGTTTAACCAATAAGACATTGGGTGTCAACTTATATAGCGCTGGGCGCAGTTATTACTTTGAATTTATCCGATGAGGCACTGGGTGCCAAACTGGTGTATTAGTTGGATTCGTGTATCCGTCCGAGTCTGAGTCATGTTAATGGGGGAAATTAAATAATAAATTTAGGGAAATTAAATAATAAATTTTATGTATTTGATATTGAGATGGCAAAGATGAGAAATGAAATATGAAATGATGATATGAGATGTGAATTTTGAAATGAATTCAAGTATTGATCAAAGAGATGAATCATGCTATTGCATGGGTTGAAATATATCAAATGCCATTGCCATGTACTAAAACCTGTGGAATCTAGTGGATGTGAATAAAGAATAAGCAAAATTATATTATTGATCTCAAGCATCTGTTCATAATATTACTTGTTGCATTCCTATTTTTTAATTACTTATATCACGTCTAAATTGCTCGGATTATAGAAATACCACTGAGTTATACTGAGCGTACAATTTTACTTCCCGTTCATAAGTTAGGTACATTTCAGCTTACCGTCAACTCAACATCCAACAACGAATACCGGACTCAAGTGTGGTGATGTTAAAATTTGTAATGGCATGTACCTAGGAGGTCTTTTGTTGTGGTTGTTTATAATGTGTTGATGTTTTGGTTTTCTGGTTCGATAATTGTCATTTGTATATGTATGATTGTGGTTCAAGTTATATTTGGTATGTTAGCTTGGTCTAAGGTTTTGGTATGTGTTTTTAGCTTAAAGCTTGATATCATAAGTAGTTAGATGTTAGTTCAATATTGGCAAATTTGGTATGAACGAATGTCTTGAATGGTTGATGTGTTGTTATTATGTTTGAAGATATAAAATGTGGTACCGATGAGGGTACATTGGTTAGGCACTTAGGTTGATTGTTTTGGATTGTTTTGAGCATGTTTAATTGAGTTCTGAATAGGTTAAAAGACTGGTGAATTGGTTGCTTTGTGTCCAAGTAAACACAATTTGGTAAACTTGAGTTTTAAGGTACAATTAGGTACACACGGCCTAGGACACGGTCTATCACACGGCCGTGTGTCACACATGGGCGTGTGCCCTAAACGTATAGAATAATAGTATAAGTTTAGTTTCCATACGGGTTGACACATGGCCTGCGACATAGTCGTGTGACCCAAGTTAGTGAGTTACACGGGCTAGGACATGGCCGTGTGTCCTTTGTTTTTAGGCATTATGAGATTTCAGGCTAAACTTCTAGAATTATTTCAAATTAGTGCCTACATGTTTTAAACTAGTTTTAGGGTCTCGTAAACTCGTATTAAGGACTGTAAGAGTAACTTTTACCTTGAATTGGTATGATATAGCTTGATTCATTATTAAATTGCATAAGACACGATTATGGAAATATTAAATTAGCATACATTGCTCCTATATCATGTGATTTTAATATTTAGCTTGCACCATTGTTTGGATGAAATTAAATGTTCTAATTGGTTAGTAATGCCCGTGGCCCTAATCTAATGACGAAGAGGAGTTGGGGGTGTTACAGTAGCTATCCATTAAGGATAAATATTCGACATTCTACAAGACTGTATCTTATGTCAGTTTGATAAGGTTATTCGCTGAAGTGTCTATTGCAAGAATCGAATTGTAATGCAACTATTCGCTCATGCCTGTTTGAAGAAGCATTTTGCGCAAATGCTTCATAGCACTAGTCGCATAATGATTTGTACACAATAATCCACCAGGTATAAGAATACAAAGTTTAGTTGAAGTATCATGTTTGGGATTATTCATTATTATATGTTGTCCTATTATGGGTTATCTTTTTCTTGATTGTGAGTAAGAAATTTCGGGGATTAAATTTTTTTTAAGAGTGAAAGAGTTTTCACACCCTAAAAAGTTAAGTTAGGGTTAGAACGGTAATTTTGGGAATTTATTTGAAAAGTTTACAAATTGATCGGGGTTTAATAAAATTAAGAGAAATATGCGAATTGGTTGATAAAAGGTTGGATTTCAACCTTGGTTCAGTTGATTTTAAACTAGGAATATAATGAGAAACGTTATAATTATGTATGTGTCCACTTGGCTATTGAGTTTGGGATCAATATAATAAATGAATGAGTAGTATATAAGAGAAAGATGTTATTCTTCGATGTACTTCCTTCATTTTTTGTTCTTTCTTCATCTTTTTCATTGGTCTAGTTGAGGGAAAGAAATATTAAGAGCAGTCTGCATTGAGGAAAGAAGCTAGAATTTGTACATAAGTAATGGATAATTTATCAAGCTAGTAAGCTTCTTAACTTTCTTGTATTCATGGATTTAAGTAAAGGGAAGAATGTAGCACCCTTTACCCGTGTCTGACACCGGGACAGGGGACGAGGCATTATCGGACTTGTACTCAGACATCCATGCAAAACCAGACTATTAAATTTTTCTTCAAATCAATTTCATTCATACATACGCAGTTCATCTCTTACATGGGCCTACGAGACCCAAAACATACATTGGGGGTGGTTCGGGACTAAACCGAGAACTTTCAAAAAACTTTGGGCAACTTATCAATTTTCTTGTTTTGAGAGTCACACGCCCCGTGGGGGTAGGCCGTATGGTCACACACGCTCGTGTGGCTTGGGACATGCCTGTGTTCTCAACCCGGGTAACTCTCTGACTATGACGTTATCATTAAAATAAGGTCACACGGCCACATCACATGCCCGTGTGTCCAGACCGTGTGGTATGTTAAAAATAAATAAATTTTTCATAAAATGGTGCAGACTTCACATGGTCAGAGCACATGTCCGTATGGGTAGGCCATGTCTCTCACACGGCCAAGACACACGCCCGTGTCTTAGCCCGTGTGTTTACTACTGCGCATACTGACTTGTAAAACTAAGGTGTAGGGTACACACGGCTATGCAACACGCCCATGGAGGCAGACCGTGTGTCAAACATGGCCTAGAAACATACCCGTGTGTCTACCCATGTGGATAGTTTAGAGGCTATTTTCTAAGCCAATTGCCACCCTCACACCACATTCTCAAACATGTTTAATAGTACGCATAGCATATTTAAACACTCAGTATCCAATGCCATGGCATTTTCATGCCTTCAAAATATCATCCTAAAGCACATTCAATTAGTTACACCATTTAGAGACATTCCACACCAATTTCATGCATAACCAAATTTGTTATCCAAATTCGATAATACATATTCATGACCATGATCATCTTAAGCCATTAAGTCATTGCTTATCTTCTAGCATCTAATCCATACTTTATCATACATTCACCAAGCAATAACATATCACATCATCAAGGCATTAACACATGCATGCATGGGTAATTAGATTACAACCCAATAATCAAATATAAGCCATGTCACATGGCCATTACAAAATGAATCATCAATATTAGTGGCCTTTACACTTGGCCAAATTAGCATGACACATATCACAAAATAACCAAGTCCCCTATACATGCTATACTCAAGTTATCAAATTCACTATACCCAATATTCTTTTGATAGTGTGTTCATATACTCCGACAGCTTCCGATCCCGAGCTAGCTTGCCAGAACTACAAAGGATAGAAAGGAAAGAGGGCAAGCATTAAAGCTTAGTAAGTCCACATGCAAATCATATGCAATGATAGTAAGCAATCATCACACAAGACATAATAACATAACCATAAAGATTATTCATCATTCAAGCATTTTGACTTATTTATCAAGTGTTTATATATCTATATATATACACACTTTCTCATTACAATTCATCCTTTATCAAGGCATTGCTCATGAGTTTATCGTACATACCTGTACTCACCCGTGGTATATCATATTGATGGTCGCTAAACTAACTAAAAATTACACTAAGGCAAGCGCACCTATCGAACAGCAGTATAGTTAGGGTGAGACCGGAAATATCGTATCCACAAGGACTAAAAGCACTAGTAATTACTATCTTTTTTATATCTAGCCTAAGAATTAAAGGGATGTTTTAGACTAAGATTAACTATCTAATTAACTAAGAAAATGACAGAGATTGAAGTTGAAAAATACTTTTGGAAAACCGATGGAGAAGACAATACCCAAGGAAGAATCCACCTAGACTTCACTTATTACTTTTGAATTAGACAATTTATTCACTTGACTTAATCCGTAAGAATCCCTAGCTTATGTTAATATCTCTCTTGAGACTAAAAACAACTGACTCTAGGTTGATTAATCGAAATCTCTTTCTAATTGAAACCCCTATTGTCACATTAACTCGATCTATGGACTCCCTTATTAGATTTGACTCTAATCCGGCAGATTTAT
Organism: Gossypium hirsutum; assembly: GCF_007990345.1. Taxonomy (NCBI): domain Eukaryota; kingdom Viridiplantae; phylum Streptophyta; class Magnoliopsida; order Malvales; family Malvaceae; genus Gossypium; species Gossypium hirsutum. The sequence goes on along the minus strand of NC_053436.1, from coordinate 65,841,145 downwards.
GTCATTCTATCACTAGGATTGCATGCAACTCCACTTAATTATGGAAGATCTACTCCTAAACAGGGACTTTTGCTCCACTGAATAAGCACATCAAAACCTAAATTAATATCCTAGAATATTAAAGCAAGGATTAAAACTCATAACTAAGAATAAGACAAGTTTTTATCATATAATTCAAATAATAAGATCTATCTTAGGTTTCATCTCCCTTATGTATTTAGGGAGTTTAGTTCATAACGATGAGGGAAAACATCTCAAAATTGGGAAAACAACAAAACATAAAGAAACCCAAAAAACTTCTAAGGAAATTGAATGGAGATCTTCAGTCTTAAAGTAGATCTTGCTTCTGAGCTGACTCTGATGGCTATCTTCGAGTGTTCTCTGTATTCTACTCTATGTCCCTTTTTGATCCTCTTCTAGGTTGTTTATATAGACTTTGGAATGCCCAAAATAGCCCAAAATTAGCCTTTTTCGAATAGAATTAAACTTGGGCTCGACAGGGACACAACCATGTGCCACGCCCGTGTGAAGGTGCTCTGGCCGTGTGTAATTCTGACGTGGTTTAATGTCGACACGGACATGACACAGGGGCGTGTGGTCTACCCATGTGTCTAACACGGGCGTGTGGATTACCCGTGTGGAAGTGTCTAGGCCGTGTGGAACACTGAAATTAGCCTATTTTGTCATTTTTGGCTCGTTTCTTGCTCTTTTCACTTTTCTATGCTTTCTTGAGTATAAAACATAAAATTAAAGGATTAGGAGCATCGAATTCAATAAAACTAATGATAAATCATCTATAAATATGCCAGGCATGGGATAAAATATGTATATTTTATGGTTTACCAAATATCTCCACACTTAAGCATTTGCTTGTCCTTAAGCAAAATCCTCAACTTACAATCAAAATAAATTCTTCTCAACTTATAATTCTCATAAAAAATGTTTCGAAGTAATCCACAAGTAATCATACATAAATCAACAAATACTTCATATAAACACTTCATATAACTGTTCATATATCTATTTCCATATAAACATTTCGTATAACTGTTTCATAATCCATTTAACACATAATCATAATGTTAGTAAATGTAACAATGAAGTATACAATTTCCAACATTACGGAACATGTAATAATAAATATGCCATGAACACATTTCATTCATCACATAATAGATACGCATTTGCCTTTCCGTTTAAAGTGTTCATACTAACATCTTCAAACTCACCTATATAATTCATATAACATTTTTACTTAATTATAAAACATACAAAGGATGAAACTAACAATTCTTAATAGTATACCATCGTTTCAACTTTTCGAAACACTTAGACCTGAATAATTCATATCATTAAAATTCCACATGATGAATAATCATAAACTAAGTCATCATTATAATAACATCTCATTTTAGATAGTCGAAAAGATAACACTAATTTGAGTTAACTATTAGAAATTTAATCGACTTATGATGATGATCACACAAGTTTCAGAATATCTACAACACATGCAGTATCTCAAGCCATCGTTACGGTTTATGTCACTAGTACATAGTACCTGCTGATAACCAAGGGCTGAAGGCCTGCTAAATAATCACCGGCTTAAGGCCTGTTATTCAGGAACATCACGTACTTATTATATTCATTTATTATTTGTTTTCTAATCATTCACTAGATAATAACGGCATTAAAACTAATTATAATAAAGTAAGTAATAAGTAACAATCATTATAAACATGGGAATAATATTACGAACTTACCTCAACAAAAACAATTATAAAAACGAAGTCGAAGACTAATCTGACACATTAGCTTTTCCTCGATTTACATCCATTTCGTTCGGTTCTTAATCTAAATAGTAATTTAATTCAATTAAACAATTCAAATAACTCAAAATCTCTAATTTAAACTTATAATCCATATTATTGTAAAATTACAAAACTACCCCTAATGTTTTACCTCTTATACAATTTAGTCCCTAAACCCGAAACTTGAAATTTACCATTTTTTTAACCATCAACCAAGCTAGCCGAATTTCTCTTATTCACATATCAGCCCATAATCATCAAAATTTTACATAAAATCCCATAAAATTTACTTTTTAATAATTTAATCCTTTAACATTAAAATTACTAAAATGACTTAACAAAGTACTTCTATTTAACAACCAGGCTTAACAATCTAACATAAAACTTCAAAGACATATCAAATTCATCGATGGCATAAACTATAACATTTAAAAATTTTACAAATTAACCCTCGGGTTAGCTAGATTAAGCTAGTATGAGCTCGAAAACATAACAATTATTAAAAATGAGACAAAATTACTCACCATGCATAAAGAATCAAGCATGGTCAAATGCTTAGGTTTCTTTTTCATGGAGAATTCAGCTACTCCTTCCATTTGGGGAAGATGACATTGTTTTCTTCTTTGTTTAAAATTAATTTATTATTTAATTACCATTTTGCCCTTATAAAATTTACTTATAAAATGACAACCATGCCCATAATTTTTCACTATCAATATACATGGTATAATTACCCACTAAGTCTTTTAATTTAAGATTTCATAGCCATTTAATCTCTTTAACATATTGAATTCAATTTTTACATGTTTTATGATTTAGTCAGTAAATATTACTTGATTTATAAAAAGGAGGTCCTAAAACCTTACTTGACTTTAATGATTTACCACTTAAGCCTAATTATTCATTCAAATAACATAATTATCAAATCAAAATTTATTATAATATTATATTTGACTCGTAAATATTAAATAATAATATTTGCGAATTCACTTGTCCGTTTTGTGGCCCTTAAGCCAATGTTTTTGACAGCATTGAGAAACGGACTGTTACTATATCACTGTTCATTCTCATGCATATAATATATGCAACTTTAAATTAATTTTTAATTAGATTTTGGTTATTATTAAGTTTATTTTAAGATATTATTCATTATAAAATATTATCTTATTATAAAATAAATTTGGATTGCCAAAAGAGATTTGGATTGCTGGAAGAAAATGCTTCTATAATATTTTTTATTAAATATAATTTATGATGCGTTTGTTTCACTGAAAACAAGATTCACAAAATGATTTTAGAAAAATTTTTCAAATAATGAAAAATATATTATGCAGAATCGTCCAAACACAAAAAATCAAATTTTCTAAAAACAATTAATCCATTTTCCAAAAAATCATTTTTCGGAAACTATTTTCAATGAAAAAAAACACAACATATATTTTGCCCCTTAAACTTGGCCACTTGTATTTTTAATTGGTATTTAAACATTTTTGGACCTAATTGGTACATGAACTTGATTTCCCTCACATACTTTGGTGCCTTTGTAGTAACATATTAGAATTTCATAACATGGCATCGACAACCAATAATATGACTACATGTGGCAACTTCATATCATAAACATGACAAGCCCGAATAAAAATATTAAAAAATATATAAATTTTTATAAAGTATAAAATTTATTATACATCGAAAGTAAACCTAACAAATAGTTTTTCAAGTTCAAATGAACCTAAACATCTGTTTGTTTAGATACATTATGGACTTAATTTTTAAATAATTTTATATTTTTTCAAACCTTTATAAGATATTAGCTTTTATATTATTATTTAAAAAAATATATAAATAAAAAAATATAATTTTTTTAAATATATAAATTTATAAAACATATAAAAATTCTTTCAAAAATGAACCCAGACAAATAGTGTCTAGATCTAGATGAACCTAGACAATTGTTTGCCTAGATTTATTCTCAACACGTTTTCTTAATAATTATATATATTATTTAATTTTTCATAAATATCAAGTTTTTATATTATTATTTTGAAATTATAAAATATATAAAATTTTAAATTTATTTAAAAATATTTCACGTCCAAAATAAACATGGAAAAACGAATGTCTTCATTTTGATGAATCTAAACGCCACTTTATCTAAATTCTTTCTAGAACTGTTTTTAAGTAATTTTATATATTTTTAATTTTTTTATTAAAAATGATTGTATGAATATCGTAATATAAAAAAATAAATATCTAACAAATCAATACTTTATAAACCTCAAGAAATTAAAACAAATCATGACATAATAATATATATATATATACTAACAAGTAAAAATATAAAATTATTGAAAAAGCAAATTTAGAATGAGTCTAGACAAAATAATGTTCAAGAGCATATGAATCTAGATTTTTATTCGTTTGTATTCATATTAGTCGTAATTTTTTTAATTATATATATAAATTTTAGATTTTATATATTTTTAATATCATAATAATATAAAAAATTATATTTTAAAAAAGAATTTAAAAATATAGAAAATTATCAAAAAGCAAATCTAAAATGAAATTGAAGAATAAAATATCCAAATTCATTTGAATCTGGACAACCTCTTGTTTAAGTTTATTTTCAATATGTAATAATTTTTATAATTTTTATAAATATATATTTAAAAAAATAATTTTATATAATTTCTATTTTAAACAGTTGATATTTTTATAAAAATTAAAAATATATATTTACTAAAAAAATCCAAAATGAATGTAAAAACTTTTACAACAATTTGTCTAGTTTCGTTTACAATGTGAAATGATTTTCATAATTTTTTTTAAAAACAATCTATTAGGGTTTATTACATGTCATTATATGAGACTACCACATTGTACTATTGGTTACTATTACCATATATTCAAAATTTTAAAAACATTATTACAAAGGTACTAAAGTATATGATGAAATCTAAGTTTATGTATCAGCTAGGTCCAAAAAAAAAATTTAAACACCAACTATATACAAGTGACCATGTTTAGGTGTTAAGATATTCACTTATCCTTTTTTAACTTTTAATACACCTATCTTTCAAATGCCAACTTGCTATTTTAACTAGTTAGTTTTCTCATGCTTTGTACTGAGTTGATTATTTATTTGTGTCAAATTATAGAGTAAAAAAATTGAAAATTAAAATATGTTCTAAGCAAGGTTTTCAAGAATCGGATCAGTGGTCTAATTTATCAAGCCATTGGTTAGTATGGTTTGATTAATTAAAAATAAAAAATTGATTCAATTGATTTTTAGCTTTGTTCAACTATTCTATATTGGTTTTCTGGTCAATCGATCTGATGCCTCTCTCCGGATCGATACCCCAGTCAGTTCCTTGTCCAATAGGCCAATTCAATTTGGTTCAAAAAACCGTAAATTTAAGTCTCTACACTTTGTACATTTAGAATTTAGTCTTACTTTTATTTTAAAAAATTTAATCATTTCACTTTTTGGATTTATAAATTCGTTTTTAGATTATATATATAACCATATAAAGTTTTCATTGAATAGTTAATGATGTTAACTATTTGAACTAATTAATAACATTATAAAAACATGTGTTTGAATATGATTAATTCTTTTTAGACATGTTAAGTAATATCCTAGGTACCAATATATATATATGTTAAAAATAGAGATATACATTGAAAATTCAATTAAAGTATATGTACCTTTTATAATAATATTTTGTAGAGAAAGAATATAATTTTTTACCCTTAAACTTAGTAATTAGGTACACTTTGTATATTTACTTTTTTTTGTCCACTTTGGTTGTAAAATTTGACAACTAAATCTATTTTGGTTTTTAAATTTGGATTCTGTCAATATTTGATGATATGACCAGTGTTATTGGAACATGATCGGATCGAACAAATCGAGAACTAATCGATGAAATGGTTCAAACAAAAAAGTTGAACCAATTGACTTAGAATTGGCAAAAATCGAAAAGTGGGACAAAAATTGATAGTTGAACTGGTTTAATAAATTTTTTATTTTTTAATTATTTATTTCATTATTGTTGTCCTACAATCGAAATTGTTGAATTGGAAACTAATGGTCAAACTTATTAAACAATTGATCCGGTTATTAAAACATTGGACACTCTGAGATTGTACTAGATAATCGCTTAAAAATTTATATATTTTTCTTTTAATTTTCAAGTGATAATGTGGCACAATCTTAGAGTATCATATCATTAATTTTTTTTATATTTTTTAAGTTAGAGACCAAAATGAATGTATTTGTCAAGTTCAATGGTCAAATTAGACAAAAAAATAGTACCGAAATGAACATAATCGTCAAGATTAAGATAAAAAAATTATATTATCTTTATCGTAAATAAATTTAAATATTTTATTTATTTTTAATTAAACCTTAAGAACGTAGGTTGGTATTTTTTTTAAAAAAAATTATAAAAAGGATATGTACGTTTTTGTTCGAAAAAACTTAAGAAGGTTTGCGATTTTTTCTTTTATAAAATTATAGTCAAATTAATAATAATTAAATACGAGATATTTTCATTAATTTATATCGTTATTATGTATTTTTTAAAAGAACAAAAAACAATCATATTGATTTACAATGATAAATACAGTATATTCCAATCATTATAAATATAATTAAGTATTATAAAATACAAATTAAATTAAAATAATTTTAAATAAGATTCACACATTATTTATATAAAACAAAACTCAAATACTCAAAAGATATCATTGAACTACAACAGATGCGTACGAAACTACATAAAATGTGTAGAAACTTCTGATCTTCGTTGTAATTTCTTGTGTCAAAAACTTTGACTTTACTCATAATCTTAATCTTAACACCCACAATAATTAGACTCAAATAAAAGTCTAAAAAAAACATTATATATTTAAATATTTAATTAAAATTATCCAAATATTAATTCAACAGAAGTCATATACGGTATGCCATTTGAGGCTTTATATATTTATGTACTTAGTTTGTTGGATAACAGAGCACACTTACATTGGCCGCCAATGGTGTTCCCTCTCAGCTTAATTGAAATTGTAATGATAGTGAGGTTTCAAAAAATTCCTTATGTTTCAACTTTAAATAATGATTTATACTTTTTTTTACTTTAATATAACAAAATTAAATATTACTTCCCAACAATTTTTTCAAAAATGTTTTTTTAAGTATTTTGATACTTATAGGCGCTGAATTGCTTTGTTTATATTGAATAATATAAGTAGAATCTATTTTCTAATTATTTAGTGATGATAAAAAAACAATTAGCTTGAACTTGACAATAGTGGGTGTCAAGGTGTTACCAATAACTTATCAAGATTCCCTTTAAGAATTTTGTACTTTATAATCATGAAAAAGGAATTGATGTGATGGAATAGGAACTTGACTCTTATAAGTGTGGAATTCATAGATATTTTTTAATGAAGAGGTTCACATCTATGGGTGTTGACTTCATACATACTTAAGCCTAAAAACTTCTCCTCTCTTATAAATTTTGTAATTTCATTGGAGAAGTAAGGTAAACAATAATCAAAATTCAACTCTGTCTTAAACGTTTCTCATAACATTTCATTACCTGCAAAGGTTCAGTAACTCAGTTAATCAAATTTGTGTTCTTTTCCATAATACATAAGTTAGTGGCATGATAAATGTGATTAGTGTTCATAGCCAATATTATGTAATTATTTAGAATATAGTTGTTGAATATGTTTTACTTATGGTATGAAACTTGTGATTTTGTGTATGATTGTCATTGTTGTAAGTGTTAATGTTGTTCGAACCATTGCTATTAAGAATTGTTGAAATTGCTAGAATTGTTATGTTATTATTGGTTTTACATTTGTTGGATATGTTCTCCGTATAGTATAAGGGAGTTGTGTTATTGGGTATGGTTGTCTTGATAGTAAGTTGGCATTAAGGCTGTTCTCATCATCATTAGCATTAAAATTTGTTGAAATTGTTTAGAGTTTTTTTTTTCTTTTTCGTAATATTTGGAAGGCTCAAGATGATGGATCGATTCTTGGCATAAATCCATTTGAATGGAGATATGTATTCAACTAATGGTGGAGTCGTATTCCAATAGGGCACAACATTTAACATGACCTTTAAGAGTAATGCTTCCTTGGATAGCTTGAAAACAAGGATTCTAAGGAAAATATAGGCTGAAAGTACTAAGTGCATATCCACCATGTAGTAAAGATTCTAAGGTCTAGTAGAAGAGGGTGTAAATACATTATAGTAGATCTTAATGATAGTAAGATGTTGAGACAGTGGTGCTTGGGCACGAGGAAAGTGAGGATGTTGTGTGGAGTGTTGGAACATTGATAAGTCCTGTAGCACAGTGAAAAAAATTTTTTGTTGATCACAACCCATAAATCCATGAGTGAAGAATGAAACCATATTGCATGAAGGTTAGAAAATATACCTTCTACGATCTGAGTGGAGAAACTCTAATTCCGGTAGTGTGTTTTGATGAAATGATCGAACTCTAGCCACAACACTTTGCTTCAACCTCTAAGGTATTCGCCCAAAAGAAAACGATCAAAAAATTCTCCTTGAACTTTTTAGAGAGCTTAAAAAAAATGCTGCTAGACAAGTCAATTTCGAGTAACATTAAGAGAAGAGATCAATACTTGACTATATTTAAATTTCATTATTGAATAGAAAAATCTTCAAGAGTGATTTAAGGTATTTGAATAAGAACATGATATCCTTTCCATAAAAGATATCTATGAAAATTGAACACCAATAATAAAAATGAATCGCAAAGAAAGAGAGAAAAGAACACTCATAACTTTACGTGGAAACTCTTTCGAGAAAAAAAACCACAAGCAAAGGAGAAGAAAATTCACTATGTCAAATTTGAATGATACAAAATGAGAGACGATTACGTCTATTTATATGTTAAAAAACCTTATTCTAATCAAAGTCAAATAGAAGTAATGCAGTAAGATTAAAACACCTTATTTTAATCAACATCAAATAGAAGAAGTAAACTTCTACACGGATTTTACTTGTGTAGCCTGTACCGTACTACGGGGGCCTTCACCCTCGTAGATCCTCCTATCTTGCCACTTGTATTTTATTTTAACAAGAATTTGGGTCACAGTGTAACAACCCATTTTCAGTAAGATCAAAATTGTGGTTTTGGGACCACAAATTTGAGTTAAAAAGAAAATTTATTTTAAAATTATTGCATAGTCTGCATTATGATGGGAAAGATGTATGAAAATTTTGATAAGAAAATTTTACTGATTTTATGTTTAATTAGGAGGAAAGGACCAAATTGTATAAAGTGCAAAGTTTGAATTCTAGTAGCTAGAATGATTAAATAGCTATGGAATTCAAAATTTGAGGTCCTTATATGGTACTTAGACCATTAAGAAAAGTTAGTAGATATTTATGATGATTCATCCATGAAAATTAAAGAAAAGAAAAGGATTAAATTGGAAAGTTGAAAAATTAAAGATGATACTTAAATTAAAAGACAAAAATATCATATTATTAACATCTTCTTCCCCAAATTTCTATGGAAACCTTAGGAAAGAGAAAGAAAATCAAGCAAGACTAATTGGGTAAGTAATCTTGTCCCGTTTTTAGTAATTTTTACATTTCTAATATCGTAATAATCTAATCTATCTATTTTGGGGATCAATTTGCAAAGTTATCAAGGTATTAAAATTTTTCCATGGATGTATATGCTAAAATTTTGAAATTTATGGTAGAAAGGTTGTTGATAGATAAACAACTTTTGTAAAGTGAATTTTTATGAAATTGTGATTTAGAAACTAAATTGTAAAGATGTAAAATTTATGGAAAATTTCTGATTTTTGTGAAATACATGAGTTGTAAATGTTATATGAAAAACTCAGCTAGGCTTGGAATAAGGATTAAATTGCATGAATTTCATTTTTCGAGTCTAGGGACGAAATTGGAACTAATGAAAAGTTTAGGGGCAAAATGGTACTTTTGCCTAAGATGTGAATTGGATTTATTCTGAATGTGAAATGTAATAAGTTGATGATTAAATTGATTTATATAGATCTGGACATACCAAATAAGGAGTTAGATCGAGGAAAAGAAAAAGTTTTGGATTAGTAGATTCTCATATACGAACAAGTTTCGAGGTAAGTTCATGTAACTAAATTGTGTACATTTATATGTATGAATTAAATGTTGTATATATATGAATTGTGTAATTGTCAATGTCATGTATATGTGAAATTGATTGAATATCCGATAATGCCTGATAAGTGTTTAATTTCGTTTAAACAAATGAAAATCGATGGATACAAATTTCCCGTATTGGTTGTGGTCCTACATATATTGCGAACACACCGTAGCTCAAAAGCGCATCCTGATTTATGGCCCTCTCGAGTTTCCCATTATATAGTTCTTGCGAGCTTCCCATTAATAGCTCTTCAGAGCATCCTGATTGGTTGTAATTCTGCATTTGTTGTAGACCTACCACAGCTCTTATGAGCATCCCGATATGTCTCGCTTGAACTTCCTAATATATGGCTATCCAGAGCTTCCCGTTAATAGCTCTTCGGAGCTACCCGTTATTGGCTCGCATGAGCTTCCCGATTATGGCTCTTATGAGCTTTCCGTTATATAGCCAAGTAAGCTTCCCGATAGGCTCTTTGTGGGCTTCTCGATATGGCTATTTGTGAGCATCCCATTATAAGGCTCGAGAGTGTGCTTCCCGGTTATGTGCTCTAATGAACACCCTCGTATATGAATTGATGGATCATTGATAAGTACACCTTGTGTGTATTACTCGGGTATCCATCAATTTTTCAATGATTCAACGGAAAAAACTCCTGGTATGGGAAAAATATGAGAATTAAATGAATTATATCTTGAATATCCCTAAAATACCTGGAAATGGTTGCATGATGAGCTCATCTTTATTTTCTTGATATTCATGTAAATTTCATGACTAACTTGTTTGATGAGAGCATGTGTCTAGGCAATTGGCCACAATTTTTGGATGCATGTTTGTATACTTACTTTAAATGAATATGATTGGTAAGTTAAATTCTTGTTATACGAACTTACTAAGCATTAAATGTTTACTCTATTCATTTTCTCTGTTTTATAGTACTCGGAAGCTCGTAAAGGTTGGAGCAGGTCGGAGCAAGATCACACTATCCTACAGCTCACTTTGGTATAAATAGCAAAACTACTTTTTGTATAATGGCATGTATAGGCTAAAATAGATCAAATGATGAAATATTTTGATTGTAACTAGCCATTGGGATGGCTAGTGTTAAGCATATTTTGATGTAATTATGTAAGACTTTATCATATTTAATGTGTGAAGAAATGGTTATATGGTGGAGAGTATATAAACCTATTGTTGAATGATTTAGAATTAGTATATTTGATAAAATTTGTTTATAACATAAGTGTGAAATTGGTAAGTTTAAATACTTGAACATATGAGCTAATATGACATGCAAAATATTGGCTTTGGTTTAGTTTTAATGTCACTTGAATTGTTTGGTAAATGTATTTTAGTGTTGTTGTAGGTTGATGATACATTTGCATGAGAAAAGTCGCCTTGAAAATAGCCTATTTTCGTCGACATGGGTAGAGAAACGGGCATGTACCTCAGCCGCGTGTGACACACGGCCATGCGCACAGGCGTGCGGTTTGGCTATGTCTCCCCTGCATATCTTTAAAATTTAGAAATAGAATGCTTCAAATTGCTCACCCGAGTAGAGACATGGGCGTGCGTCTCAGTCGTGTATGACACACTGCCTAGCATACGGGTGTGTGTCTTGGCCATTTGAATCTTGCACCTAATTTTCAAAAATTAAATTGTCTAGAACATGGGCATATGGCTGGCCGTGTGACCCAAGTCAAAGAGTTACACGGGTATGAACACGGGCTAGGAGACGACCGTGTGCCTTATATTGAATACCCACACGGCCTAGGACATGGGCGTATCATTTGGCCATGTGAGCCACGCAGCCTACTAACATGGGCGTGTGACCCCTGTATTTAAGAAAAATTTTGGAATTTCGTAAAAGATTCTTTGAGTTTCTGATATAGTACCAATTTATTTCATATGCATAAATTGGGCCTCAAGGGTCCATTTAAGGGACGATATGATTGAATATGATTGGTTTCAGATATGAATAGTAAATGATATGAATTAACTATACTTGTTTTGTAAATTCAGGTAATACTCTATAACCATATTTCGACGACGGATATGGGTTAGGGGTGTTACACACAGAACTTCTAACAATATTAGTTTATTTCAACCCTTAAAATACACCTTTGATTGAAATTATTAAATCATTATATAATGATTACGATAAAGATTTACCCAATTAAATTATATAAAACTCCTTTCATATTTATTTTAATTATGTATATGCATCAAGCATGCACATATATTATGTCTAACATTTAACTCTATCAAATTAATTATAAGAACATTTTTATAATTGATTTAACAAATGTGATAGTTAAATATGACCCAAACTTTCTTTTGGTTCTAATCGTTTCAACTATAAGGTGTGACCTTGGAGGATCTCGTAATATTGACAGTAACATTAAAACAATTCCAATGTTACAAACAATGAGCGACATCTAAAAATGCATCACTGCTATCCAAATTACAGGAAGTCATGGTTTAACATAACCTTTCTGAGATAATATCATCATATGATATATCCCTTTGTTAATGAAATTCAGACTGAATACAAGTCATGGAACAGTCAAAATTGTATAGTCCAACCTTTTATTTCTTGTATCACGAGTAAACTAAGATAAATAAATGAGCATGATATCTAATATTAACTCATTTTAGCATGACCATACATTTCTTGTAACAGCCTGATTTTTTAGTGGTGTTGAAATTAGCGTTTTTGGAATTCTGTTTCCGATGTTCGAGTTTGAAAATATTATTATTTAAATTACGAGGTTAGTATGAAGTTTAATTAAAGTTTGGTTCTTTAATTTTTTAATTGGATAGTTAACTAAGGTACAAGTGTAACGACCCTAAAATTAGTACTGTTGAAAAAAGAGGTATCGAGACCTCGTTTCCATAAAAAGATAAATATTTACAGAGTTATTGTATAGGCGAATTGAATTTTAGATAGGTAATTTTTTCAAATTAGTGATTAGTTAAGGTACAATGACTAAATCATAAAAGTGGTAAAAGTTAATCTCTATGAATTTTTAATTAACTGAAAGACCAATTGAGCAAATTGGTCCTTTTTAATGTAATGAACGATGATGGTTGTAATAGCCCATTTTCAGTGAAATCAAAACAGTGGTTTCAGGACCACAAATTCGAAGTCATAAAATTTATTTTATTATTATTTTATTTCCTACAGTTTGATAGAAATACCGTATAAAAATTTTGTTAAGAGATTTTACTGTTTACATGCTTAATTTGAAAAAAAGGACTAAATCGCGTAAAGTGCAAAAGTTGGGTTCTAATAGCTAAATGTATTAAATAGCTATAGAACATTAATGTGGAGATCTTTATATGTTAATTAGCCCATTATTATATTAGTGAATGATAATGGCTTGGCAAATTTTGTAATTTGAATTAATTTTAAAGGTTAATTTTGGAAATTAGTAAATAAAGGTTAATTAAAATAAAACCAAAATTGCCATCATCTTTCTTCATCTCTTTCAACCGATTTTCACAAGGGAAGAAAACCATTTTTGAGAGCTAGGTTTGGCCAAGACTATTTTGTCCAATTAGGTATGTATTTAGTTTCGTTTTTGATGATTTATATGTTTTCGGGATTGTTGTAGCTTAATCTAGCTAGCCTAAGGACTAATTTGTAAAACTGTTAAAGTATTTGAGTTTCTCCATTGATGAACTTGTTAGGGTTCTAAATTATAATGGTAGAAAATGAATGGCTGTTATTAGATAAACAACTTTTGTAAAGGAATTTTTGATGAAATTATCAATTAGGGATTAAATTGAAAATGTGATAAATTGTGTGGTAAAATTATGAATTTGTGAAAAATGTGTGCTGTTATAAGCATGCATATAATTTGGCTATGATGGGTTGTAATGAAATTGTGCAAATTTACATTTTTATGATATAGGGACTAAATTGTAAAGAATTAAAAGTATAGGGGCAAAATAGTAATTTTTTCAAAAATTTGTATTGGACTACATTGATTGTGAATTATATTGAATTGAGTTAAATTCATTCGTATAAATCTGGTTAGACCTTGTATGGAGTTAGATCGAGGCAAAGAGAAAATCTCATATTAGTCGCCTTCGTATTTACATACACTCGTCGAGGTAAGTTCGTGTAATTAAATTATGTAATTATATGCTTTGTTTGAATTAGATGTATGTTATTTGCATTATCATCATATATGAATACCGATCATATATCCGACGAAGTACGACGATTACCGAGTCTCATTTAAACATTAAGAATTCATATGATACAAATGACATGTCATTAGGGTTACCGATTTCAGCTTTTATGAGCTTACCGTTATTCTACTCGGAAGAGCTTATTGTTATTCAACTCAGAGGATTTTATCATTTACATCTCATATGAGCATACATGTACATGAATTGACAGATTACAATTCAGTACACCTCATGTGTACTACCCGCGTATCTAACGATATTCTAAATTGAAACAGCTCGATTTAGACCCTAATCGAAACAGTGGTCTCGGGACCACAAATCCGAGTCAAAAAATATTTAAAAATTATTTTCTGTGTTTATTTTGTGTGAATTTATATCTGTGAAATTTTCGTGATATAATTTTACCGTTTAGGTATTCGATTAAATAAAAGGACTTAATCGCGTAAATTGAAAATTTGGTAGTTAAAAACATAAGGGTCGAAATGTTATTGGCTTTCTAAATTGGAGTATTTATGTTGTAAATATTCCATTAGCACATTGGTTGGACGGTAATAGACATATATTGTATGATTTTTATATTATTTCATTAAGGTTATAATGGTAATTAAGAAAATTGTTAATATAATATATAATAAAACATAAATCAAGCCATGTTTATCATTTTATTTTCTAATTGCCGAAACATAATAAAAAGAGAAAGAAATAAGAAATATAAGGTTCGACCATCTTTAAAGCTCAATCAAGGTATGAGTTTAGTTTGATTTTTTATAATTTTTAAGTTTTTGAGATCGTTGCTTCGAGTACTACAAAACCCATTTTTAAATTTTTGATTTTGGTGAATATTTTGAGTTATGCCATTGTTGAGAGCTTGTGATTTTTGTTGTTTCATGATGAAATATGAAAGATATGTTTTAGATTAACATGTTTTGTATTGGAGTTTTTGATGATTTTGAGTAATTAGGACTAAATTGCAAAAATAATAATTTGAGGGACTAAAATGTGAAATAAATGAAATATATGGACTTGTATGGGTAAGGGTAAAATTCGGCCCAACATAGGTATAATGCAATTTTGTATATTTTGTGTTTTGTGCAATAGGAATTAAATTGTAAAAAGTGTAAATGTAAGGGGCAAAATGGTAATTTTCCCATTTATGTGTTTTTGGACTAAATTTAATGAAAATATGTTTGGGTGAGCTTAATTTGAATATGTTTAGATCAAGAACCAAAGAAATCGGATTTGGATCGGAGGAAAACAACAGTTGTCGACTAGCTGTTTCGTTCCGTTTTACATCATTCGAGGTAAGTCTATAAGCAAATAGACGTACTTAATTTAAAATAAATGCTAAGTATACATGCTGAAATAAAATATATGGATTTATTTATGCTATAGCCGAATATGAACAAGTTTGGTTACTATATTTCTGAATTTGCTTCGACCGAGCTACGACGTCCAAAAGCCCCGTATGAACCTTAAGAATAGTTAGGATACATATGTCATGACATAGGATTTCGATATATGTCATGACATAAGATTCCGATATATGTGTGTGAGTAAGACCATGGCATCGATATGTGACTCTGATATATGTGTGCGAGAAAGACCCTGTCTGGGACAGTGGCATCGATATGTGATTACATGTAAGACAACGTCTGGGACGTGGGCATTGTATGATATATGTGATTATCCGAGTGTCATATCCAATTCTGAATGGTTCATCGGGCAGGGATAAGTTGTGTTTGAGTAAGTAGAATGAGCTAAATGGCCAAGTATGAATTAACTTGTTACCTATGTGAGATAAGGTAAGTAAGTACTTTGAATTTTTTGGTTAAATCATGTATGATAGAAATGAAAAATATATCTGAGGTTAGTATGTGTATTCGGCCTTGTGACTAAATAAATTGAATATCAATGAAATGATTCTTCACTATGTGCATATGTGTGATCATGTATATTCGGCCATATAGGAAATATACATATGTGATGTTATATATGATATTGTGTATTCGGTCAAATAAGTGATGTATGTATATAAAGTTAAATCTTGTTTTGTGACCTTGTATAAATGAGTGGAAGTATATTTGAATGTGCAATGATATTTGGCTTTGAAAGTTGAATGAAAATTTGTAGAATTTAATCTTATAAGTATTCAGCCAAAGTGATAGTTATGTTAAAAATGTGTGGTTTATGGAATGTATAAGTTGAGATTAATTAGGACATTAATTTAGCAAATTGGTTTAGTTTAAATTTAATGAGTTGACTATATAATTGAGTTGTTATTTGCTTATGACTTACTAAGCTATGATAGCTTACTCTGTGTGTACATGTTTACTTTGTTTTATAGATTTTGGATTCATGTTACAAGCTCGGGGATCATCAACAAAGTTCATCACACTATCTACTGCTTCAGTATTTAAATAGTTGAACCCGAATTATGGCATGTATACGCTGGATTATATTTTGGAATGTTGTATCTTGGTCTATGTATAATTGAAGCCATACGAAAATGGCTTAATTTCTATGCTTGAGTTTGGTTTTGATGAAATTATGGTTAAGTCTATTTTGATTATCATGCTGGATGTCATGGTTGATTATTGTTGTGTTATGTGATTGTATATTAAGGTTGGTTTATGACCCTGTATGTGGCATGGTCGAGTCAGTCATAAGCATGTTTAATTAGTTTGGATGTGTTTGTACTAAGATAAAGTATATATATGTGAATTTACTTAATATGCTTTGACTTAGTCTCGTGTGTTCTTAGATATAATATTTAGTGAACTTAGCTTTAAGTTTTACGATTTGGTGATGAAGGGTAACAAGTATTAAATATGTTCTATAATTGCTTTAGTCAATTATTTAATACATATTCGCATGTTAAGTGTGGCTTTAAATTTTTGGTAAATGAACACAAGGTATATATATATGTACTAATAGCAGGTACGGTCATGTTATATTGTACCAATAATGCATATGTGATTTCTTATTAAATTATGTACTATGAATTTTACTAGTTTATTTGTGAACGTGTAGAAAGGTCATTATTTGTTGATAAAATGCTAGCTTGATAATATAATGCAATGTGCATGATTTGGTACTAAATTATTATTTGGGTTCGAAAATGGTTTAGGCTAAATGGTAAAAATGTGTTTGAGCTCGGTAACATATGTTGTATCTCTTATACGTCGGGTGTTAATTAAAGAGAAAACATGACTTGCTATAAAGTTTTATTCGGACATGTTTAATTCCTTTAATTGCATATATATTATCGAATGGATGTGTTTAAATTGCAGTAATGCATGAATTATGAAATTCACATCGATTAATATGATAATGTTGTGCAATTGAATGTCAAGTTTTGGTATTGAAATTTGTTTCATCTGTAGTACCGCATATTCGTGTGCAGGACTTTTTATAAAAACCAGGTTAATATTCATTTAATGAAGTTGTTGATTGTCATAAGTCCTATTTATAAATATATAATAAATAAATTATTATATTATATGCTGAATTATGTTTTAAATATGTTATCATATAAATGATATGAATTTTTTTAAGGTTTAATATTTGCTAATGTCGCGAGTATTGATGTATATATAAATTTTGAATTGTAAAATGAAATGCTTAAAAGTATAAACTATGATTTAATCAGAAATGCCTCATAACCCAAGTCCGGCGACAGATACGGGTTAGGGGTGTTACAATTTATTGGTATTAGAGCTACGATTTAGTCAGTTCTAGGACTAACGTAGTGTGTGTGAGTCTAGCTATACATGCCATATTGTATACTGCGATAGTGTGATGACTCCTGACATTTGAAAATGTGTTTTCATATAGTAAATGGATCCCAACAGAGTTGTAGTTGATGATGTCGAGAGTGTAGCTCCTGCTCCCACGCAAGGGACAACGCCGGCTGATTCTCGACCGAATTCGAGTAACCAAGAAGGAGAGGCTAGACAAGCCTTTTACCAAATGATGAATGATTGGTTTACTCAATATATTCGAACTAATCCGGCTACACAACAACCCCCACCCCCGACTAACCCATCTTCGATGCCTGCTATACCTCAAGTAAGTGATCCGCTGAGATTATATAAGCTACCTGTTGATAAAATGAGAAAACACGGGGCTGAAGAGTTTAAAGCTACTGATGATGATGATGCTGAGCGGGCTGGGTTCTAGCTGGATAATACTATCTGTGTGTTTGATGAGCTATCCTGTACCCCGAAAAAATGTCTGAAATGTACCATATCTTTGCTTCGAGACACAGCATATCACTGGTGGAATACCTTAGTATCAGTGGTTCCGAGAGAGCAGGTGACTTGGGAATTCTTTCAAACTGAGTTCCGTAAGAAATATATCAGCCAGAGATTTATTGATCAGAAACGTAAAGAATTTCTGGAGCTGAAACAAGGTCGGATGGCTGTGACAGAGTATTAGTGAAAATTTGTGAGACTCAGTCAGCATACCCGAGAGTGTGTTTCTACCGAAGCCATAATGTGTAAAAGATTTGAAGATGGGCTGAATGAAGACATTGAATTGTTAGTTGGCATACTTGAGATAAAAGAGTTCGAAGTATTGGTTGAGCGAGCCTGCAAAGCTGAAGAGCTTGGCAAAGAGAAAAGAAAAGCTGACTTTGAAGCTAGAGATGCACGTAAAAGAACATCTGGTAAGTCTTTCCAGTTGGCACCAAAGAAGTTCCAAGATGATTTCAGCCATTCTAAAGCCACTTTGGGTTATTCCAGACGGGATCAGATTAGACCACTTGTGAGCTTGAGAGCTACCTTAGTAGCTAGTGTGGGTAATGTCAGATCAAGTCAACCTGAGTGTAAACATTGCAGCAAACGACATCCCAGCAGTTTCAGATTGCATGATCGGGCTTGTTTTAAATATGGATCGATTTATCATTATATTTGTGATTGCCCAATGTTAGTTGAAGAAAATCCAGTGCAGAATACAAGATCGAGAATACTGCAGCTCGAGGTAGACCAACTAGAAATGTGGGTAATGCGAGTGGCAGTCAGAGAGGGATTAAAGATACAGTAGTTAGATCTGAGGCTCGTGCACCTGTCAGAGCCTATGCTATTCACGCCCGAGAGGAGGTTTTATCCCCAAATGTCATTACTGGTACATTCACTCTTTATGATACTAATGTAATTGCATTGATTGATCCTGGTTCTACTCATTTTTATGTGTGTGAGACATTAGTATTCAATAAGACTTTACCTGTTGAGTCTACTGAGTTTATGATTAGAGTGTCAAACCCCTTGGGCTGGTGTGTTATGGTTGACAAAGTATGTAAGAATTGTCCCTTGATGGTTCGAAATTCGTGCTTTCCGGCTGATTTGATGTTGTTGCCATTTGATGAGTTCGACATAATTTTGGGTATGGACTAGTTGACTTTGCATGATGCTATTTTAAACTGCAAAAAAAAAGACTATTGATTTACGGTGCCAGAAGGATGAGATTATTCGGATTGAATCTAATGATCTGAATGGGTTACCAGTAGTGATTTCTTCGATGTTAGCTTAGAAATATGTGAGAAAAGGCTACGAAGCTTAGAAATATGTGAGAAAAGGCTACGAAGCTTACTTTGCATATGTGCTTGATAGTAAAGTGGCTAAAAGAAACATCGAATCAGTACTTGTTGTATGCGAGTATCCAGATGTGTTTCCTAAAGAATTACCGGGTTTGCCACCTATTCAGGAGGTAAAGTTTGGTATTGAGTTAATGTCTGGGACGACTCTGATATCCATAGCTTAGTATAGAATGGCACCTATAGAATTAAAAGAATTGAAAGCTCAGTTGCAAGAGTTGACAGATAAAGGTTTCGCACGACTGAGTTTCTCTCATTGGGGTGCACCAGTACTATTTGTGAAAAAAAAAGATGGAACTATGAAAATGTACATTGATTATAGACAGCTCTATAAGGTGACTATAAAGAATAAATATCTGTTTCCACGGATTGATGATCTGTTTGATCAACTGAAAGGGGCTACAGTGTTTTCGAAGATAGATTTGAGATCAGGCTACTATCAGTTGCGAGTTAAAGATTTCGACGTGCCGAAGACTACTTTCTGAACGAGGTACGGACACTATGAGTTTTTGGTTATGCCTTTTGGACTTACTAATGCACCTATTGTATTCATGGATTTGATGAATCGAATCTTCAGACTGTTTCTGGATCAGTTTGTGGTTGTATTCATAGATGACATTTTGGTCTACTCTCGTGATGAAACAGAGCATGTTGAACATCTGAGACTTGTATTACAGACTTTGTGAGATAAACAGTTGTATGTGAAGTTCAGTAAATATGAGTTCTGGTTAAGCGAAGTCAGTTTTCTGGGCCATGTTGTATCAGCATCTGGTATTCGAGTTGATTCGAGTAAAATTTCAGCTATACTTGATTGGAAACCCTTGAAGAATGTTTTTGAAGCCTGAAGTTTTCTGGAACTTGCTAGTTACTACCGACGGTTCACAAAAGGCTTCTCTATGATTGCAACCCCGATGACAAAGCTATTACAAAAAGATGTTAAGTTTGAGTTGTCGGAAAAGTGCCAGAAAAATTTTGATCAGTTGAAAGCAAGCTCTAATGCTAGTTCAGCCAAAATCGGGTAAATAATTTGTTATCTATAGTGATGCATCCTTAAATGGTTTAGGCTATGTTTTAATGCAGGAAGGTAGAGTTCTTAAATGGTTTAGGCTGTGTTTTAATGCAGGAAGGTAGAGTTATAGGTTATGCCTCGAGACAATTAAAGCCACATGAAAAGAACTATCCGACACATGACCTAGAATTGGCAGCTATCATGTTGGCGTTGAAAATTTGGCGTCACTATCTGTTTGGTGAGAAATGTCATGTTTATTCTGATCACAAAAGGCTGAAATACTTGATGACTTAGAAAGATCTGAATTTGAGACAACACTGATGGTTAGAATTGCTAAAAGACTACGAGCTTGTGATTGACTATCACTCGGGAAAGGCTAATGTTGTTGCTGATGCTTTAAGACAAAAATCACTGTTTGCTTTGCATGCAATGAATGCACATATGGCCATGTCTGATGATGGTTCGATAATATGTGAATTGAAAGCAAGACCGTTATTTGTTCAACAAATTTGTGATGCCCAGAAGGTTGATAATGAGTTGATAGCAAAACGAGCTCAATGTGATTTAAATGCTGATTCAAAGTTTCAAGTTGATGCTGATGACTATTTGAGATTCAGAAACCAAATATGTGTCTCAAGGAATTCAGAATTGATTAAGATGATTTTGAATGAAGCCTACAACAGTCGGTTATCTGTTCACACAGGTAGTACGAAGATGTATAATGATCTGAAACTGCTTTACTGGTGGCATGGTATGAAACAAGACATTTCTAACTTTGTTGCAAGATGTTTAATTTGTCAACAAGTAAAAGCTAAACATCAGGTACCTTCTGGATTACTTCAGCCGATTATGATACCCGAGTGGAAATGGGACAAGTTACCATGGATTTTGTATCTAGGTTGCCGTTGACACCGAGCAAGAAAGATGAGATCTGTGTTATTGTGGATAGATTGACTAAATCGGCTCATTTTGTTTCGATACGTACAGACTACTCGCTTGATAAGTTGGTTGAATTGTATATTTCTCAGATCGTCAGATTACATGGTGTGCCTATATCTATTGTTTCGGATAGAGATTCGAGGTTTACATTGTAATTTTGAAAGAAACTGCAAGATGCACTAGGTATGAAATTACATTTCAGTACTGCTTTTCATCCGCAAACAGATGGTCAGTCTGAGCGAATCATTTAGATTCTTAAGGATATGTTGAGATGTTGCATTCTCGAGTTCAAAGGTACATGGGAACGGTACCCACCTCTGATTGAATTTGCGTACAATATCAACTTTCAATCGAGTATCAAAATGGCACCCTATGAGTCTTTGTACGGTTGTAAATGTCGTACACCATTGTATTGGACTGAGCTTGGTGAAAATAAGATACACGGGGTCGATTTGAATAGAGAAATTGAACAAAAAGTAAAAGTGATCCGTGAAAGTCTGAAAGCAGCATTAGATCGTCAGAAATCATATGCGGACTTGAAACGAAAAGATATAGAGTTTTGGATCAGAGATAAAGTTTTCTTGAAAGTCTCACCGTAGAAGAAAATACTCAGATTCGATCGTAAAGGCAAATTGAGTCTGCGGTTTATTGGGCCGTACGAGGTTATAGAGCGTATCGGCCCGGTTGCTTACAGACTATTGCTTCCACCTGAGTTAGAAAAGATCTACAATGTATTCCATGTTTCAATGCTTCGAAGATATCAATCGGATCCCTCACATGTGATTAGTCCATCTAAGATTGAGATTAAGTCTGATATGACATATGAGGAAGAAACAATTCGCATTCTGGCCTGTGAGATTAAAGAGTTGCGAAATAAGAGAATTTCGTTGGTTAAAGTACTGTGGCATAAACACAGAGTTGAGGAAGCAACATGGGAGTCAAAGGATACAATGAAAGAACGCTATCCAAACGTGTTCGCCGGTAAGATTTTCGGGGACGAAAATACCTAAGTGGGAGAGTTGTAACAGTCCGATTTAGACCCTAATCAAAACGGTGGTTTCAGTACCATGAATCTGAGTCAAAAAAATATTAAAAAATTATTTTCCGTGTTTATTTTGTATGAATTTATATCTGTGAAATTTTCGTGATTTAATTTTGTCGTTTAGGTATCCGATTAAATAAAAGGACTTAATTGCGTAAATTGGAAATTTGGTAGTTAAAAACATAAGGGTCGAAATGTTATTGGCTTTCTAAATTGGAGTATTAATGTTTTAAATATTCCATTAGCATATTGGTTGGACGGTAATAGACATATATTATATGATTTTTATATTATTTCATTAAGGTTATAATGGTAATTAAGTAAATTGTTAATATAAGATATAATAAAAATATAAATCAAGCCATGTTAATCATTTTATTTTCTAATTGCCGAAACATAACAAAAAGAGAAAGAAATAAAAAAACAAGGGTTCGGCCATCTTTAAAGCTCAATCAAGGTATGAGTTTAGTTTAGTTTTTGATAATTTTTATGTTTTTGAGATCGTTGCTTCGAGTACTACAAAACCCATGCTTAAATTTTTGATTTTGGTGAATACTTTGAGTTATGCCATTGTTGAGAGCTTGTGATTTTTTTTGTTTGATGATGAAATATGAAATATATGTTTTAGATTAACATGTTTTGTATTGGAGTTTTTGATGATTTTGCGTAATTAGGACTAAATTGCAAAAATAATAATTTGAGGGACTAAAATGTGAAATAAATGAAATATATGGACTTGTATGAGTATGGGTAAAATTTGGCCCGACATAGGTATATTGAAATTTTGAATATTTTGTGTTTTGTGCAATAGGGATTAAATTGTAAAAAGTGTAAATGTCAGGGGCAAAATGGTAATTTTCCCATTTATATGTTTTTGGACTAAATTGAATGAAAATATGTTTGAGTGAGCTTAATTTGAATATGTTTAGATCCAGAACCAAAGAAATTAGATTTGAATCGGGGGAAAACGAAAGTTGTCGACTAGCTGTTTCGTTTTGTTTTACATCGTCCGAGGTAAGTCGATAAGCAAATAGACGTACTTAATTTAAAATAATTGCTAAGTATACATGCTGAAATGAAATATATGGATTTATTTATGCTATAGCCGAATATGAACAATTTTGGTTACTATATTTCTAAATTCGTTTCGACCGAGCTACGACGTCCGAAAGCCCCATATGAACCTTAAGAATAGTTAGGATACATATGTCATGACATAGGATTCCAATATATGTGTGCGAGTAAGACCATGGCATCGATATATGACTCTGATATATGTGTGCGAGAACGACCTTGTCTGGGACGATGACAATAATATAGTTTGGTGCGCATGTTTCTTCCATCGTCTATTTCGGACATTCAATCAAATTTTTTAAGGGTTCAATTATTGTAAACTCATTGTCCATATAGATGGAACATTCTCATATGGGAGGTGTAGGGAGAAGCTATTGGTGGTCGTTTCCTAGGATGGGCCCTAGAAAGTTATTTCGCTTGCTTTTGCTCTAGTGGATTAAGAGATGGAAGAGGCCTAGGCATTCTTCTTGCAATGTTTGTGATTCTATGTGGCTTGGGACATGAATGAATCGTGTTTGTTATTTGATCAAGCAACAAAAATTGTGGTCGCATTACGGGATCCAGAGAATGTCTAAACACGGGTGTATCATGTCTTCTGCACATATCACCTAAATTTTCTATAGAGCTACACATGACAATCTAGAAAGTGCTATTAGACACTATTTGAAGGGGTTTTGATTGTCATACTTTAGGTATTGATACTTAGCCTTAAAAACACACACACCCACACAAAAAAAAAAAACATTTCATAGCAGTTTTTTAAAGGTCTTGAGAGTACTCAAAAATATTTGTGATAGTTTAGGACATTTTAGAAACTTGTTTTTGAGTTTTATTACACTTGAAAAAAATTTAAAGATGATCAATTTAATTCTTGCAAATTTGATTAAGAGAAATAAAAATTGTTTATTATTTGAAAATATTTTCAAAACCAATCCTTCTAAATAAATTATTGAAAAATAAAGTTAAAAACTTAACTTTTAGCTATTGAATATTGGAACGTATATAAATATTAAATTGATGTACCAATAATCTAATTTTAAAACTAAAAGTACATGTTTATCAACACTTTCAAATAAATTATTTAAATATAAATTAAAATTACTAAAATAAATTTCAAATTTTTTTTCATGCTACCTAAATACGGATTTTAAATTAACCTATATTAACATGCGGAGTGCATAATGGAATTATTCATATATCGAGCCAAACTATAACTTGATTATAAAAATATTTTAAGCCCAAACACATTTTCGAGTCGACTTACTTCATTAGTCCATCTGTTTAAAAATTAATAAATATTAAAAATATTTTATATTAATATAGTTTATAATTAAATTTAGATTTAAAAACAATTTTTATCATTTAAATTGAATTAATTTGTGAAACATAAAATTTTTTGTTCAAACTTGACCCATGGTCTAGTTTAGATCAACTGCTCTAAATTACATGATTTAATGTTTTTCTTAAATTAGTCAGTACGATAATTTAATTTATTTACTTTTCTTTTAGTATTTTAAAGTAGCAAAATTTAGAGTGGAAATTAAATTATAATGAAAAGTTGTCTAGGATAATATTTATATATATAAGTTAACATGAGCAAATAACTAATGTAATTAGTGGTGTTTCTAATAATCAATGAACGAATAAATAGCCTACATGACCTTTTGCTTTAAAAAATAAGCACTTGTGATATGAAAAAAAAATATGAATACGAATATATAAACATAACTTATTAATAGAGAACGTCTCTTATTTTAATCAAAATTTATTTTGGTTTTTTTTTCTCTTAATTAAATTTTGTTTTTAGTTTCTCACTCAAACTCTAATTAACTTAGGGTTGTTGTAGTCTTATATGCTACGAATTTTAGCTTATAAATAGGTCTTATTTACTCTAGGTTTTACACAATAAAAAATATTTAGATTGAGAAAATTTTATTCTTTGTTTCAAAGGGTTTTCCTTATAGGGTTTCGGGTTTTTCTTTTAATTCCCTCCATCTTTTGTACTCTGCTTTATTATAGTGAAATGTAGCAACCCGTTTTTTAGTGATGTTAGAAACAATGTTTCGAGACCACAATTTCGTAAATAGCATTTATTAATATATACGAGTTGATTATAGTGTTTTAATAAATTTTGATTTGGTAAATTTTGTTAATTGGACAGTTAACAATGGTCAAGTGGTTTGACCCCTAAAGTCAAGTGGTTTTGGGAAATGAGTTATCAAGGCCTCGTTTCTATAAACCGTGGTCGTAAATATTTTTATTAAATATTTACGAAGCGATTATTAATGTGCACTGAAATTTAATCCAAAAATTTTGACATTTGGTTAGTTAATTAAAGAAAGATGACTAAATCATAAAACTTGCAAAAGTTAATCGTTATTAGTTTATATGTGTTAAGTGTTTATAAAATCATAATTAGAGAGTTTTATGAGGCAATTAACCCATAATAAGTATGGTGGAAGGTTTATAAATGATTTATGTATAAAAATTATGTGTTATTTTATAATATAATAATGTTAAAATTATAATAAAACAAAAACAATGTTAATAGCCAATTTAGTTTCATCATCTTCAACCTATTCTCACTGAAACACCATGGTTGAAGAACATCAAGGTTCAATCAAGTTATCTTTCCTTTCATGGTATGGAATTTTAATCTTGTTTCTTGTAATTTTTATGTTTTTGATAACGTTACAACTAGGTTCAACTAACTCGTACCTATATTTTCAAAATTGTTAAAGATTTTAAAATATTTCATTTATGAATCTTAGATGTTTTTGATAGAAACTGGTAGATTTGGAAGCTATGAAATGTTTAAGGATTATTTTATAAAGTGATTTTTGTTAATTTTGAACATAAGAACTAAATTGTTAATATCTTTAAATTAATATGCAATTTTCAAAATTTTTAATAAATATGGGCTATAATTGCATAGGGGGAATTCAACTAGCATGGAGTTGGTCTAATTATGATAAATTTGAAAGTTTATGGTTTAGGGATTAAATTGAATAAAAGGTAAAAACTTAGGGTAAAAGTGTAAAATGTTGATTAAAGGGACAATTACATGAATTTTAGTATTTAAAAGTATTTTAATTTGATAATTGAATTAAATTATTATATTTAGATCAAGAAATGAGTCAACTGGACAATAATCGCGAGAAGGGAAAGTTAGCGGTGTAATCATCGATGTTGTGTTCGTTGTCGTTTTTGGATTAGTTAAGTTCGTATGTTGATTAAACTAGTTAATTGTTGTTTTTGATTATTTATTAAATATTATATATGCCATGAAAGAAATTAATTGATTTATATATGCCAACTAGTGAATTGGACTAAATTGTAGTGTTAGTTAAGTTGATGATTATGTTCAGAAAATAGAAACTATAGATGAGTTCTTGTAATGGTATAATGTGAATAAAATTAAATTATTTGGATATGGAATGTGGCCCATCTGAACCTTGCGAATACTTAGGCTACAAATGACATGTCATTTTGGTTATTTACAGTTTCGGGTGTTGGTTTTGGATGTCCTATCGAAGGCTGAGGTCCTGCATTTTTTGCGGATTCTCCACAGTTCATGTGAGCAACGTCGTGTAACTTAATATCCCGACCCACAGCTCATGTGAGCAGACCTATAACACCCCTAACCCGCATCCATCGCTAGAATAAAGTTACAAAGCATTACTGTAAAAACATAACTTTAAAACATACATTTGCAAAATTTAAAATAAACATATCATAATCCATTCATATACATGCAATCATCCCTTAATCGAGCCCTCGAGGCCTTAGAAATACTTTAGAAATGATTCAAGACTAAATTGAAAACATTTGGAACATTTAAGAAAAAGTTAGAAAAATTGAGCTGCAAAGGTCACACGGCCATGTGGCCAAGCCGTGTGACTCACACGGCTGAGACATACGCTCGTGTCTCATGTCGTGTAACAATCGAAATAGGGACACATGGCTATGTCCCAGCTCGTGTAACTCTCTAAGTTGGGTCACACGCTCAAGCCACACGCCCGTGTGTCAGGCCATGTGCTAGGTCGTGTAACTGCCTGACTTGAAACCTTTGAAACCTACAGGGGACACACGGCTGTGTGTCACACACGGCTGAGACATACACCCGTGTCTTAGGCCTTATGGACATGAAATTGGACAAAATCAAGCCATTTCCATCACCCATTTAAAACATGTACCTACAAGCAACTTACACATATTATCAAGGCATTAAAACATACCAAAACATGCATAATATGACCAATTCAAATGACCAAATTCCATTCAACCAATATGACATATAGGCATCTAAATCATAATCAAACAAATATACCTAAACTTATACATAATTGGCCATACTTCAATCATACACATCTAACTCAATTTCATAACAAAACGTACCATACTTGACTACATTGCATCTACTCCATCACATACCAAATTGGCTATTGAAACATGCATCAACTTAACCATATTAACAAACATAATCAAGATGCCATAAGTACCAAAAGTGTACTAACCATAATAACACAAATACATGCCAAACTTTTCAACTAACATAAACCACAAGTCCACCTATACATGCCATTATAACTTTGTTCAAAACATCAAAAACTATCGATTAATCACTGGATAGTGTGATAGATCTCCCACAAGCTTCCAAACTGATCGAGCTTTCGATTATCTATAAAACATGGGAAAGAAAATTACGTAAGCATATAATGCTTAGTATGTTTGTAGATCATGAATATAACTTACCATTTCAATGTATAACATTATAGTTTAAACATTATTCAATCCAACATAAGCTTGGCACAAGCCTAAGCATCATCAACAACACATGTTAGTGCTTTAACACATAACTCAATTGAATTATCACATGGTAAGGTAGATTTATATGAACATAGTACCATTGGATTCATACTTTCCATAAACATAGATATACATTCATTGATCAATATCATTTCATACTTTTCCATAGCTTTATAACATAGTCGATTGAAACACTTACCATTCCTTCCCTTTTCATGTTCGTTGAACCATTTAAAATAACATTGGATACGGTGGAAAGCTGACAAAAAGTGTGCTAAACATATAACCTTTCGTTTTCCTTTACATCGTTGCTCACACGAGCAGTGAAATGGGTCTTGTAACACCCCAAACTCGGCCTAGACGTTATGGCCAAATTTGGCGGTGTCACATGAGAGTGTTTTTAGAAATCTTAGTAAGTTAAAAATCGTTTAGTTCATTATCGTTACTTGAGTCGTAAAATCTCCAATCTGATTATTAGGTGAACACATTTCATTATCGCGGAAGCTAAAATACCATTAATTCATTAATCAATAGCTTAATAGTTTAAAATCCCGAAATAAACTTAAAAATAGTTCAAGTTCAAGACATTTTAATCCCAAAAATAAATATTTAGAATAAAGCAGACAAAATAGAATTTTACTCAAAAATCCATAAATGTCCAACAGTGGTCACCAACGAGCCCTCCGCCACACCGATCCATCTACTGCTAAGGATTACTTGACATAAAATAAATAAAGGGGTGAGTTTTCATAAACTGAGTGTGTACATCCCCACAAACAGCATGCATACAAACAGATACCAGAATACAAATATTCGGCCTTAGCCATACAGATATGCATATAGATCAGATCAGATATTAGAGAACAGAAATCATGCCCACCAACTCTGCACACCATCTTCGTCCAACCCAACACACCATTTGGGGATAAAATCGACCCACCCAGCCCTACACACCAAGTGGTACTGCAAAACAATACATAACAGATATATGCAGCATAGCTGCCCAATAATAGGCCAATTGCCTCTCAGACTTCCTTCTCTTTATAACAATCCAACCCAATGTAATGCATCATAAATATCGTGGCATGCTTATATGCAAAAATCAGATCATATGATAGCAGAATAGATATATGAAATCAGGTAGATATACATGCATATTGTAACATGCTTTACATACAACATAGTAATCATTCATAGTATTGGGTCTAAATAACGCTTACCGTCCCTACAGGTAGGTCACAGTCGACTTAGGTGACCCATGAAACCTTACAGAACATTTTAGGAAAATTGGGCTCACACGCTCGTGTGCCCTGCCTGTGTGGGCCAATATGCCCGTGTGGATCACACGGTCTGACCCAAGACCCACACACTCGTATGGTTCACCTGTGTAACCCACACGCTTGTGCGGCCTACACGGCCCAAATGGTTGAGCCCGTGCCTCCCACATGGCCTTTCTAGCCTCACAGGCCTGTGTCCGTCGCGACTGTGTGGCGCGCGCACAGCCTAGCTTGTCTGTCACACACCCGTGTCTTGCGATGCAAGCTACCACACGGGCAGACCACACACCCGTGTGGCGTCGACAGACAGGTTCTTCGGCTTTTGCCTCAACTCGTTTTCTATGCAATCGGAGTACACACCTAGTTTGTTTCCTCTGAAAATCCAACCACGAGCACTCCAAAGCCTAAGATTGACAAAATCGAGCCCAAATCAGTCACTTAAATCAATTTACCTAAGATTGGATAAAACCCAAAACATGAGATCTACTTACCCTCGATGAAGAACGGTGTTTCCTTACTGTTTAGACCCCAATTAATAATCCACAGATCCTTGAATCCCCCCTAAACAGCAACCAAAACCTCTCTTAACAATCTCCAACAGAAAATACTTAACTTACATAAAGCTATACTTACCGAATCGACGAAATCTACTAGCAAAGCACCAAGCCAAACGAAAGGGAAAGAAAAAAGAATAGAGAGGAGAAGGAGAATAGGAAATTTCGGCAATAAAGGGAATTTTTGGGGAAAAGAGAAGACGGCAAGTATAAACAATTTTCCAAAAAGGAGGAACAAAAAGATAACCCTAGGTTTTTCCTTTAAAGCCCACAACTCAAAATTTTAATGAAGCCCAATGCTTACTGAAACTTGCAGCAAAAAATAATCCTAACACCACTGTAAGGAATCGAACCCCTGACCCTGAGCGTAATCCCTTGCCACTTAGCCACTAGACCAGCAGGCTTATTCTGTTAAACTTTTACCAACAATTCCTTATAAGCCCACTGACCTCAAGTCAGGCTTAATTCAATTAAAAACCCAAATTTAGCCCAAGTTACAACCTGAACTTAGGACCTCCCAAACATACCCCAGAGCTCATAATTACTTAACCCAACATACATTTAAGCCAAAATAACACGAACCACAAATTCAGACACTTCCAAGCCTGAAAATCACAAAAAAACCAAAAATCAAAAATTTAGGGCGTTACAACTCTATCCTCTTAAAGAAAATTCGTCCTAGAATTTTACCTAATCAGAAAAGGTGAGGACACTGCAGACGCATTGATTCCTCTGGCTCCTAAGTGGCCTTCTTAGTGCTATGATTCCGCCACAGCACTTTCACTAACAGAATAGATTTCCTACGCAAAACCTTAACATCACGATCCAACATCTGAACTAGCTCTTCCTCGAACGTCAGATCCGGTCTAACCTCAATCTCCTCCACAGGCACAATGTGTGTGGGATCAGAGCGATAATGTCTCAACATCGAGAAGTGGAACACGTCATGTATACGATCCAACTCTGGAGGTAGCCCTAACTGATATGCGACTGGCCCTACTCGCTTCAGAATCTGGTACGGCCTAATAAACCCGAGGGCTCAGCTTACCCTTACGATCGAACCTCAATACCTTTTTCCATGGCGAGACCCTAAGGAAAACCATGTCCCCCATAGAGTACTCGATGTCTTTCCTCTTTAGATCAGTGTAGGACTTCTATCTATTAAAATCCGCTTTCAGATGTTATCGAATCAAACAGACTTTATCCTTAGTTTCTGATACCAAATTCGAACCCAAAACACGTCGCTCACCTAACTCAGTCCAACACAAAGGAGTGCGACTCTTACGACCATAAAGTGTCTCATATGGTGCCATCTGTATACTAGATTGATAACTATTGTTGTAAGCAAACGCAGCTAAAGGCAAGAACTCCTCCCAACTGCGTCAAAAATCTATTACGCAACCCCTCAACATGTCCTTCAATATTTGAGTCACCCTCTCCGACTGTCCATTTGTCTGAGGATGAAAAGCAGTACTGAAGTCAAGATGAGAACCCAAAGGCACATGAAGCTTTCCCCAAAATTGAGGCATGAAACGAGAATCCCTATCAGAAATGATTGAGACAGGTACCCTATGCATTCTCACTATCTCATAAATGTACAGATTGGCCAATTTCTATAGAGAGAAGTTTTTCCTAACAGGGATGAAATCTGCAGACTTGGTCAACCGATCCACAATGACCCAAACAGAGTCCTTCTTAGTGGGTGTTAGGGGCAACCTACTAACGAAGTCCATCGTTACTCGCTCCCATTTCTACATTGGTATCCTTACTGGCTGAAGCAAACCCGAAGGTAACTGATGCTTAGCCTTAACCTGCTGGCAAGTCAAACAGCGAGCAACAAAGTCCATCACCTCATGTTTCAACCCTGGCCACCAGTACAACTCTCAAAGATCCCTATATATTTTGTTGCCACCAGGATGCATAGCGTAAGGGCTACTATGCGTCTCCCTCAGAATCGACAACCTCAAATTCTCATCATTAGGTACAGAAATCCTATCTTGAAAACGCAACACCCCATCACTATCAATCCTAAAATCAATGGTAGAACCAGCCTCAACCTGACAGAATCACAAATCAAGAGACTTATCCCCCAACTACTTATCCTTAATTCGATCCAACCACGTCAGCTTAACCTGCAACTCAGCCAGAAGACTCCCATCGTCATAAAGACTCAGTCGAGTGAACATCGCTCTAAAATCAGTCATCACCCTACGACTTAACGCATCTGCCACCACATTGGCTTTACCAGGACGTTACTCAATGCTGCAGTCATAATCCTTAAGTAGCTCTACCCATCGATGCTGCCTAAGATTTAACTCCTTCTGAGTGAGGAGATACTTGAGGCTCTTGTGATCGGTATAGATGATACACTTCTTGTCGTACAAGTAATGCCTCCAGATCTTAAGAGCAAAAACCACCGCTGACAACTCCAAATCATGCGTCGAATAATTAGCCTCGTGAGACTTGAGCTGACGAGATGCATACGCGACCGCTTTACCATTCTGCATCAAGACGCAACCCAAAACTCATATGTGACGCATCACTATAAACCACAAAATCCTTACCAGACTCAGGTTGTATCAGAACTGGAGCCTGAGTCAATACTGTCTTGAGCTTCTCAAAGCTCTTCTGCTAAACGTCTTTCCAAACAAAAGGGAAACCCCTTATGCAATAACTTAGTCAACGGCGCTGCGATCAATGAGAACCCTTCTGTGAAGCATCGGTAATAACCTACCAAACCCAAAAAACTGCAAACCTCCGACACACTTTTCGACTATTTCCAACCCAACACAGCCTCAACCTTTCGAGGATCCACTCTAATCACTTCTGCAGAAACTACATGTCCTAGAAATGTCACTTCTCTTGAAGAATCTGTAGAACCACTTTTAAATGCTCATCGTGCTCGTCCTCAGACTTAGAATACACCAAAATGTCGTCGATGAACACCACCACAAACTGGTCTAAGTAGGGCTGGAACATACGGTTCATCAAGTCCATGAATGCTACTGGTGCATTAGTCAACCAAAAGGGCATAACTAGGAACTCATAATGGCCATACCAAGTCTTAAATGTCAGCTTATGCACATCGGCCTTCTTACTCTTAACTGATGGTAACCTGAGCACAGATCAATCTTAGTAAACACTAAAGCTCCTCTAAACTGATTGAATAAATCGTCTATCCTCGAAAGTGGGTATTTATTCTTGATCGTCAACTTATTCAGTTGAAGATAATCGATACACATCCTCATCGTACCGTCCTTCTTCTTCACAAAAAAAATCGGTGCTCCCTATGGAGACACACTAGGATGAATAAATCCACGATCCAACAGCTCCTGAATCTGAGCCTTAAGTTCCGTCAGCTCCTTCGGTGCCATATGGTAAGGGGCGATAGACACCAGAGCTGTACCAGGAATCAACTCAATCCCAAATTCTACTTCACGGCCTAGAGGCAATCCTAGTAGTTCCTCTAGAAAAACATCTGGAAAGTCCTTCACAGCATAGATGTCCTTGATCGATAAGCCCACAGAATCAAAAGCACTAATGTAAGTAAAAAATGCCTCACATCCTTTTCTCACCAGCTTCTCTGCTACCATCACAAATATCACATTACTCAGATAATTCCGTCGTTCCTCAATCACGACTATTTCGTCATCCTCTTCAATCCTCAGAAGCACCCTCTTTTCGGTACAATCCAGACTTACGCAATGGTTCACCAGCTAGTCCATACTCAGAATCAGGTCGAACTCCCCAAATGGAAGTTCCATCAGATCAGCCAAAAATATTGTCCCTTGGACTTCTAACGGAATGTCCCTGAACAATTTACTGACTTTAATGGATTGTCCCAACGGACTCACCACAAAAATCTCACTAGAAGTGCTCTAATACGAAATCCCCCAGGTCTCAGACACAGAACATGCAACATAAGAATGTGTAGAGCCTATGTCTATCAGTGCAACATAAGGTACATTAAGAATTACAAATGCACCCGTGATGACATCTAGAGCATCTCCATTCTCACGGCAATGTGCGGCATAGACAAGGGCAAGTTACCTCGCCTCAGTCGACCCAGCATCCCTGCCAGGTGCTCTCTGACCTTGACCCATACCGTTACCACCCCTAGCTTGTCCTCGGCCCCTAGGTGGTTGTTGTACTCCTCTCGGTGGCTACGCAGTCTCAAAAACTGAAGCTTACACCTGATTACCCCTTAGTGGACAATCTTTAACTCAATGCTCAATCGATCCACACCCCAAACAAGCGCCAGTAGATCTTCAACACTCGCCTCGATGGCATCTATTACATAGCTGACAGATCACCACCCCAGCAGGTGCAATCGTAGGCCCAACTCTAACGGACCCGTCAGCCTTGGCCTTTTTCTTAGGCCTCATCCCAGAACCAGTAGACTCAAAATCCCTCTTAACTTTCCCTTTCTCACGGTTTTGGCGCTCAAAGCGCTTCACTTCCTCGACTATCTTGGCCTTCTCAACCAAGACTGAGAAATCCCGCTCCCTCTGAGGGGCTATCAGAACTCGCATACTATCATGAAGACCATCCTCAAATTGAAGACAGCACTCATACTCATTCGTCACCATGCCCCTCGCATAGCGTCTCAGCCTCATACTCGGCCATTGAGCAGTCTCCTTGAGTGAGATTCAGAAATTCACGTCGCCTAGCGTCAGTGTAGCTAGCTCCCACATATTTACTCTGATAGGTGGTCTTAAAAAAATCCCAAGTCAACTATTAGGCTGAGTACCCTCCTTAACGGTCAACCACCACTGGTATGCCTTATCGCGAAGTAGAGACACAGCCCCCTTGAGCTTTTGCTCATCAGTAAAATCCAAATCATCCATTATGTGCTCTATGGCCTCCATCCAATACTCGGCCACACTCAGAGCAACTCCAGCGATGCCCCTAAATATCTCAGCCCCATTCGATCGGAGTCGTTCCGTAACCAACCCACAGCTTTCAAATCCAACATTAGCTCTAGCGACCCTATCCAAAATTTGCAGCATGGCCTGAGACAGTGCGTCGCCCCCAACTGCACGGTCCTAAGACTCAGCACCTATCTCAGTAACAGGTGACACCGGAGTCTCGCTAGTGTCCAGATTAGGGATCGTATTAGATGTGAAGGACTCAGCTCGAATCCCTTTACGGCCTCTACCTCGGCCTCTAGTACGTCTACGAGTACTACGTGTGCTCATCATACTTATCGAATTAATCTGTATTAAGAAATTTTATGCACATCAATTTACAGTTTCAAAAATTATTAACATATATTTTATGCATAATAGTATCAGAGTTTCGGAGTCAGTTATCGTGAGTAATAAGCTCACTACAGTTTAAGTTTACACTACCTAAATGTTTCAGTAAAGTTCTACCTGTAGTAGTCTCACAATACATACAAAGTATTTCAGACAAATACAGACAATGTTTCATTTTAAGCATGCTTTCAGACAATACATATCAAAGTTTCAGAGAACTTACAGGATCAGTGCTGGAGGCTCGATGTACACATACTTATTATCAGAAATATTTCCAGTCATTTCACAAATCATTTTCTTTAAGCCCAACTTTTGAAACCCAAATCCACAGCTAAGTTTTGCAAACCTGGCTCTGATACTACAAAATGTAACACCCCAAACCTACCCTAGACGTTATGGCCGAATCTGGCGGCGTCACAGAGAGTGTTTTTAGAAAATCTTAGCAAGTTAAAAATCGTTTAGTTTATTATCGTTACTTGAGTCGTAAAATCTCCAATCCGATTATTAGGTGAACACATTTCATTATCGCGGAAGGTAAAACACCATTAATTCGTTAATCAATAGCTTAATAGTTTAAAATCCTGAAATAAACTTAAAAATAGTTCAAGTTCAAGACATTTTAATCCCAAAAATAAATATTTAAAATAAAGCAGACAAAATAGAATGTTACTTAAAAATCTATAAATGTCCAACAGCGGTCACCATCGAGCCTTCCGCCACACCGATCCATCTACTGCTGAGGATTACCAGACATAAAATAAATAAAGGGTGAGTTTTCACAAACTCAGTGTGTACATCTCCATAAACAACATGCATACAAACATATAACAGAATAAAAATATTCAGCCTTAGCCATACAGATATCGCATGCAGATCAAATCAGATATCAGAGAATAGAAATCATGCCCACCAACCCTGCACACGATCTCCGTCCAACCCAACACACCATGTGGGGATAAAATCGACCCACCTAGCCTTACACACCAAGTATGAGGATAAAATCGACCCATCCAGCCCTATACACTAAGTGGTACTGTAAAACAGTACATAACAGATATATGCAGCGTAGCTACCCGATAATAGGCTAATCGCCTCTCAAACTTCCTTCTCTTCACAACAACCCAACCGAATGCAATGCATCATAAATATCGTAGCATGCTTATATATAGAAATCAGATCATATCATAGCAGAACAGATATATGAAATCAGGCAGATATACATGCATATTGTAACATGCTTTACATACAACATAGAAATCATTCATAGTATGGAGTCTAAATAATGCTTACCGTCCCTACAAGTAGGTCACAGTCGACTTAGGTGACCCGTGCAACCTTACAGAACATCTTAAGAAAATTGGGCTCACACGCCCGTGTGGGCCCACACACCCGTGTGGCCCACACGGCTCAGAATAGCTTTGCCCATATGGATCACACGACCTGGCCTGAGACCCACACGCCTGTGTGGTTCACCCGTGCGGCCCACACGCCCGTGCGGCCTTTACGGCCCAAATGGTCGAGCCCGTGCCTTGCACACAGCCTTTCTAGCCTCACACGCCTGTGTCTGTCGAGCTCGTGTGGCACACGTATGGCTTGGATCATTTGTCACACGCCCGTGTCTCGTGATGCAAGCTACCACACGGGCAGACCATACGCCCGTGTGGCGTCGATAGACTGGTTTTTCAGCTTTCGCCGAAACTCTTTTTCTGTGCAATCGAAGTACACACCTGGTTTGTTTCCGCTGCAGATCCAACCATGAGCACTCCAAAGCCTAAGATTGAAAAAATCGAGCCCAAATTAGTCACTTAAATTGATTTACCTAAGATTGGATAAAACCCAAAACACAAGATCTACTTACCTTAGAAGAAGAACGGTGTTTCCTTGCTGTTTAGAACCCCGATTAATGATCCACAGATCCTTGAATCCCCCTAAACAGCAACAGAAACCTCTCTTAACAATCTCCAATAGAAAATACTTAACTTACATAAAGTGATACTTACCGAATCGACGAAATGTACTAGCAAAGCACCAAGCCAAGTGAAAGGGATAGAAAAACGAATGGAGAGGAGAAGGAGAATGGGAAATTTCGGCAGCAAAGAGAATTTTTTGGGAAAGGAGAAAACGGAAAGTAAAAACTATTTTGCCAAAAAGGATGAACAAAAAGATAACCCTAGGTTTTTCCCTTAAAGTCCACAACTCAGAATTTTAATGAAGCCCAACTCTTACTGAAACTTGCAGCAAAAAATAATCCTAACACCACTGCAGGGAATCGAACCCCTGACCCTGAGCGTAATCCCTTGTCACTTAACCACTAGACCAGCAGGCCCATTCTATTAAACTTTTACCAAGAATTCCTTATAAGCCCACTGGCCTCAGGTCAGGCTTAATTCAATTAAAAACCCAAATTTAGCCCAAGTTTCAGCCTGAACTTTTGACCTCCCAAACACACCCTAGAGCTCATAATTACTTAACCCAACATACATTTAAGCCAAAATAACACGAACAAAAAATTTAGGCACTTCCAAGCCTAAAAATTGCAAAAAGCCAAAAATCAAAACTTTGAGGCATTACAGGTCTACTCACACAAGCTGACGGTCGAAATGCAAGCTACAAGATGCTGCTCACACAAGCTGTTGAGTATCCGTAGCAAATGTTGGAACTCAGCCACCAGTAGGACATTTAGGACCAGCACCCGAAAATGGTAACCCTAATGACATGTCATTTGTATCCTATATATTCCTAAGGTTCAAACGGGGCTCGATAATCGTCATAACCTTGTTGGATTTCTATCATTTCTTTACTTGATAAATAACATGATAACATATATATATAACATTAAAACATTATTTAAACATACGAACTTACCTCGATGACAAAGACGTAAAATCGAGATCAACTAATTTGAGGCTTTAGCTTTTCCTTGATCTAGATTTGTACGAGGTTTATCTTGGTCTAAATAAGAAAATTAAATCCATTTCATATTCATACTATTCAATTTAGTCCAACATTCATATTTTTTCAAAATTACACTTTTGCCTCTAATATTTTATCTTCTTTACAATTTAGTCCCTAAGCTCGTAAGTTGAAATTTAAGCAATTTCATCCACATTTCATGCTAGCTGAATTCACTAAAGACCTATACAACCACATACAAATTAGTATTTCACAATTTTACCATGGAATTTTTCTACTTTTACAAATAAGTCCCTAAATGATAATTTCATTAAAAATTATTTACAAAACTTGTTTAATTAACAACAAGGACTCATAATATTTCATGAAATTTCAAGAATCATGCAAACATATTCATGGAAAAACCTTAACTCTTTAGCAGTTTTGCAAATTAGCCTCTAGGCTAGCTAGATTAAGCTACAACGATCCCGAAAACATAAAAATCATTAAAAACGGGACAAAATTGCATACCATACAAGTAGAATTAAGCTTGGATGAACCTAGCATGCTCACATGGTGTTTTCTCCTTTTAATTTCGGTGGAAGAAGATAAGTAAAATTAAGAAATGTTTTAGTTTTAATTATTGTAACCTTTTTTACTTATTTACATTTTTAACCTTTATTTAACACCAAAATTTCATTAACACATAACCATATACATCCACTAACCTCATTAATGGTCTAATTGCCATCTAAGTCCTTTCACTTTAAATTTCTATAGCTAATCGAAACTTTTAACTAATAGAACTCTACTTTTGTACCATTTATGATTTAGTCCTTTTCACTTAATTAAGCATGCAAACGTCAAAATTAATTAACAAAATTTTTATACAACCCTACTAACATACTGTAGACATTAAAATAATAATAAAATAAGAATTTACTCATCAAAATTTTTGTCTCAAAACCACTGTTCCGATTTCACTAAAAATGGGTTGTTACAACTCTCCCCCTAAAGGAATTTTCGTCTCCAAAATTTTTACCAGAAATGAGGTTTGGGTATTGCAGTTCCATAGCTTCTTCCGGTTCTCAAGTAGCTTCTTCTATACCATGAAGTTACCAGAGAAATTTCACTAATGGTATACTTTTATTTCTCAATTCTTTAACTTCACGAGCTACAATTCTGATCGGTTCTTCATTGTACATCATATTAGACTAAATCTCAATGTCAACAGGTGAAATCACATGTGAAGGATCTGATCGATACCATTGTAAAATAGATACATTAAATATATTGAGAATCTTTTCTAACTCTAACGGCAAAGCTAATCTGTAAGCCATTAGCCTGATCCTCTCAGTGATCTCATACGGCCTGATAAACCGCGGACTAAGCTTTCCTTTATGACTAAATCGAAGAATTTTCTTCTAGGGCGACATTTTCAAAAATACTTTGTCACTTACTTGAAATTTGATGTCTTTTCTTTTCAAATCTGCATAAGATTTTTGTTTATCTGAAGCTGCTTTCAAATTGTCACGTGTCGCTTTAACATTTTCTTTGATTTCTTGTATCAAATCAACCTTGAAAAGCTTTTTCTCACTGAGTTCAATCCAATACAATGGAGTTTGACACTTTCAACCATACGAAGCCTCATACGGTACCATTTTAATTCTCGATTGATAACTGTTGTTGTATGCAAATTCAACCATCAGTAGAAATCTCTGCCAGTTTTCTTTGAACTCTAAAACACAGAATTGGAGCATATCCTCAAGTATCTAAATCACTCACTCAAATTGAGCATCAATCTAAGGATGGAATGTGGTACTAAAATCACTTTACAAAACTTGTTTACTTAACAACAATGACTCATAATCTTTCATTAAATTTTAAGAATCATGCAAACATGTTCATAGCAAAACCTTAACTCTTTAACAATTTTGCAAACTAGTCTCTAGGCTAGCTAGATTAAGCTACAACAATCCTGAAAAAATAAAATCATTAAAAATGGGGCAAAATTGCATACCATGCAAGTAGAATTATGCTTGGACGAACCTAGCATGCTCCCATGGTGTTTTCTCCTTTTAATTTCAGTGGAAGAAGATGAGTAAAATTAAGAAATGTTTTAGTTTTAATCATTTTAACTTATTTACTTATTTACATTTTTAACCTTTATTTAACACCAAAATTTCATTAATACATAGCCATATACATCCATTAACCTTATTAATGGTCTAATTACCATCTAAGTCCTTTCACTTTAAATTTTTATAGCTAATTGATACCTTTAACTAATAGAACTCTACTTTTGAACCTTTTATGATTTAGTTCTTTTCACTTAATTAAGCATACAAATGTTAAAATTACTTAAAGAAATTTTTATACGACCCTACTAACATACTTTAGAAATTAAAATAATAATAAAATAATAATTTACTCACAAAATTTGTGGTCTTAAAACCACTGTTTTGATTTCACTAAAAACGGGCAATTATAAGACCCATTTCACAACTTATGTGAGCATTTATAGTTACAGCTTGCGTGAGCAACGTTCTCACGTATCCGATGTTATTTCATTTGGTTCATCGGGTGAAAAAATGAATAAATGAAATGGTTGTATGGATAGGTTATATGAAAAATGAATATATGAAATGCTTATACGAACCAATTATATGGAAATAGATAAATGAAATTGTTATATGAATTGGTTATATGGAAATAGATATATGGTATGGTTATATGAATCAGTTATACAAAAATAGATAAATGAAATGGTTATATGAATCAGTTATATGGAAATAGACATATGGTATGGTTATATGAATCAGTTATATGAAAATAAATATATGAAATGGAACATTGGATATAGATATTTGTAGTGAAATGTAAGTTGTTAGATAAATAGGTAATGGTTGAATTGAGTTTTAAATGTGTTTACTTGTAATGTTTATGGCATGAAAATGTTATATGTTTCATATATTTGAACTCACTAACCTTGTGAGATTTGTGGTGTGTATAGGAAATAAATAAACACATGACCTTGTTTATAAAATTAATTGCCAAATGTTTTAGTTACAATAGTTATGTTAAGTTAAAGTTTAAGTTTAATACGAACTTACTAAGATTTACATAAGCTTACCCTATTTGGTTTATCTTCTTTGTAGAATGTCGGACTCTTGCTGTCGATTGGAACTTCATTGGAGATCACACTATCTGGCAACTCTATCAGTAGTTAATTGTTTATTTTGGCTCAATTATAAGTGGCATGTAGATAAGGTTTGGTAATGTATGGCTATAAGCATTTTGGTTATGTTTTGTGTGTCATTTGAGGTATGAAGTATGTATTTTGGTGTAAACTTAAATGATTTTTTTAGTTAGTTGTAGTGTGTGATGATATAGTCTTGTTTTGCTACTTAAAGGAATTTTGGATGGTTGAATTAGTAAATATGATTTAGGTACCTTACTGAACTTTGATTGAATTATGCTAGTATTAGAAATGATGATGCAAAGTAATTGTTTTGATATTAATCTTATGGTATGAAAGTATAGAATACAAATGGTTAAATTTGGAATTGCGATTCCATTGGTGGCATATTGGTTAGGCACTTAGGTTGGGTGATATATGATGTGTTTTGGCAAGTTTTGTTGCATTTTATGCAAGTTTAATGGTTGGTAATGGTATGACTTGTGGCTTTAATGAATTAGGTTGAAATTGTTTGTTTTAGAAAGTACTTTTTGGCACATAAGGCCTAGCAACACAGTCGTGTGACCCTAAATTACATAGGCACAGAGAGTTACATAGATTGGTCATAAAACCATGTTCTTAGGCCACATGGGCTGAGCTCCGTCACATGGCTTGGCCACCGGCCTTATGACTCCTGTTTACACTATTTACCTATTTTTTTTGTAAAAGTTTTAATTTAATCTAGAATTGTTCCTAGATTTTTTAAATGTTCTGTAAGCTCGAATTAGGTTTTGATATGATTGAATAACATGGAAATGATCGCAATTAATTATGAAATTATCTTTTTGGCCATGTTTGATTGGTTGGTGAATAATGTTAATATTTTATAGTTGTAATATTTAATAGCTCAGGTCGGCTGATTGGATTGGGTATAGGGTGTTACATGAAATCCTCTTTTGCTCGTGGTTTTTAATCCTCTTTTGAGGAGTTTTTCCATGTAAAATTTGTGTGTTCGATCTTTTCGATTCTTATTTTCTTAACTTTGTTCATTGTTTTATTGGGTTTATCCCCTACAAACTAATATCAGAGCTAGTTAGATTTTTCTAGTCAACTTATTTAGAGATGGCAGTGTCAAGGTTTGATATTAATAAGTTCACAGAATTGAAATTTTTAGTTTGTGG
Organism: Gossypium hirsutum; assembly: GCF_007990345.1. NCBI lineage: Eukaryota > Viridiplantae > Streptophyta > Magnoliopsida > Malvales > Malvaceae > Gossypium > Gossypium hirsutum. Next base: position 65,798,130 of record NC_053436.1, on the reverse strand, counting down.
ATATTTTGGATGACAATAATACTGGTTCAAAACGGTCTGAAAAAGGTCGATATAGGGAAAAAGTTCGTAGATATGGATCAATTAGAATGAGAAGAGCTTGATGAAAAGGCTCTATCCACTATTCAATTACGCTTCACAAATAATGTGTTATAGGAGGTTTTGAAGGAGAAAACAATGTTTACATTGTGGAAGAAACTATAAGCCTTATATATGACAAAATCTCTAGCCAACAGTATTAAAACGTCTTTACACGTTCAAAATCGCCAAAGATGAGTCTATCTGAACACATATTAGTGATTTTTCTAACCTTCTTAATGACTTAAAGAATATCGAAGCAGAGATTAGTGACGCGGATCAAGCTATGTTGTTGTTATGATTTTTTCCCTATTCTTATAAATCTTTTAGGGAAACTCTGATTTGTGGGAGAGGTCATCTCTCATTTGAGGATGTGAAGGGAAATCTTTTGAGTAAGGATAAATGCAATAAAGAGTTAGGCTTAAACAAAAAATCAGATGGGCAAGCCTCAATTCTAGTTGTAAGAGGTAAATAATAAACCAAAAAGATAGATCGAAACAGGCCTAAAGTAAGATCCAAATCCAAAAATCGTAGCAAATATTGTGGCTATTGTAAAAAGGTAGGTCATGTTAAGGTAAAATGTTGGAAACTTCAAAATAAAATCAAAAGGGATGCCTAAAACAACGAGAAAGATAAGCAAAAAGTCAAAGTTGCTGATGCTAGTGTAGCCAAGGATAGAGGTGATGATTTCTTATTGGTGTCAACGAGCGAAAGTTCTCATCTTACTTTTGAATGGATCTTAGATTCAATGTGCTCCTATCACATGTGTCTCAATAAGGACTGGTTCCCCACGTATAGTTCAGTCAAAGGTGGAGTTGTGCTGATGGGGAATAAATCTCTATGTAAAATATCTAGAATCCAAACAATACAAATTAAGATGCACAACAAAATTATTCGAACACTGTCAAATGTCAAGTATGTTCCTGATTTAAAGAAAAATCTTATCTTATTGGGAATTTTGGATTCTAACAATTGTAGGATAGTCATTGAATCAAATGGCTTAAAAGTTTCTCGTAAGGATCTTGTTATGATGAGAAGACAGAAAAAAGGCAACATATACATTCTGTAAGAGTTAACGGTTAGGTGTGGCTATGATTACCTAAAAAAATCCAAAATTGCCACAACATCGCGACGAGAATCAACCTGACGTCACGACGACACGATGTTACTCTATCTCCATTTATTATGATTCAACCAGACTTTGTCCCATGCGACTAGGTCATATGAGTGAGAAAGGTATGACAGTCTTATGCAATAGAGGTCTTCTAAAAGACACTGGACTTGGTAAGTTAGGATTATACTAGCATTACATTTTCAGGAAACAAAACCGAGTCAATATCGATTCAGTAATACATAGAACAAAAGGGACTCTAGATTACATTTATTTCAATTTATGGAGTCCATCTTCTAACAAATCAAAAGGAAGTAATAAATATTTCTTAACTTTTATTGATGATCACACCAAAAAAGTTTTGGTTTATTTCTTGAAACAGAAAAATGGAAGCTTCAGAATCTTCAAATAGTGGAAGCACTATTAGGAAAATAAATTGGAAAATTCATGAAGCGATTGAGAACAGATAATGGTCTTGAGTTCTGTTCATCAAAGTTTAATGATTTCTGTAAATGAGAAGGATTTGAAAGACATTGAATCATTGTTGGAACTCCACAGTAGAATAGAGTTACACAAAGAGTGAATAGAACCTTGCTGGAAAAGGCTCAATGCATGCTTTCTAATGCAGGCTTAGGGAAGGAATTTTTGCCTAAAGCCGTAAACCTAGAAAGTTATTTAGTAAATTGATCTCCTCATCGAGCATTGGACGATAAAGTTCCAAAGGAGATATGATCAAGTAATCCTCCAAATGATTCTTATCTTAGAATTTTTGGTTGTCCTGCTTATACTAAACTTAGCCACGGCAAACTCGAACCAAGGGTTGTTAAATTCATCTTTCTGGGTTACTCTGCTGGTAAAAATGGTTTTAAGTTGTAGTGTTTGAAATCTAAAAAAATATTTCTTAGCAGAGATGTTACACTTGATGAATTTTCCATGTTTCAATTAGAAAAGGGGACTTTTACTTTTAAAGACACAACAAATTAGAGTGTCTAGAGCAACATGGAGTCAAAAGATGAAATAGAGGGAGACGTCTCAATGGACAAATGCCCAACATCACAACAATACAATGAACAAAATTCTTGTGTTGACGAAGAGTCATAAGACATCGCTACGACATGAAAAAATTCTGATTCTTGCAAGTTTGAAGTTGTTTCAGATCTATCTGGGGCTCCATCTGACCCTCTAGTACCCTCACCATCTCAATTAACTAATTATAAGTTGGCTTATGATAGGAAAATATGAGAAATACGACCAGCACAGAAATATTGTGAAGGAAACCTAATGGTTTATGCTCTAAGTGTTGCTAAGAGCATTGATTCAACCGATCCTTCATGTTATTATGAGGTAGTTCAAGCCTTCGGTTCTAGAAAATAGCTCATGATAATGGAAAAAGAGATTGAATCACTTCAAAAGAACAAGACTTAGAGGTTAGTTAAACTACCCATCGGAAAAAGAATCGTTGGTTGCAAATGGGTGTTTAAAAAGAAGGAAGGTTCGGATCCTAACAACACTAGGTACAATGCAAGACTGGTTGCAAAGGGCTATAGTCAAATTGAGGGAGTTGATTTTCATGATGTTTTCTCTCTCATTATGAAACATACTTCCATTTGGGCACTTTTGGCCCTTATTGTATCAAATAATCTTGAGTTAGAGTAGTTATATTTAAATACTGCTTTCATTCACGGTGACCTTGAGGAGGACATCTGTAACACCCCTATCCCGTAACCATCGCCAGAATAAGTAAGGGGCATTACCGGACTTGTAACTCATGACAGAACGGTAAATTTTTTTTTTTAAGATCATTCATTTGGATAAACACTAAACACAGCCAGGGATAAAATGTAAACTTCTATAAGTAAACATTCAAAAGATGTCATTTTCGCATGGCTTATATACAATAACCAAATTATTCTTTCGCTACTAGTCTATTCTATACATACCATAAGATAATCCAATCTCATGGCTACCGTAATGGTAGATAGTGTGATGAAGTGCTGACGATCCCCGAGCTAGTAGTCAGAATCCACAACCTACAGACCAAAAACATGAACGAACAGAGTAAGCTTTCGTAAGCTTAGTAAATTTTAAGCAAAACAATAATTTTGTTGAATCAATGACATTTTTCACATATACTTAATCTAGATAAAATCTCATTTGACCCAATATACTTAACCAAAATTTCACATAATTTAATTCGCCTTTCTTTAGCCTGAGCTTTAAGTCGCAAAGTGTTTTCATTCAATATCTTTGGTCATTCATTTCAACTGTTCGATGAAGTTAATCTAGAGCTTCATCTCGAACTATAATATCAATAAACGCATCGCTTAACTCTCACATATATATACTTTCGTACAATAGTGATCTAGATGGTCGAATATTTCCAAAGCATATTCTTCATCAATTGAAGATGGATTCACATGGTAAGCACATTCGAACTATAATATTAATAAACGCATCACTTAACTCTCACATATATATACTTTCGTACAATAGTGATCTAGATGGTCGAATATTTCCAAAGCACATTCTTCATCAATTGAAGATGGATTCACATGGTAAGCACATTCTTCACAAATTTTCAAAGAAAATAACATGAACCTTATCTTATTTGAAGCCTTCTTTTGCCGAATGCCCTAAGCTCAATGGTTTCTATTTTCTTTCTCAACTCACGGCAAGAAGAAGAAGAAATGGCCTTGTTATTTTCACCTCAAACATATTTTATTCATTTATTTTATTAACTTTTATTATTTCTATTTTATGAAACCATTTTCTTTAATATAAACAAATATATTATTAACATTATTTACTAACATACAAAGCACAAAATGCCAAAACAAAGTCATCATTACCTTCCAATAACATTAAAAGGGGAAATTTGACATGCAACTCCACTATTTTGCATGCATGAATCAACTAGTCATCACACATTTCCCCATCATACTTTCAAAGTTTACTACTAAGCCCATTTTAGTGAAATTCACATTTATAACTCTAAGTTAAAACATCAAAAATGTCACACATGAATTAACACATATTATAGGCATCAAAACGAATATTAAATTATTTTTATGTCTCGGTTTTGTGGTCCCGAAACCACTTTCTGACTAGGGTCAAATTAGGGATGTCACAACTCTCCCCCTCTTTAAGGATTTTCATCCCTGAAAATCTTACTAGCGACTACGTTAGGATAACGTCCTCTTGTTTTAAAACAAATACATAACATCAACTCAGATATTCATTACCCACATTTTCATTCATATATATATAAGCCGTAACATGGCCGAAAGTATACATGTTCTTAAACATCCTAATGAATATCCTTTATAACATTATCATATCTAAATATTCGACTTAACTTATTTCCAAAAGAAGATTAACTTCCATGTACCTGAATATTTAGTTCATTCAATACATCCATTCATAATTAAAGTTACCCGTATACAGTCGAATAGGCATAAAGCTTAACACAAGTGATGCCAGTGTACTAAACACGGTCTTACACACTATCACAAATCAATGCACTATCACAAATCAATGCCGTCGTCCTAGACGAGATCTTACATGGAACGAAATCCGCACACACAGTGCCCACTGACCGATCTCGCACACATAGTGCTCGGTTAAAGAATTCACACACACAGTGTCCACTGACCGATCTTGCACACATAGTGCTCGGTTAAAGAATTCGCACACACAGTGTCCATTGACCGATCTTGCACACATAGTGCTCGGTTAAAGAATTCGCACACACAGTGTCTCAATTCATTCGCACACATAATGCCTATATTCATTCGTTATTACACATTGAAATAACTTAACCAAGTCTATAAAACATCATATAAGTACACTTTAAACGTGTCCTTTCATTTAATTTTGAATTCATATAGTAATAAACACTTAAACTTTGCTCGAATCACCGGCATTAAGCCTGCTAGGCACGAAGGCCTGATTACACGTCATCGGCACGAATGCCCTTCAGGACTTAGCCCGGATGTAACACCAGCACGAATGCTTTTCAGGACTTAGCCCGGATGTAACACCAGCACGAATGCTCTTCGGGACTTAGCCCGGATGTAACACCAGCACAAATGCTCTTCGGGACTTAGCCCGGATGTAACACCAGCACGAATGCTCTTCGGAACTTAGCCCGGATGTAACACCAGCACGAATGCTCTTCGGGACTTAACCCGGATCATCGTCGAGACCTTTAGCTCGGATGAAATCTTCACACAAAGCCAGCAAATTTTAATCTGGACATAATCTCTGCACATAGCCATCGGATCTTTACCCGGGCATAATCTCCACACATAGTCATCGGGTATTTACCCGGACACAATCTCTACTTATAGTTATCGGGTTTTTAAGCCCGGATTCACATCACTGAGTCTCATACATATTTATTCACATGTTATCATGTTTCACATAGCACAAATCACATTTATAATTTAATCAATTCATTCACATGTAAACATATAACATGATTCTTGACTTTAAGTCGTAAATATCATTCAAATCTAATACATGTATACTTCTTTTACTAAACTTTCAGCTCAATAAGCAATCACACAAAAGCATATATCCCCAATCTCTTTCTTTGTTCATTTCTCTAATAACCATTCGGCTACATAACATGTATAAGGTTTCTTTCTCAATAAACTTATTATGGTAAGGACAATGGGACATCATTCATCTATCATACATGTATATCATGGCATTTTAAATTAAATACCAAATTCAATTACTCAAAACTTACTTATATTATACCCTTCTCAATATTGATACATCATAAGCATGTCTCAGTCCTCTCAATACCATCTGCTACGGCTCGATCGGGATCGGAATTCATTACAATATAAAAAACACACTTTAACTATTAGAAATCATCACACCATCATATTATCACTCTATGGCATGTATAACTAGACTCACATGTGTTACGTTAGTCCTAGAATCGACTTAACCGTAGCTTTGATACCAATAAAATGTAACACCCCTATCCCGTAACCATCGCCGGAATAAGTAAGGGGCATTACCGGACTTGTAACTCATGACAGAACGGTAAAACTTTTTTTTTAAGATCATTCATTTGGATAAACACTAAACACAGCCAGGGATAAAATGTAAACTTCTATAAGTAAACATTCAAAAGATGTCATTTTCGCATGGCTTATATACAATAACCAAATTATTCTTTTGCTACTAGTCTATTCTATACATGCCATAAGATAATCCAATCTCATGGCTACCGTAATGGTAGATAGTGTGATGAAGTGCTGACGATCCCCGAGCTAGTAGTCAGAATCCACAACCTACAGACCAAAAACATGAACGAACAGAGTAAGCTTTCGTAAGCTTAGTAAGTTTTAAGCAAAACAATAATTTTGTTGAATCAATGACGTTTTTCACATATACTTAATCTAGATAAAATCTCATTTGACCCAATATACTTAACCAAAATTTCACATAATTTAATTCGCCTTTCTTTAGCCCTGAGCTTTAAGTCGCAAAGTGTTTTCATTCAATATCTTTGGTCATTCATTTCAACTGTTCGATGAAGTTAATCTAGAGCTTCATCTCGAACTATAATATCAATAAACGCATCACTTAACTCTTACAATAATATACTTTCGTACAATAGTGATCTAGATGGTCGAATATTTCCAAAGCACATTCTTCATCAATTGAAGATGGATTCACATGGTAAGCACATTCGAACTATAATATTAATAAACGCATCACTTAACTCTCACATATATATACTTTCGTACAATAGTGATCTAGATGGTCGAATATTTCCAAAGCACATTCTTCATCAATTGAAGATGGATTCACATGGTAAGCACATTCTTCACCAATTTACAACTTTCAATAATCCTTTCCACTTGTTCATAATCACATCCATATTTTCAAGTATTTCAATATTACAAGTACTAAATTACTGTAGGCACCTAAAGAACCAAACATATTCCTTATTACATATACGTAAGTTTACAGAATATAATCCTTACCTTGTACTGGCACATCTAGCTGAACCCAACCCGTACTCAAATCATAAGGCCTTTGGGCAGAATATGCACTAACACATAATAATATTTCATCCCATACTTTATTATACAAGCATACCATTACCAATTAGATTATTCTCATATTTGAAGTTATAATATTGATCACATTTACATACCTTTTTGATACTAATAATTCACTTTGAAATCAATCCACCGACGAGTAAGTAATACGTACCTGAATATCTTTAAATACGTAATACTTATTTGATGGTAACTTACTGCGGATACTCAATATCAAAGTCTTACTTGAATCTTCGGGTCTTCAAAACCCGGATATAGTACGAGCACGAAGCATACGGACATTAATTCAGAATAATATTCCCGCATAAAGCCTGCGGGATCTTAACCCGGATATAGTACTGGCAAAAATGCCCTTCGGGACTTATCACATTTATACACTTTCACATCCATCACATTGGCCATTCGGCCTTATCACATATATACACCTTCACATCCATCACATCGGCCATTAGGTCTTATCTCATATATACACTTTCACATTCATCACATTGGCCATTCAGCCTTATCACATATATACACTTCCACATTCATCACATCGGCCATTAGGCCTTATCACATATATACACTTTCACATTCATCACATTGGCCATTCGGCCTTATCACATATATACACTTTCACATTCATCACATTGGCCATCCAGCTTTATCACATATATACACTTTCACATTCATCACATTGGCCATTAGGCCTTGTCACCTATATACACTTTCACATTCATCACATTGGCCATTCGGCCTTATCACATATATACACTTTCACATTCATCACATTGGCCATTAGGCCTTGTCACATATACATATCTTATACATCAATTTCATCATAACAAAATTGACTAGGTATACTAGTCATTTACGGCTTATAGCTTCACTTTAATACGGATTTGGTACTTTGATTACCAATATTTAATTAATAGCTTATAAGCAACTCAAATAGTTTTATTAAGGTTTACAACATAATCACAAATTCAGCACAAGCTATTTTTCCTTAGCAACAGTCAGTAAATTATTCGTAAATGGAGCTACGAAACTCCAAATGAAGTGCCGTTAATTTTCCCTGAAAATACACTCATACATATTTTATCCAACAAATTTTCAGAATTTTTGGTTTGGCCAATCAATACTAGAGTTTTCTTAAAGTTTCCCCTATTTCACTGTTTGACTATTCTGACCACTCTTCACTACGAATCAAATTTCTCATTGTAAAAAATTCAAAATATGTTCTAGTTTATTTCATTTGAAACTAGACTCACTAAGGCATCTAGCATATAAATTTTGTCTTTTAAATTTTTTTTTACAATTTATAATGATTTTCTAAAAACAGAGCAGAGGATTACATTGTCATTCTGCACTATCTCACACAACTTTAAATATCTCATTATCGGAAATTCCTTTGCTTACACGGTTTCTTTTATAAGAAACTAGACTCATTAATCTTTAATTTCATGTTTTATTCAGCCTCTAATTCAAGTCCATAAATTTATGGTGATTTTCTAAAGTCACGTTACTGCTGCTGTCCTAAGCAGATTATTTCAAATTACACTTAAATTTCCAAGCTCAAACATTTAAGAACTTACCATTTGAGCTTAGAACATATCATGGCCCATCATATCTTATTAAATCAAATCAATATGTTCTATTATGATTGAATTTACTGAACGTTTAATCACTTAAAATTTACCTCAGAAGTGGTCGACGACTAGATATCCACGGCTATTCGTTTACTTTCTCTTTTCCTTTATCCGACTTTGATCCTCTTTGCTCTTAAGCTTCAGTGAAACAATAGATTGGCTTAGGTACTTAACTAATATTATTCACTTGAAAATCACATTTGGCAATCACATATTATTTTCAATATGTATTAATTAATAAAACATGCCATGACTCGATTTCATGCTTATTTAATCTATATCTAATTCACATTCACAAGCAAAGAGTAACTTAATTTATCATTCTTTCTTATACAAGAATTTAATCATATTGCCAAATGTCCTTATGTGTACATGGTACATACATAAGGCATACATATACATAATTCATATTCATTCCATTTAAGTACTTAAGACTTACAAAGGAATCAAACTCAAACACTTAAGAACCTACTTTTCAAACACACCTATAGCCGAAACATATGTATATGAATATAAGATTTTCCCTCATTTGAAAAAAGCACAAATACATAATTCACTCTCTCACATACCCTTTTTGCACTTCACATTATCATATCCATTCAACACTTTCACTAAGTGTAGCCCAATATCTTATTCAACAACTAATTCGGATAACACATAAAGAACATCTCAATTTATATTCATTCAAAATCAAGCTAAAACTAAATTTAATTACTCAACTTAATATGCGGCATTTATCTACCAATTCAAATGACAAGTTGAATTCATGGTCGAATGCAACAATCAACCCAATTACATAATCAATTTATCACTTAGGTGCTAATTTGAATAATTCTCATACAACTATTATCAATACACATTAATTTTTGTATAAGCCCCCACATTGCCGATTTTCACAATCAACATAGTCATAAGGGCTCACCCTATCCACTCAAAGTTCAATTCACCAATTAAGCAAATGCTATTAATGCTAAGAATTTTTTTTTACAATTTATCCTAGTTTGCCGAAAGAAATTATGCCCTAATTCATGAACTTAAACAACATTGGCCAACTTTCCAAGCTCATTTGAGCCATCAAGCACATTTAGTTTGTTCATACTCAACTAGAATCAATTATCCTCCCAAAATCATCAAACATACAAATATACCCCATTAAGCTCATGACCGATTGCTACATGCTTCATGAACACAAAAATTTTCACATAGGTCTTGTTGCAAGCTTCAAAACCAACCAAAATTCACAAATTTTCAAAGAAAATAACATGAACCTTACCTTATTTGAAGCCTTCTTTTGCCGAATGCCCTAAGCTCAAAGGTTTCTATTTTCTTTCTCAACTCACGGTAAGAAGAAGAAGAAATGGCCTTGTTATTTTCACCTCAAACATATTTTATTCATTTATTTTATTAACTTTTATTATTTCTATTTTATGAAACCATTTTCTTTAATATAAACAAATATATTATTAACATTATTTACTAACATACAAAGCACAAAATGCCAAAACAAAGTCATCATTACCTTCCACTAACATTAAAAGGGGAAATTTGACATGCAACTCCACTATTTTGCATGCATGAATCAACTAGTCATCACACATTTCCCCATCATACTTTCAAAGTTTACTACTAAGCCCTTTTTAGTGAAATTCACATTTATAACTCTAAGTTAAAACATCAAAAATGTCACACATGAATTAACACATATTATAGGCATCAAAATGAATATTAAATTATTTTTATGTCTCGATTTTGTGGTCCTGAAACCACTTTCTGACTAGGGTCAAATTAGGGATGTCACAACATCTACATGCAACAATTAGAGAGGTAAAGAAAACCATGTTTATCTCTTACAAAAGTCTTTGTATGGTTTGAAGCAATCTACTCAATAGTGGTATAAAAAGTGTGACTTTTTCATATTGAGTATTAGTTTTTCTCGAAGTAAGTATGAGAGTTATGTTGATGATATGTTAATTGCAGCTAAGAATCCATCTGAAACTGATCTTCTTAAAACCATACTTAACTCTAAGTTTGAGAAAAAAGATTTAGGTACAACAAAGAAAATTTGGGGTCAAAGGCCGTGTGTCCAAGCCATGTGATAAAGTCAAGCTCATATGGCCTCAGACATGGCCATGTGGTTAACTTACACGCCCATGTGCATAAACCATATAACTCTCTAATTTGGATCATACGGCTGTGTGCCAGCCCATGTAACATTCGAAAAACCCTCACACGGCTGTATCTGTAACATCCTGAAATAGGGCCTAGTTAGAATAGTAGTTTCGGGACTACAAATTCGACATCAAAATATTTATTTTACGATTATTATGAGGACTAGAATATGAGTATATGCATGTGTTAAAGTTTCATGAAGAAATTCTAAGTATAAGGTGTCCAATTAGAAATTAGGGACTAAACTGAATAAATTGCAAAACTTGGATTCTAGAAGAAATTTGTATGAAACTACTTTATATTACGAATTAGAAGGTCTTGGAGAGAATTTACCCAAATTCTAAATTTTTGGACAAAAATGGGCTTGCATGGATGAAATTTTAAAGAAAGGGCATAAGGGCATTTTGGTCATTTGTCATTTTAACGAATTAAAATGGGAAAAAATCAAGCCAAAATCAACCATTTTCTCCTTCATCTAGTCGAAAATTTGGGTTCTCCATAGTTAGGGTTTCCAAGCTTTCCAAGCTTAATAGTAAGTGCTCCCAAGCCCCGTTTTTCATGCTCCATGTATTTTTGAAATCTCGGAAGCTTGCTCTCTCCATTTCTACCCATATTTCATGCTAGGGTTCGTGTTTAAAAATTTACCCATGCATGAGTTGCTTGTATTTTGATGGATTATGGAGGAATATGAAAGATGAATGTGTATTTAACATCTTTTCCTAGTTGATTTTCATGAAAAACCCTTATAGGGACTATTTTGCAAAAGATGTAAATGTGTGGTAAAAACGAGAAAATAATGGATAATGTGGGTTACCATAAGAAGGAAAAGTGTTCGGCTAGACTTGGGTAAGATAGAAAGTGTATGTGCTTCATTATACGAGCCTAGGGACTAAATCGTAATAATGTGAAAGGTTAAGGGCGAAACGGTCATTTGGAATAGGGGTAGATATTAAACTTGAAATGCATAATGTAGTGTATTAATGAGTTAATTTTGTTGATATATACCCTGAGGAACAAATTTTGGAGGTCGATCGTGGTAAACGCAAGGTTTCGGAATAACCGAAACATAACTTTGAAACGAATACCAGGTAAGTTCGGATAACTTAAAGTAAACCCCTAATATGTATAATTGTATGAATTATGAATGCATGATGATTGCATTTATTATTGGTATGAAATATCATAGAAATGCATATTTGATGATAACATGTGAAAAATGTCTCGGTTAAGGTTGAAAAAGGGAATTCGATGGATAAACCCTCATTGACATTTGAACTGAGATCCTACATGTGTTGCAGTAAAGATTTAGTCCAGACAGGTAATCCGTGATCTCAAGTATGAAAAGGATCTAGCCCAGACGGGTGTTCCTTAAATGATCAAACCTCCTGAAGAATATGTGTGCATTATGGATTTAGCCCGGACGGGTAATCCGATTAGGGTCTGAATTTAGCCTGGACTGGTAATTCAGATCCGAGCTCATTAAGGGTGTTTGTTGCTATAAGGGATTTAGCCTGGACTGGTAATCCTGCCATGAGATGTGAGGTTTGCGGGAGTGCATATATGTGAAATGATTATTCGTAACAATTGACAGATAATGGGTATTCCATCGGTATTTCCTAGAAACTTAATGTGATTAATATGATGTATGTCAATAAGGTGATGAATGATGAGCTCATCTACACAAATTACATGATACTTTGATATGTAACTAACTCATTGATTGAGTGCATGTGATAGGGAACCGTTTCATAATTGATGGTTTCATGATTTAAATATGGATGTATGCTAATTACTCGGTAAGTTTACTTTCCGGTTATTCGAGCTTACTAAGTATGAAAATGCTTACCCCTCTCTTTTTCCCTATCTCACAGAGCTCGAGGACTCAGAAGGACTAGAAGACAATTGGAGAGTCAACACACTATCAACTAAACGAGCTTTGGTATAAAGACTGTTTATTTTGTTCAATGGCATGTACAGTATTTTTTTGAGTACTTTGTTATATGTGTCATTCGATTTGCCAAATGAAGGCATGTAAAAATATGTTTATCTCTTTGTATATGGCCATGAAACTTGGCTTAATTTAAGTAGGCTAGGACCTACGATTTTATGCATGGTTTTAATTACAAATGATGGGTTGCTATCAATGGATAATGAGTCACATGAATAAGCCAATTTCGGATGGATTAAAGTAACATGGGAACCTATAACACTAAAGGGGAAATAACCATTTATGTATGAAACCAATGACATGAGGTTTCCATATAACTATTTTCATTAAGATTATTTGCATGTGTAAAATTATGTTTTCTCTCAAACTTGGTAACCACTAGGCATAAGTAGTAGAAAGAGGTGACTAAAGGCTTGAAAATAACCTAATAGAGTCCACATGGTTGAACACACAGGCATGTGTCTAGGCCGTGTGTGACACACGGTTCCCTTCCATGGGCGTGTGCCATGGCCGTGTGTCCCCTGCACTTAAAATTTTAACATAAAGTTGTACACGGGTGTACCACACGGGCGTGCACCATGGCTGTGTTAAAATGACAGTGTCATCCACGGGCAGGTAGCACAGCCATGTGTCATGGTCGTGTTGATAAGTCAGTGTCGCGCACGGCTGAAGGGCATGGGCGTGCCCTAAGTCACATGGGCGTTTGAGTCCACACGACCCACCTACACGGGCGCGTGACACTTTATGTTAAGGAAAATTTTCTGAAGAGTCCAAGTTTAATCGAACGTGCCCGTATTTGTCCCGCACTGCCTCTTGATATGTTATAGGTCCTGAAGGCCAATATAAGGGACGAGTGTTCGTGGATGAAAAGCTTAAAATTTGAGTAAAACTTGGTGACCCAATTTGGTATGTTTTAAAATGAAAAGTCTTAGTAATGCCTCGAACCATATCCCCGCTTCGGGTACGAGTGAGGGGTGTTACATTTATTGGTATCAGAGCTATAATTTAGTGGTTCTAGGACTACTGTAGATGATGTTAAAGTTCGCTATACATGCCATTATTTGAATGTTGATACTGTGATGTCTCCTAGTTGTTCAAATTATTTTTAATATAGTACCTGTCTTCCAATCGAGCACAAGATGAGTCCGAGTGAGCTGAGAGCCATGCTCTAGCTTCCGTACAGTGAGCTGTATCTAGCAGTAGTAGAAGGCTGATGTTAGAAGGCCGAGAAGAGGCCCGAGCTGCCTTCTTTGATGTGATGGATGAATGGTTTGGGGATTATCTAAGAAATTGCCCTAATATACCAAGACCACCCCTGCCCCCTAACCAACCAGATGAGGATGTGCCACGAGGTATGGCACCGGTGAGAATTGGTAAAGCCCTAGTAGATAAGCTTAGAAAGTATAGGGTCGAGGAATTCAAAGCTAAAGTTGATGATGACGCTGAAAGAGCCGAGTTCTGGCTCGAGAATACTACACGGGTGCTAGATGATTTGTCATGCTCACCCGAGAAATGTTTGAAGTGTGATGTGTCCCTTTAGAAGGAAACTGCATACAATTGGTGGAAAATCATATCTTCGATAGTGGCGAAAGAGAATATTACTTGGGATTTCTTCCAATCAGAGTTTAGGAAGAAATATATTAGCCAACGATTTTTGGACTCGAAGCGAAAAGAGTTCCTCGAACTCAAAAAAGGTAACAAGACTGTAGCAGAATACGAGAGAGAGTTTGTACGACTAAGTCAGTATGCAACTGAATGGGTCCAAACTGAATTAGAAATGTGTAAACGCTTCGAGGAAGGCCTGAATGAGGACATCAAGTTGTTGATTGGGATATTGGAAATACGGGAGTTTTCCGCATTGGCCGAGTGAGCCAAGAAGGTCGAGGAACTTAATAATGAAAGAAAACAAGCTAAAAGAGAGGCTCGAGTTAGAGCAAGAGGCCTAGTGGTTAAACACTCTCGTTCTCCACGAAGAAAGCCATGAGCCAACATGAACGCTCTACTTCGTCAGTGGGATATTCGGGTAGATCAAGAAGCTCTAAGCGACGAGGTTAAAAGTCTTCCTCCCCGATGGTGACTAGTGTGGGGAGTGTAGATGATCAAAAACCGAAGTGTAAGAGCTACAACAAATTTCACTTCGGAGAGTGCCGAATGAAAAGCGGCGCATGTTTTAGATGTGGTTCTCGTGATCATTTTCTCAGAGACTGCCTGGAACGAGTTGAAAAAGATGAGGAAATAGCTCTGAAGTCGAATGCTCCCATTCCATGAGGTAGCCCTCCGAGATACCCTGGGAGTGCTAGTGGCAGTCGAGTCGTGACTAAAGACGCTGCAAAATTAGAAGTTTGAGCCCCGACAAGAATGTATGCGATACGTGTCTAAGAGAAAGCCACTACTCCTGATGTTATTACGGGTACCTTCTCTCTTTTTAATATAAGTGTTGTTGCTTTAATTGATCCGGGGTCGACGCATTCATATATCTGCATGAGATTGGTGTCTAGTATGAGCATACCTGTTGAACATACAGAAGATATTATTAGAGTGTTGAACCCACTAGGCAAGCCAGTTCTCGTTGATAAAATCTATAAGAATTGTCCTTTGACGATTCAATGTTGTTGTTTCCCGACTAACCTTATGTTGTTACCATTTGATGAATTTGATATAATATTTAGTATGGATTAGTTAGCCCTTCATGATGTAACAGTGAATTGTGGTAGTAAGTACATTAAGTTGAAATGCCCGGATGGTAAGACTCTACGGGTTGAATCAAGAGAATTGGGTTCGTCGCCGGTTGTAATCACGATAATGGTTGCCCAAAGATATATGAGGAAAGGATATGAAGCCTACCTTGCATTTGTACTGAACACTAAGGAAACAGAGCTGAAGATTGAGATCGTACTGATAGTATATGAGTACCCCGATGTGTTTCCGGAAGAATTACCCGGTTTACCCCCTGAAAGGGAGATAGAGTTCGGTATTGAATTGGTGCCAGGACCAACCCCAATTTCTATTACCCCGTACAGGATGGCACCTACCGAGCTGAAGGAGTTAAAAGCACAGTTGCAAAAGATGACGGATAAAGGATTCGCTAGGCCAAGTTTTTCACCTTGAGGTGCCCCCGTGTTGTTCGTAAAGAAGAAAAATGGTTCGATGAGGTTATGTATCGATTATCGGCAACCAAACAAGGTGACTATCAAGAATATGTATCCTTTTCCAAAGATCAATGATTTATTTGACCAGTTGAGAGGAGCCACTATATTCTCTAAGATAGACTTAAAGTCTGGATATTATCAACTGCGAGTTAAAGACTCGGATGTACCCAAGACAGCTTCCAGAAAGAGGTACGGCCATTATGAATTTCTTGTCATGCTGTTTGGGTTGACGAATGCACTGGTTGTATTTATGGATCTAATGAATAGATCTTTCGGCCATATTTGGATAAGTTTGTCGTTGTGTTTATTGATGACATTTTGATATTCTCTAAAGATGAGACAGAGCATGCGAAGCACCTGAGAATTGTGTTGCAGACCTTGCGAGAAAAGCAACTGTATGCTAAGTTTAGCAAGAGTGAGTTTTGGCTCCAGGAAGTTGGATTTTTGGGTCATATAATTTCGGGTAAAGGAATCCGAGTTGATCTAAGTAAGATTTCTGCAATTGTTGAATGAAAATCGCCTAAGAATGTAACCGAGGTTAGAAGCTTTTTGGGCTTGGTCAGTTACTATCGAAGGTTTGTAAAAGGATTTTCCATGATAGTGACTCCAATGACGAAGTTGCTACAGAAAGACGTTAAGTTTGAATGGATAGATAAGCGTCAGCAAAGTTTTGAGAAGTTAAAGACATTGCTGACCGAAGCTCCTGTTTTAGTGCTACCTAAACTGGAAAAAGAGTTTGTGGTCTATAGTGATGCGTCCTTAAATGGATTGGGTTGTGTACTTATGCAAGATGGTAAGGTGATAGCCTACGCTTCACGACAATTGAAGTCTCACGAGAAGAATTATCCAACCCACGACCTAGAGCTTGCCGCTATTATTTTTGCCTTGAAAATTTGGAGGCATTATTTGTATGGCGAGACTTGCCGTATATTCACGGACCAAAAAAGTTTGAAATATTTGATGACTCAGAAAGAATTAAATTTGAGACAGCGGAGATGGTTAGAATTAATTAAGGATTATGATCTGATTATCGACTATCACCTGGGAAAGGCGAATGTGGTCGCCGATGCATTGAGTAGAAAATCCTTGTATGCTTTGAGAGCCATGGATACTCATTTGACATTGCTTGATGATGGTTCAGTTTTGGCTGAGCTGGAGGCTAGGCCAACATTTCTGCAGGAAATTCATGATGCTCAGTTTAATGATGATGATTTGCAAGCAAAAAGAGCTCAATATGAGTCTAGTGTTGAGTCAGATTTCCGAATTAGTCCTAATGGATGTTTGATGTTCAGAGATAGGGTTTGTGTACCCAAAGACAATGAACTTATTTGGAAGATTTTGTAAGAAGCACATAACAGTCATCTGTCTGTTCACCCGGGAGGTACTAAAATGTACAACGATTTAAAGAAGATGTACTGGTGGAACGGTATTAAAAGAGATATTTCTAAATTTGTATCGAAATGCCTAGTATGTCAGCAAGTTAAAGATGAACATCAAGTGCCTTCAGGTTTGTTACAACCTATTATGGTTCCCAAATAGAAGTGGGACAGAGTTACCATGGACTTCGCGACAGGATTACCTTTGACTCCGAAAAAGAAAGATGACATATGGGTTATAGTGGACAAATTGACAAAGTCGGCTCATTTTATCCCGATAAGGACGGATTATTCCCTTGATAGATTGGTCGATTTGTACATTTCTGTGATAGTAAGATTACACGGAGTACTACTGTCGATTATTTCGGATAGAGACCCGAGGTTCACTTCGAGATTCCAGAAGAAGTTACAAGAAGCCTTGGGTACAAAGTTGAGCTTTAGCACAGCTTTTCACCCTCATACCGATGGTCAGTCTGAGCGGACGATTCAGATTCTCGAGGACATGTTGCGTTGTTACATCCTCAAATTTCAGGGTAGCTGGGAAAAATTCCTGCCATTGGTAGAATTTGCCTACAACAATAGTTTCCAAACAAGTTTAAAGATGGCGCCTTATGAGGCCTTGTATGGCAGGAAGTGCTGAACTCCATTGTACTGGACAGAACTCAAGGAAAATCAGATTCATGAAGTTGAGCTGATTAAAAAAACTGAAGAAAAAGTTAAAGTGATATGAGATTGTTTGAAAGTGGCATCAGATAGGCAAAAGTCTTATGCTGATCTGAAAAGAAAGGAAATTGAGTTTCAAGTTGGAGATAGAGTATTCTTGAAAGTATCTCCATGGAAAAAGGTATTGATATTTGGTCGGAAAGGTAAACTGAGTCCACGATTTATCGGACTGTAAGAGATTATCGAAAGAGTTGGACCATTAGCATATCGTTTGGCGTTGCCACCCGAACTGGAAAAGATTCATGACGCGTTCCATGTATCCATGTTAAGGAGATACCGATCAGACCCCTCTAATGTGATTTCGCCGACTGAGATTGAAATTCGACCGGACATGACTTATGGAGAGGAACCGATTAAGATATTAGCTGGTGAAGTTAAATAGTTGAGAAATAAAAATGTGGCTCTTGTAAAAGTTCTATGGAATTGACATGGTGTAGAAGAGGCTACATGGGAGCCGGAAGAAACCATGAGAATTCAATATCCGAATCTATTTTCTGGTAAGACATTCGAGGACGAAAATCCCTAAGAGGGGAGAAATGTAACATCCCGAAATACGGCCTAGTCGAAACAGTGGTTTCGGGACCACAAATTTGGCATCAAAATATTTATTTTATGATTATTATGAGGCCTAGAATATGATATATGTATGTGTTAAAGTTTCAAGAGGAAATTCTAAGTATAAGGTGTCTAATTAGAAATTAGGGACTAAATTGAATAAATTGCAAAACTTGGATTCTAGAAGCATTTTGTATGAAACTACTTTAGATTATGAATTAGAAGGTCTTGGAGAGCAATTTGCCCAAATTCTAAATTTTTAGACAAAAATGGGCTTTCATGGATGAAATTTTAAAGAAATGGCATAAGGGCATTTTGGTCATTTGTCATTTTAATGAATTAAAATGGGAAAAAATCAGCCCAAAATCAGCCATTTTCTCCTTCATCCAGCTGAAAATTTGGGGTTCTCCATATCTAGGGTTTCCAAGCTTTCCAAGCTTAATAGTAAGTGCTCCCAAGCCCCGTTTTTCATGCTCTATGTATTTTTAAAATCCCGATAGCTTGCTCTCTCCATTTCTACCCATATTTCATGCTAGGGTTCGTGTTTAAAAATTTAACCATGCATGAGTTGCTTGTATTTTGATGGATTATGGAGGAATATGAAAGATGAATGTGTATTTAACATATTTTCCTAGTTGATTTTCATGAAAAACCCTTATAGGGACTATTTTGCAAAAGATGTAAATGTGTGGTAGAAATGAGAAAATAATGGATAATGTGGGCTACCATAAGAAGGAAAAGTGTTTGGCTAGACTTGGGTAGGATAGAAAGTTCATGTGCTTCATTATACGAGCCTAGGGACTAAATCGTAATAATGTGAAAGGTTAAGGGCAAAACGGTCATTTGGAACAGGGGTAGATATTAAACTTGAAATGCATAATGTAGTGTATTAATGAGTTAATTTTTTTTATATAGACCCTGAGGAACAAATTTCGGAGGTCGATCGTGGTAAACGCAAGGTTTCGGAATAACCGAAACATAACTTTGAAATGAATACCAAGTAAGTTTGGATAACTTAAAGTAAACCCCTAATATGTATAATTGTATAAATTATGAATGCATGATGATTGCATTTATTATTGGTATGAAATATCATAGAAATGCATATTTGATGATAACATGTGAAAAATGTCTCGGTTGAGGTTGAAAAAGGGAATTCGATGGATAAACCCTCATTGACATGTGAACTGAGATCCTGCATGTGTTGCAGTAAAGATTAAGTCCAGACGGGTAATCCGTGATCTCAAGTATGAAAGGGATCTAGCCTGGATGGGTGTTCCTTAAATGATCAAGCCTCCTGAAGAATATGTGTGCATTATGGATTTAGCCCAGACGGGTAATCCGATTAGGGTCTGAATTTAGCCTGGACTGGTAATTCAGATCTGAGCTCATTAAGGGTGTTTGTCGCTATAAGGGATTTAGCCTGGACTGGTAATCCTGCCATGAGATGTGAGGTTTGCGGGAGTGCATATATGTGAAATGATCATTCGTAACAATTGATGGATAATGGGTATTCCATCGGTATTTCCTAGAAACTTAATGTGATTAATATGATGTATGTCAATAAGGTGATGAATGATGAGCTCATCTACACAAATTACATGATACTTTGATATGTAACTAACTCATTGATTGAGTGCATGTGATAGGGAACCGTTTCATAATTGATGGTTTCATGATTTAAATATGGATGTATGCTAATTACTCGGTAAGTTTACTTTCCGGTTATTCGAGCTTACTAAGCATGAAAATGCTTACCACTCTCTTTTTCCCTGTCTCACAGAGCTTGAGGACTCATAAGGACTAGAAGACAATTAGAGAGTCAACACACTATCAACTAAACAAGCTTTGGTATAAAGACTCTGTTTATTTTGTTCAATGGCATGTATAGTATTTTTTTTGAATATTTTGTTATATGTGTCATTCGATTTGCCAAATGAAGGCATGTAAAAATATGTTTGTCTCTTTGTATATGGCCATGAAAATTGGCTTAATTTAAGTAGGCTATGACCTACGATTTTATGCATGGTTTTAATTAGAAATGATGGGTTGCTATCAATTGGCAATGAGTCACATGAATGAGAAAATTTCGGATGGATTAAAGTAACATGGGAACCCATAACACTAAAGGGGAAATAACCATTTATGTATGAAACCAATGACATGAGGTTTCTATACAACTATTTTCATTAAGATTATTTACAAGTGTAAAATTATGTTTTCTCTCAAACTTGGTAACCACTACGCACAAGTAGTAGAAAGGGCTGACTAAAGGCTTTGAAAATAGCCTAATAGAGTCCACGTGGTTGAACACACGGGCGTGTGTCTAGGCCGTGTGTGACACACGATTCCCTCCCTTGGGCGTGTGTCATGGTCATGTGTCCCCTGCACTTAAAATTTTACCACAAAGTTGTACACGGGTGTACCACACAGGCGTGCGCCATGGCCGTGTTAAAATGACAGTGTCGTCCATGGCAAGCAGCACGGGCATCTCCCGTGGCCGTGTTGATAAGTCAGTGTCGCCCACAGCTGAAGGGCATGGGCGTGCCCCAAGTCACACAAGCGTTTGAGTCCACACGGCCCACCTACACGGGCGTGTGACACTTTATGTTAAAAAAAATTCTGAAGAGCCCAAGGTTAATCAAACGTGCTCGTATTTGTCCCACACTGCCTCTTGATATGTTATAGGTCCTAAAGGCCTACATAAGGGACGAGTGTTCATGGATGAAAAGCTTAAAATTTGAGTAAAACTTGGTGACCCAATTTGGTACGTTTTAAAATGAAAAGTCCTAGTAATGCCTTGAACCTTCTCCCAGCGTCGGGTACAGGTGAGGGGTGTTACAGTGTTGTAGGCCATGTGTCTAGTTGTGCGAGAACTGCACCTAAACTATTTTTTTTAAACATATTCTGGGCAAACGTCTATGTGGGTTGCCCGCGTGCTTCACACGGCCATGTGATAGCTTATGCCCCAGGCCGTGTAAGCCCAAAAATGACCAATTCCAAGCTAATTTTTTTCCCATTTGCTTAGGAGCTTAAACACATTCAATACACACTTTCATAGACTAAAAACCATCCTCAAACACATTCAAAATATGTCAATAGATTCAACCTATATATATATCAAACCAATGTACTCTCCTTAACACAACAAATTATTTCATAACATTTCATCTTCAAGATTGCATATAAAAGGTATAGTTACATACCAAAACATCAATTCATTTCAAACCATAATCTCACATATTGTTAATGTTTCCTACCAGTATGCTTAACACTTAAACTTAGATAAAACATGCATAATTTCACTTGTCACAACACATAACACAACTTAAGTAAATTTTGCTTAAACTAATATTCAACCTCATATATACAAAGAGGTCCTAGTACATGCCATATATACCATAATAAAACAAATTCTACCAAAGATCTCCTGGATAGTGTGATTTATTGTGCTGATCTGATCTTCAAAGCCTACAAAATGTAATCTACAAAATGAAACAAATACAGGGAAGCTTGAATAAAGCTTAGTAAGCTCGTTTTATAATTCAATAGAACTTTCCAATCGAACATAGCATCACCAATATTAACATAGAGATTCCTAATATACGCAACCTATAATAGTCATTGCAACCAATTCGATAGTTTAGTATGCTCAGTGGACTTTGCTGGATTGAACTTTATTTCAGTATATCTGTAGATTTTACTCATTTGAGCTCCATTCAGTATAACAGTAGAATTTGTGCGTTTTAGCTACTTTCAATAGAATCATTAGGTATGGCTTGATAAAGCATACTTTTAGTAGAATCAGTAGGTAAGGCTCGATAGCACATACATTTTAGTGGGATCGGTAGGTATGGCTTGAAAGCACATACATTTTAGTAGATTCAATAGATATCGCTTGCTTGAGCACTAGTCAGTATATTAGTGGATAAGACTCATTTGAGCTTCTTCAGTATATCGATGGATATCGCTCGCTAAACTTCATTCGTTATATATAATATAACATTCAATAATAGTATATTAACCAAGAATCTAATAATTATTAGAAGCATAAACAAATGCACGAACCCATAGGATTGATTTGCACTAATGACTTATATTATCTCAATTAGTGATCGATGCCATTTCAATTCATTATTTCCATTTCCATCAAATCAGTATAACCCAACATTATGAAACTAAGTTCATATAATACATATGTAAATGTACTAGAATTAATCTAAACGAACTTACCTGACTAAATTGCAGAAATGGCAAAGGTACAAGGACAATTCAGTACTTTTCTCTTTTCCTTGGTTTTCCACTCGTTCTTGATCTAAAAAATAATATTTTCATTCAATTAACTAATTTCAAAAATAAAATTAACTCATTTTATACAATTAAGTCCTTTTTGGAATTTTTACAAAATTACCCTTAATATTTCACTTTTATGCAATTTAGTCCCTAGCTCAAAACATGCAATTTAACCATTTTTATTCAAATTTCAGCTTAGTTAAATATTCAAGCACCATTCTGTAGCCTATTTTTTGCAATTATTCTGCATCAAGTCCTTGTACTTTTACTTTTTCCATATTTTAGTCATTGAACATTAAAATCAACAAAAACTACTTTACAAAACAGTCCTAATGAGCAACCAAAGCTTAATATTCTACCATAAAACTTCAAGAACAACTCAATTTCATCAATGGCATAATCCAAAACATTTGACAGTTTTACAAATTAAGTCCCGAGTTAGCTAGATTAAGCTAATACGAGCTCAAAAACATAAAAATTACTAAAAAGGAGCAAACTTTACCTACTCAATCAACAAAACCTAGCTTGGCCTAAGGTTTCTCCTCTCAACAATGGTAGATTCAACTTTTGAAGGAAGAAACAAAAAGATGATAGCCAATTTTGGCTTTTGTTTTATTTTTATTTTACCTAATTTCATAAATTACAATTATAACCTTACAATTTCAATAATATTTCATGTAATAGCCTTGCAAACCGTCCATTATCTACTCAAATGGTATAATTTCTAATTAAGGAGGGTTTAATTGCATAATTGGTTCTTCAATTATTTTAAATTTAAACAAGCTTATTTTCAATTTAATCCTAAACTAATTAGGATTAAAAGAGCAAATAGCCCTAAAGTTAGTGGATTTAATCATTCCACCACCGTTTGGACTTTTTGACCATGGTTTAATTATCATTTTGGTCCCTTTATGTTGGAATTCCTTAAATTAAGCAGATTTTCTACATTAGTTCTAGGAATTTCCTTGTACTATTAGCCATAATCAAATTACTAATTTTTAGGGATAGGCTAATTTCTAGAGATTATTTCCTTTTTATTTTTCCTACTATTCTTTAAAAGGCTATAGTCAGATTAGAAAAAATAAGAATAATTCTTCTTCCTAAACTTGTTCATGGTATCAAGAGCATCAGGAATTCAGTTGATCCTACTCTTTCTTCTCTTTTCTTGTTCTGTTTTCTCTGTCAGAAACCCTACTCCCATGGGTGACACCGAAAATTTCTCTAAGACCCTTCATAAAATTCGGCTAACCAAAACTCAACTTGAGGCTCTTCATAAACTACTCAGGACTCCTACAGCCAGTGGGTCACTAGCTATTCAAGGTACTGCTTTAAATACTACACACGAACCTATCACAACTTCCTGGATACTAGACTCGGGTGCATCCGACCACATGACCGGTAATCTAAGTTTGTTTCACACCTATTTACCTTGTCATGATCACTTTAGGATTCGCATAGCTGATGGATCTTACTCGCTGGTGGCTGGAATTGGGACAGTTAGACTTACTGAAAATTTTTCCCTTGATAAAGTTTTACATGTTCCAAATCTTTCCTATAATTTACTCTCAATTAGCAAGCTTACCAAGGATCAAAAAGTACTTGTTGAATTTTCTGCTTTAGGTTGTGTGGTTCAGGAACAGGAATCGGGGAAGATGATTGGCACTGCTAAAGTTGATGATGGCTTATATGTTTGGAACAAAAACAGTTCACAAGAAGGGATGGCCTTATCTACATCAAAAGAAGATTCTATCATGCTATGGCACCGTAGACTAGGACACCCAAATTTCATGTACTTGAAGAAATTGTTTCCTCTACTTTTTCTAAATAAGAAAATAAGTTCATTGAACTGTGAAGTTTGCCAACTGTCTAAACACACTCGTGTCCCTTATCCTTTGAAACCTTATGTTCAATCTCAACCTTTCTCTTTAATCCACAGTGATCTATGGGGAGCCAGTCGAGTAAAAAACATCACAGGGGCTAGGTGGTTCATAACTTTCATTGATGACCACACTAGAGTTTGTTGGATCTATCTCCTTAAAGAAAATCCGAAGACTCTAGAGTCTTCAAAATTTTCATTCAATGATTCGAACCCAGTTCAATTCAAATATTCACACCCTTAGAACTAATAATGGGAGCGAGTACTTTAATTCTATCCTAAGTCCTTATCTTTCTGAGCAAGGAATCATACATCAAAGTTCTTGTCTTGACACCCCTCAACAAAACGGGGTTTCCGAGAGGAAAAATAGACACCTTGTAGCCGTGGCTCGTACTCTTATGTTTACTATGGGTGTACCAAAGTATTTATGGGGAGAAGCTGTCCTCACTGCTTGTTATCTTATAAACCAACTCCCATCTAAGGTATTAAACTTTCAAACACCTTTACATACTCTTCAAAAAAATTTCCCTTGTTTCGTGTTCCTAATCTCCCAACCAAAACATTTGGTTGCAAAGCATTTTTCCACAACCATCAACCTAACCGATCTAAACTTGATCCTAGAGCCCACACTTGTGTCTTTATTGGTTACTCACCTACACAAAAAGGGTACAAGTGCTACTCTCCAACCTTACACCGGATGTTTGTGTCCCTTGATGTTACTTTCTTCGAAAATGAGCCATATTTTTCAGCCTCTCGTCTTCAGGGGGAGATACTTAGTGAAGATGAGACCTTGAGCAATCTTCTCATTATACCTCAAGACTCTATCAGCCCTACCACCACTACAAAACCTGCTAAAAATCCTACAGCCACTGTTTTTCCTGTTTTGGAACCTGTTTTTCCTATCTCCACTGTTCAGCAACAAGAAACAAGGGTGATTAACCATACTAATGAAGAAAAATAGCCCACTCATTTTGAAAAACAACAAGAAAAAACTCAGGGGCTTAGTGTATACTCTCGGAGACATCAGCTGCCTGAAACAGAAACAGCAGTGCCAATGCCATGTTTACCCGAGGACTGTCTTGAGGAAGAAGTTTCACCTCCTTCATCTTCCATCTATCTTCTAATTGCAGTAAGAAAGGGCACTAGGAGCTGTACTCAACATCCCATTTCTCAGTTTGTATCCTATGAAAACTTGTCTAAATACTACAATGCCTTTGTTTCTAATGTTGACTCTATAGAAACTCGAAAAAACATAGAAGAGGCTCTTAAGTCAACCAAATGGAGGCAAGCTATGTTGGAAGAAATAAAGGCTCTTGAAGACAATGGAACTTGGGAAATATCTAAACTACTTACTGGGAAGAAGACCGTGGGTTGTAAGTGGATTTTCACCACAAAATTTAAACCAGATGGGAGCATTGATCGATACAAGGCTAGACTTGTGGCCAAGGGTTTCACTCAAACATATGGGTTGGACTATGAGGAAACATTTGCACCGGTGGCCAAATTGAATACTATTCGAGTGCTTCTCTCAATTGCTGTCAACTTAGAATGGCCTTTGGTCCAATTGGATGTAAAGAACGCTTTTCTCAATGGAGAATTAAACGAAGAAGTCTACATGGATTTTCCGCCTGGATTCGAAGGAAGCAAGGGCCAAGTATGCAAGTTGAAGAAGTCCTTGTATGGACTAGAGCAATCCCCTAGGGCTTGGTTTAATCGTTTTGCCAAAGCCATGACTAGTAGACATTATACTCAAGGTCAAGCTGATCAAACCTTATTCTACAAACACTCGGATAATGGGAAGTGTTGTATTCTCATTGTCTATGTAGATGACATAATATTGACAGGGGATGATTCTATTGAAATTGAAAGACTAAAAGAGTTCTTAAGTCTTGAGTTTCAACTTAAAGATTTGGGGAATCTTCGATATTTTCTAGGAATGGAGATAGCAAGGTCAAAGGCAGGTATTTCAATCTCTCAAAGATAGTATGTTCTTGATCTACTTTCTGAAGTCGGACTTTGGGTTGCAAACCAGCCGAGACTCCTATGGAACCAAACCTTAAATTAGGAACTGATAAGGATGGAGAAGAGGTAGACAGGGGGAGATATCAACGGTTAGTGGGAAAACTTATCTATCTGTCTCACACTCGCCCGGACATAGCTTTTGGAGTAAGTGTTATAAGTCAATTTATGCATGCTCCTAGGGAGAAACATTTGGAAGCTGCCTACAGGATATTGAGATACTTAAAAGGGACTCATGGTAAGGGGTTGCATTTCAAGAAAGATATAAATCGAAGCATAGAAGTCTAAACTGATGTAGACTAGGCAGGGGCAGTTAATGACAGGCGCTCCACAAGCGGTTACTGCAGCTATGTTTGGGGTAATCTCGTGACATGGAGGAGTAAAAAGCAATCTGTTGTGGCACGTAGCAGTGCTGAATCAGAATATCGAGCTTTGTCCCACGGTATATGTGAAGGAATGTGGTTACAACGGCTAATGGGAGAACTAAAATTATCCTATACAAAACCTATAACATTATACTGTGACAACCAGGCAGCAGTTAGCATAGCTCATAACCCTGTACACCTTGACCATACCAAGCATGTGGAAATTGATCGCCACTTTATTACGGAGAAAATTAACAAAGGGGAAGTTTGTGTTTCATATCTACCTATAAGACAACAAGTAGCAGATGTGTTAACCAAAAGCTTGAGCAGAAAAATGTTTGAAGAAATTATGGGCAAGCTGGGTTTGATTAACATCTACACTCCAGCTTGAGGGGGAGTGTTGGAATTCCTTAAATTAAGCAAATTTTCTACCTTAGTTCTAGGAATTTCCTTGTACTATTAGCCATAATCAAATTACTAATTTTTAGGGATAGGCTAATTTCTAGAGATTATTTCTTTTTTATTTTTCCTTCTATTCTTTAAAAGGCTATAGTCAGATTAGAAAAAATAAGAATAATTCTTCTTCCTAAACTTGTTCACTTTACTATTTTAAATATATAGTAATTCACTTTTAACTCTTTTACAATTTAATCCTTTTACCTTAATTTACCAGTAAATCATCAAAATTACCTAACCATGTAACACCCTGAATTTGGGCCTAGAAGTTTTGGGCCTTGAGCATGAGAGCGGTTGAAGGCAGCTTATAATATTCTGTTGTGCATGCAAATTTCGTTAATGAAGGCTTGTTTTAGTGGTTAAGTGTGTTGAGAAGTGTTGGAGAAGTCCTGGGTTTAAACCTGTACTCTAGCAAAAAATTTGGTTTAAGGTGAATCAAACCCTGGGTGTAGTAGGAAGGCCTTAAGAATATTGTTGGAGAAATTGTGACACAAAAAAACCTTATGGCTTAGTATCAAGTGGCGTGTGGAGCATTTGAGGGGAGGCATGGGTTCGAATCCCATAGCAAGCAAAGAGCATTTATTTTGTTAACAGGGGGCGGCAAGAGTTGGTGTTGAATTTAAACTCTGATGTTGGAGGGATCCCACATCGGGAAGCTAACATAAGAGTGGATGGGAAGCTGGCTTTAAATAGAGAGAACCATGAGGAGAGTAAAGGTACCTTTCTTGGCTGATCCCTTTCGCTTTATGGCGTGCTCGTTTGGGTTGGGTGTCGGCTAAGAGTGCTTGGAGCGTGGATTAACTCCAGTCTCCAATCAGGTGTGTATTTATCACTACTCTTGTTGTTGGATGGCTACTTCGGGCCGCGATGGGCCGAAAGGGGCCATGTGGGCCCAATGGGCCTACGGGCCAAATTGGATAAGTTGTTTGATTGTGTAGTAAATATTGGACTAGGCTAGGTGAATCGTATATCTGTGGCTAGGTTTGGGCTAAAAGGGCCACACGAGCATGTGGGCCCATTTGGACCGAGAATAGGCTTTAGGCCCATTCATATTGTTTATCCATGTTTAGAATACTTTAGTTTACCAATTACTGAAATGCCCTCGACTTGTAAAATTACCAAAGTACTCCCGATTTACAGAATTACCGTTTTACCCTCGATTTATAGAATTACCGTTTTACCCTCGATTTTTAAAATTACCGTTTTACCCTTGATTTACAGAATTACTGTTTTACCCTCAGTTTATAGAATTACTGTTTTACCCTCGATTTATAGAATTACCGTTTTACCCTCGATTTGTAAAATTACCGTTTTACCCTCGATTTATAGAATTACCGTTTTACCCTCAGTTTACAGAATTACTATTTTACCCTCGATTTACAGAATTACCGTTTTACCCTCAGTTTACAGAATTACTGTTTTACCCTCGATTTACAGAATTACCGTTTTACCTTCGATTTGTAAAATTACCGTTTTACCCTTGATTTACAGAATTACTAGTTTACCCTCAGTTTACAAAATTATCATTTTACCCTCGATTTACAGAATTACCGTTTTACCCTTGATTGTGAAATTACTGAAATACCCCTGTAGGGTAGAATTTCCGAAATACCCCTATAGGGTAGAATTACTAAAATACCCTTATAGGATAGAATTACCAAAATACCCCTGTAGGGTAGAATTATCGAAATACCCTTGTAGGGTAGAAATATCGAAATACCCCTGTAGGGTAGAATTATCGAGATACCCTTGTGGGGTAAAATTACCATTTTGCCCCTAGGGTGTTAAATGACTGTTTTGCCCTTGTGGGCAAGTGACTGACTTGGACCGTGTGTTTGACGGATTTGATTGTGAATATATGTTGGTGATATGAATGACTTGACTGTGATTGTTTGATTCAAATATGGGCATGACATTCTGCATACATGACATGTTGCATGGGTTGGGATTTTGTACGGAGGAAGCGTTCTGGTGGCTATGCCACAAATATCTGTTCTGGTGGCTCTGCCACAATATCTGTATTTGGTGACTCTGTCACAATATCTGTTGACCGATCAATGGCTAAGTGCCGATCACGCTACCGAAAGCTGTATGCCGTTGTTGTGGGCTTCGTGCCGATTATAGACCCGTTATTAATGGCTCTGTGCCAACCTAAATATGGCTTTGTGCCATCTTGACTATGGCTTCGTGCCAAACGTATTTACCTGTAGCTATGTGCCTAACATATTTGTTGACGACTCTGTGTCGATCATATTTACCGAAGGCTTTGCGCCAGTTATATTACCGTCACTGATGGCTATGTGCCGAAGTTATTACAGTTATCTATGGCTTTGTGCCACGTATTCTGTTAGGTGGGTTTGCCACATTATCTGATTCTGGTGGCTCTGCCACAATATTTGTATCTCGTGACTCTGTCACGATATCTGTTCTGGCAGCCATGCTGCAAATTCTGTGGTGTGTAGCGGATGGGTGGGTCGAGTTGTCTCCCCACATGGTGTAAGGTTGGTACGGGGGTGTATACGGCTGGATTGGGTTGGGATTGCATTCACATTCTGATTCTGATTCTGTCACGTAATTCTGATTCTGATTCTGATTCTGTTACTAATACTGATTCTGATTCTGATTCTGTTATTGATTCTGATTCTGATTCTGTCACCTAATTCTGATTCTGATTCTAATTCTGTTACTAATATTGATTCTGATTCTGATTCTGTTACTGATTCTGATTCTGATTCTCATTTTGGTTCCAATTCTGATAATGTTTCTTATTCTGTAATGGGCTAAGGTCCATCTGGTACTGTCTGTTGTAATGGGCTAAGACCCGATTGGTACTGAAATTGTAAGTAAGGCTGGGGCCAGACTTTTAATTCTTTTAGATGACTGACTGTTCCTTTTTATAGTAGGGGATTTCACACTGAGTTTTCGTAAACTCACCTCGTTTATTAACCTTTCAGGTAATTTCCAGCCTTAGATGGATCGGGGTTGCTAGGGGCTCGGAGGAAGCCACACACACTGTTTATGTTACAGTTTTGATTATTACCTTTAAATTATTTTATGTGGGTTGTAGTAAAGCCGTTGTAATTTTCTGGATTTCAAATTTGGAATTTTATTTATTGTTCTTATAATTGCTAGTATTAGAACACGATTTTCCAAAGCAACTACTGTTATTCAAAACATCACGTAACCGCAACTGTTTTTAAAGTAAGTTTCTGCAACTACCAAGATTTTACAAAGTTGTTAAGAATGTTATTCAGCGGAGGTTTTCTAACAAGGTTTAAAAAGGGTATAAGTTTTTAATTATTAAGAAGGGTTTTTAATTGAAACATGGTTTTCGAAAAAACACTTCAATGTGACACGCCAAGTTCGAGCCAAACTTCCAGGCCGGGTTTGGGGTGTTACAAACCAAGCTTCAATTCACATATAATACAACTTTGTAAATATTTAATAAAAATATTTATGGCTTTAAATTACGAAAATGAGGTCCTAATACCTCGTTTTCAATAACCACTTAACTTTTGAACAGAACCATTTATACTAACTTTTAATTCAATTGGTTAAATTCATCAAATCAAAATTCAATATACAAATCATTATTGACTTGTATAATTTAAATACTAATTATAAGAATTCACTCGTCAAATCCGTAGTCTTGAAACCACTATTACCAACAGCATTGAAAAATCGGTTGTTACAGATTTGAGATGCAAGATATAAAACCGGTAAGTACTCCTTTAGTTGCACACTTTAAACTCTCAATTTCATATTCCCTATAGAATGAATAAGATGAAAGGTACATGTCAAAAGTACCTTATTCAAGCGCATTTGGAAGCTTGATGTATGCAATGGTATGCACTCGTCCCGATATTTCACATGCTATTAGTGTTGTTAGTTGATACATGGCAAATCCTGGTAAGTTACACTGGCATGCAATTAAGTGGATTTTCATATATTAAGGGGTACTTCTAACATTTGCTTAGAGTTTGGAAGAACTCAAAAGGGTCTAGTCAGATATGTTAATTCTGATTATGTAGGTGACTTAGATCGAAAAAGGTCTCTTACAGGTTACCTATTTGCTTTTGGAAATTGTACCATTAGTTGGAAAGTGGCACTTCAAGCTACAGTGACTTTGGCAACTACTGAAGTAGAATACATGGCAATTATAGAAATAGTAAAAGAAGCAATTTGGTTAAGGGGCCTATTTAGTATTTTGTGATAGTCAAAGTGTCATACATCTCACCAGAGATCACATGCATCACGATAGAACGGAGCACATAGACATTCGTTATCATTTTTTTTGAGAGGTTATCATTTAAGGGGATATTCAAGTTCTTAAAATTGGCACAGGACACAATCCAGCTGACATGTTGACAAAGAGCCTTCCAGTTTCAAAGTTCGAGCATTGTCGGACTTGGTAAGTATCTAATGAAGAATCAGTTAATCTTGTAATAGGGCTCGACAAGGGAGTTGGTCCAAATACGAGTCAAGGTGGAGATTTGTGGGAGAATACATGTTATTTTGATCAAAATTTATTTTGGCGTTTCTTCTCCTAGTTAAACTTTATTTTTAGTTTCCTACTTAAACTCTAATTAACCTAGAATTGTTGTAGTCATATATGCTACGAATTTCAGCCTATAAATAGACCTTAGTTACTCTAGGTTTTACACAACAAAAAATACTTAGATTGAGATAATTTTATTCTTTGTTTTGAATGGTTTTTCTTGTGAGGCTTTGGGTTTTTCTTTTAATTCTCTCTATCTTTTGTACTTTTCTTTATTATAGTGAAATATCCTTTTTGCTTGTGATTTTTTATCCTCTTTTGAGGAGTTTCTCTAAGTAAAGTTTACGTGTTCAATCTTTTTGATTCTTATTTTCTTTATTTTGTTCATTGTTTAATCGGGTTCATCCCTACAATTAATAAGAAAAATACTATATCAATTTAAAATAATTTGAATAAAAAAACCAATAAAGATGAAAATATTTTTTAAAAAAATCAAATCAATATGATAAATTAGGTAAAAACATAACATAAATATAACACGAAAATTAAAATTAAAATTAAAACACGTTAATAATATGTAAAAGAAAATATAAATTGATACATAAATATATTTAATGATCAGCCATGTGACAGCCCAAAATTGACCCTAGTCGGGAAGTGGTTTCGGGACCACAAAACCGAGTCATAAAAATAATTGATTTCCATATTCTATGCTTATTATGTGTGTACATGAGTATGTGGAAGTTTCATTCTCCAATTTTGCCAATTGCATGAGAAATTATTAAATAGGGATTGATATGAGACATGGTGAAAATATGATAGGCTAATTTAAAATGGTCTATTAATGCATGTTGTGAAAATGATGGGTTTGCATGTCAAATTACCCAAAATTTGAGCTAGTGGTTGGCCATGCTATGGGTGGAAACATGTTGGGAACATGTTGGCCTAGTGAGGTATGTAGGAAAAAATAAAATAAGGGGCATGGGCATAAAATAATGAAAAGGAGTATGATGAATACAAAAAAAAATGTGTGTAGTTGTTTCCCCCCCATTGCCGTGAGCTAAAGAAAAGAAAGGAGAAAATTTTGTTCATCCTTTCTCATCTTCATTTAGCCGAAACTAGAAAGAAAAAAACAAAGAAAAAAAAATGCTCATCCTTTGGTTCATCCTTGGCCAAAAATTTTAAGGAGGAAGGAAGAAGAAAGGTTGAAGAGGTTCGGCCATGCATGCAGCTAGGCTAAGGTATGTTTGATGATGTTCCATGAGATGCATGCATGTTTTAGTTGTTAGCTTGAGTTCTACCTAGCCCATGGTCTAAATCTTGCTATGTGATGGAAATGACACTCGGCCATGGATGCATCATTCTTGGTTGATGTTTGATGTTGTGGTGATGAGGCATGAGGATGAGTTAAGATTCGGCCTAGGTGGAGTTTGTGTTAATGCCATTGCATGCTAAATATGAAGCTTGTTAATGATGCATGTGATGGTGGCTTGATGATTCTTGAACCTTCTTTTTAGCATTTTTGAGTGAGCACATATGTGCATTGGTTGCTAAATGGAGAAGAATCGGCTAGCAAGTTGTGTGCTAAGGCCGAATATAACTTTTGCATGTTAATGAGCAATGCATGTGTTAAATTGATGGAAAGGGAGAGGATGCTTTACTAGTGTGTATATGTGTGTATTAGCCAAGTTTTGAACTTGAAACAAAAGGGTGTTTAGTCAATACAAGTGACCATACTTGTAGAATGTATTAAGTGTTGAAATCGGCCCCAAAATAGACATGCATATTCGGCCAAGGGGGAAAAATTAGCTAAAATGTTGAGTTTGATTCATGATTCCGTACATATGTGACTTTAATGTCTAATGTATAAATATGGGCTAAGTGCCTTGTGTTCCTCTTTTCGATGCTCAAATGATTAAATCAATTTATTTGTTTAATTAAGCTCAAGAGCAAAGGGGAACTAAATCCGATAAAGGGAAGGAAAAAGTGGTCGAATAGCTATCGGAATCGTTCGACAACACCCGAGGTAAGTTCTTGAGTAAGAGAGCTTAAATTAAGATTTGATTAGATCATGTTTTAAGCAAATCAAAATCATGCTCTTTGTGTGTGGCTATTGAGCCGAAATCACAAGAATGATAAGTGTCTTGTGTTTGAGTTTTGCTAACGAAAATGAAATACGAATGTGTCATGATTTATTGTTAAATGTGCATGGTTATTTGAACGATGTCCGGGCTAAGTCCCGAAGGCTTTGTGCTAAGTGACCATATCCGGACTAAGATCCGAAGGCATTTGTGCGAGATACTAATTTCGGGCTAAGCCAGAAGGCATTTGTCCGAGATACTAATTTCGGGCTAAGCCCGAAGGCATTTGTGCGAGTTACTAAATCCGGGTTAAGTCCCGAAGGCATTTGTGCGAGTTACTAAATCCGGGTTAAGTCCCGAAGGCATTTGTGCAAATTACTATAACCGGGCTATGTCCCGAAGGCATTTGAACGAGGAGCTATATCCGGTTAAATTCCGAAGGTACGTGATTTGGGAATGAATGAACTTGCTGTAAAATTCCAGTTAATACTCTCGAAACATCCCAACATTGAGGTATGTTTCGTATGTGCTTGAATTTAGTTGAGCCCTTACAAATAAGTATTCGCTCAGTTGATAAACGAGCTACCGGCCTTTGGCTGAGTTGATCTTTTGTGTATGTACATAAGGGTTGATAATGTGAAGCAAGTACGATATCGTAAATTTGTGCATATGAAATTATCCGTTTAGCTATATGAATGCTATACTTTTGTTGTGCTGGAATTCCTTGCTCAAAACTTACTAAGCATAAATTGCTTACTCCGTTTCATTGCTCCTCTGTTTTATAGATTTGGTTCTCCAGCTATCGGACTCGGGATCTTGAAGTCAAAGTCGCCCACACTATCAAAGCCCCCCCTTTTGGTACAATTTTGGTTGAACTTCGAAATGGCATGTATAGGACTACCCGTTTGTTGTGGGTCGTGGACCCTTTGGACTTGTATAAATTTTGGATAGCCATGCGAAAATGGCTTATATGTGTTTGAGTATAATGTTATAATCATTTGGTGTGGATATGCTTGACAAGGATTGGCCACGGGGATGGTTAATCACTTTCATAAATTGTGCTATTTATGCAAAAAGGGCTAGTTGAATCATGGAAACCATGAAATAGGTAAAGTCTACCTTAAAGGCAGATGCTGACAGCAGCAGTGATGTAGATTTGGAAAATCACTAAAAATAGTAGGAATGGAATTAAATAGTGAATAAATTATGTAAACAAACCTTGATGAATCTAATTTCATAGTAAAGTAACGAAACAATCATACGGACAGTATGTTAAGAGATATTCAGGTTCTCGTGAGACAGGGCCAGAACGGTTTCTGGATTCCCTGTTCCGACTTTGGAAATTCATTATAAATTAACCAGAGATAATTAGGAGTCATACCATATATGTATAGATTCCTCTCTGAGTCTAGTTTCTATAGAAACAAACGGCATCAGTATTGGATCCCTGTACAAGGAGATATCCAAGTCGTAATGCGCAAAGGTCAGGGTAGTCGATCCCTGTAACATGGGAGACTTTGACTACTAAAATGTACTAATTGGTCTGACCAAAAATTCTAGAAAAAAATATGAAGATGGGCATATGAGTCTAGTTTCAGGGAAAAATCACGAAACTGATTTTCGAGTTGTGAAACTGAAGATATGATTTTTAAAGCGACTAGTACGCAGATTGGCAGTGTCTGGGAAATATTTTTATAAGGGGTTTAAAGTCTGTTAACACCTCGTGTTCGACTCCGGTGTCGGTCTCGGGTTCGGGGTGTTACATTTGATTGGTATCAGAGCTACGGTTTAGTCGATTCTAGGACTACCGTAATGCGTTGGGTCTAGCTATACATGCCATTTTATGTGATTACTTGATAGTGTGGTGATTTCTGACAATTGTAAATGTGTTTATTTATATTAATGGATCCCGATCCCAACCGAGAGGTAGCTGATGATCTTGAGAGTGTAGCGCCTGCTCCCGCACAAGGGACAGCGCCGGCGGACTCTCAACCTAATGCTAGTAACCCGAATGATGAAGCTAGACAAGCTTTCTATAGCGTGATGAATGATTGGTTCAACCAATACATTCGAACTAATACGGCTGTCCCACAACCTCCATTCCCAACTAATATCACCCCCGCACCTACAATACCTCCGGTAACTGACCAAATAAGGTCAAATAAGCCCCCAGTTGACAGAATCCGAAAACATGGGGCTACTGAATTTAAAGCTACGGATAGCGACGATGCCGAGCAAGCTGAATTTTGGTTGGACAACACTATCCGGGTACTCGATGAGCTATCTTGTACACCCGATGAATGCCTAAAGTGTACTATCTCCTTGCTACGTGATTCTGCCTATTATTGGTGGAGTACTCTGACTTCTGTTGTGCCCCGAGAGCAAGTAACTTGGGAGTTTTTCCAAACTGAGTTTCGGAAAAAGTATATCAGTCAGAGATTTGTTGATCAAAAACGGAAGGAATTTCTTGAGCTTAAGCAAGGTTCCATGTCAGTTACTGATTACGAGCGAAAATTTGTTAGACTTAGTAGATACGCTCGGGAATGTGTTTCGTCCGAGGCTATCATGTGTAAACGCTTCGAGGATGGGCTGAATGAAGATATAAAAATGTTCGTTGGCGTTCTTGAAATACGAGAGTTCGTAGTACTGGTCGAGCGAGCTTGTAAAGCCGAAGAGCTTAGAAAAGAAAAACAAAAAGTTGATGTGGGAACTGGAGAGTTTCGTAAAAGATCTTCGGGAAAGTCTCTTCAACAGGCATCGAAGAAATTTCGAGATGATGCGGGCCAGTTTAGAGGCACTTCGGGCCTTTTTAGACGAGATCGTGATCGACCCCCTGTGGGTACACGAGGCACTTTGGTCGCCAGTGTTGGGAATGAACGTCGAGATAGAACGAAATGTCGATATTGCGGTAAATGGCATTCGGGGAGTTGTAGATTCCCTGACCGCTCCTGTTACAAGTGCGGATCAGTTGACCACTTCATTAAAGATTGCCCGAGGTTGTTTGAACAGAATGAAAATCAGAGTGGGAAACCGGGTGCTACCACTGCTCGAGGTAGACCATCTGGAAATACGGGCAATGCTAGTGGTGGTCAGAGAGGATCTAGAGATGCTACGACCAGATCCGAGGCTCGTGCGCTTGCTAGAGCTTATGCTATACGTGCCCGCGAGGATGCTTCTTCGCCTGATGTTATTACCGGTACTTTTACTCTCTTTGATACTAATGTAATTGCTTTGATTGACCCCGGTTCTACTCATTCTTACATATGTAAAACCTTAGCATCCAGTAAGACTTTACCTATTGAGTCTACTGAGTTCGTAATTCGGGTGTCAAATCCCTTGGGTCGTTACGTGCTTGTCGACAAAGTTTGTAAGAAATGTCCCCTAGAAATTCGAGGTTCCTGTTTTCCGGCGGACTTGATGCTTTTGCCGTTTGATGAATTTGATGTTATTCTTGGTTTGGATTGGTTGAACGCGCATGATGCGGTTGTGAATTGCAAAAGCAAGACTATTAATTTGAGGTGCGCAAATAACGAAGTAATCCGAGTTGAGTCTACGGACTTGGAGGGGATGCCAGCTGTAATATCAGCAATGTTGGCCCAGAAATATGTAAGAAAAGGGTGCGAAGCATACCTTGCGTATGTACTGGATGACAAAGAATTAGACAAGAAACCCGAACCTGTGCCAGTGGTTTGTGAATACCCGGATGTTTTTCCTGAAGGATTACCGGGTTTACCACCTGTTCGGGAGGTAGAGTTTGGTATTGAGCTTGTACCTGGGACTACGCCGATTTCGATAGCTCCGTATCGTATGGCACCAACTGAGTTCAAAGAGTTGAAAGCTCAATTGCAAGAATTGACGGATAGAGGTTTTGCTCGACCAAGTTTCTCACCTTGGGGTGCACCAGTATTGTTCGTGAAAAAGAAGGACGGAACCATGAGGTTGTGCATTGACTATCGTCAACTGAATAAAGTGACGATAAAGAACAAATATCCGTTACCGCGTATCGATGATTTGTTCGACCAACTGAAGGGAGCCTCAATGTTCTCAAAAATAGATTTGAGAACGGGCTATTATCAGTTGCGAATTCGAGATTCAGACATACCCAAAACTGCTTTCAGAACGGGATATGGTCACTACGAGTTCTTAGTGATGCCGTTTGGGCTCACAAATGCCCCTGCGGTATTTATGGATTAGATGAATCGGATCTTCAGACCATATTTGGATCGGTTCGTAGTTGTGTTCATTGAAGACATCTTGGTCTATTCAAGAGATGAGACCGAACATGCTGAGCATCTGAGGCTAGTGTTGCAAATTTTGCGGGATAAGCAGTTATATGCTAAGTTCAGTAAGTGTGAGTTCTGGTTAAGAGAGGTTAGCTTCTTGGGTCATGTGGTATCCGCATCGGGTATTTGAGCTGACCCGAGCAAAATTTCAGCCATACTTAACTGGAAGCCTCCAAGAAATATTACCGAAGTTCGGAGCTTCCTGGGACTCGCTGGTTATTACCGACGATTTGTCAAAGGTTTCTCGATGATAGCCACACCAATGACGAAGCTACTTCAAAAGGATGTTAAGTTCGAATAGACGGAGAAATGTCAGAAAAGTTTTGATCAACTAAAAACTTATTTGACTGAAGCTCCAATTTTAGTGCAACCCGAATCAGGCAAAGAGTTTGTCATTTATAGTGACGCATCCCTACTTGGGTTGGGTTGCGTATTGATGCAAGAAGGTCGAGTGGTGGCCTATGCGTCGAGACAATTAAAGCCACATGAGAAAAATTATCCGACCCATGATCTTGAACTAGCTGCCATCGTATTTGCTTTAAAAATATGGCGACATTACTTATTTGGTGAGAAGTGCCATGTATTTTCGGATCACAAAAGTCTCAAAAATTTGATGACTCAAAGAGACTTAAATCTGCGACAAAGACGTTGGCTTGAGTTGTTGAAAGATTACGAGCTTGTCATTGATTACCACCCGGGAAAGGCTAATATGGTTGCGGACGCCTTAAGCCGGAAATCATTGTTTGCTTTACGAGCGATGAATGTGCACTTGTCTGTTCTACCCGACAATGTGTTAATAGCTGAATTAAAAGCCAAACCATTATTGATTCATCAAATTTGTGAAGCCCAGAAAGTTGATGATGAATTGGTTGCAAAACGGGCTGAGTGTGCTCCGAACAAGGAATCGGAGTTTCAAATTGATGATGATGATTGTTTGAGGTTCAGAAGTCGTTTGTGTATTCCAAGGAGTTCGGAACTCATTTCGATGATTCTGAACGAAGCCCATTGTAGCCGAATGTCAAGTCACCCGGGGAGTACGAAAATGTACAACGATTTGAAACGTTGGTTTTGGTGGCATGGTATGAAACGAGACATCTCCGACTTTGTTTCGAGATGTTTAATATGTCAACAAGTGAAAGCGGAACATCAAGTGCCTTCAGGATTACTTCAGCCGATCATGATACCCGAGTGGAAATGGGATCGAGTCACAATGGACTTTGTGTCCGGACTGCCATTGTCAACAAGTAAGAAGGATGCGATTTGGGTTGTTGTTGATAGACTGACTAAGTCAGCTCACTTTATCCCCGTGTGTATGGATTTTCATTGGATAGACTAGTTGAATTGTACATTTCTCAGATTGTGAGATTACACGGGGTACCTATTTCTATCGTGTCGGATAGAGATCCGAGATTCACCTCGCGATTTTGGAGGAAATTGCAAGAAGCTTTGGGTACCAAGCTGCATTTTAGCACTGCTTTTCATCTCCAAACCGATGGTCAATCTGAGCGGATAATTCAGATACTTGAGGATATGTTGAGATGTTGCATCCTCGAGTTCAGTGGTTCATGGGAACGGTATTTACCTTTGATTGAATTCGCTTACAATAATAGTTTTCAATCAAGTATTAAGATGGCACCTTACGAGGCTTTGTACGGTCGTAAATGCCGTACACCATTGTTTTGGACCGAGCTCGGTGAAAGTAAAATTTTCGGAGTTGATTTGATTAAGGATGCTGAACAGAAAGTAAAGGTAATCCGTGAAAGTCTGAAAGCAGCCACAGATCGTCAAAAATCGTATGCGGATTTGAAACGAAAGGACATTGAATATCAGGTGGGAGATAAAGTGTTCCTTAAAGTTTCGCATTGGAAAAAGGTACTCAGGTTTGGCCGTAAGGGCAAGTTGAGCCCGAGATTCATTGGGCCGTACGAAATCTCCGAACGAGTTGGTCCGGTTGCGTATAGATTGATTTTGCCCCCTGAGCTTGAAAAGATTCACGACGTCTTTCATGTTTCGATGCTTCGACGCTATCGATCTGATCCATCGCACATAATTAGCCCATCAGAGGTTGAAATTCAAGCCGATATGAGTTATGAAGAAGAGCCGATGCATATCCTAGCTCGTGAAGTGAAGGAGTTGCGAAACAAAAGGGTTCCGTTAGTGAAGGTGTTATGGCTCAAACACGGGATCGAGGAAGCTACTTGGGAAACCGAGAGCTCGATGAAAGAACGATACCCAAACCTATTTACCGGTAAGATTTTCGGGGACGAAAATTTCTTAAGTGGGGGAGAGTTGTGACAGCCCAAAATTGACCCTAGTCGGGAAGTGGTTTCGGGACCACAAAACCGAGTCATAAAAATAATTGATTTCCATATTCTATGCTTATTATGTGTGTACATGAGTATGTGGAAGTTTCATTCTCCAATTTTGCCAATTGCATGAGAAATTATTAAATAGGGATTGATATGAGACATGGTGAAAATATGAAAGGCTAATTTAAAATGGTCTATTAATGCATGTTGTGAAAATGATGGGTTTGCATGTCAAATTACCCAAAATTTGAGCTAGTGGTTGGCCATGCTATGGGTGGAAACATGTTGGGAACATGTTGGCCTAGTGAGGTATGTAGGAAAAAAATAAAATAAGGGGCATGGGCATAAAATAATGAAAAGGAGTATGATGAATACAAAAAAAAAATGTGTGTAGTTGTTCCCCCCCCATTGCCGTGAGCTAAAGAAAAGAAAGGAGAAAATTTTTGTTCATCCTTTCTCATCTTCATTTAGCCGAAACTAGAAAGAAAAAAACAAAGAAAAAAAAATGCTCATCCTTTGGTTCATCCTTGGCCAAAAATTTTAAGGAGGAAGGAAGAAGAAAGGTTGAAGAGGTTCGGCCATGCATGCAGCTAGGCTAAGGTATGTTTGATGATGTTCCATGAGATGCATGCATGTTTTAGTTGTTAGCTTGAGTTCTACCTAGCCCATGGTCTAAATCTTGCTATGTGATGGAAATGACACTCGGCCATGGATGCATCATTCTTGGTTGATGTTTGATGTTGTGGTGATGAGGCATGAGGATGAGTTAAGATTCGGCCTAGGTGGAGTTTGTGTTAATGCCATTGCATGCTAAATATGAAGCTTGTTAATGATGCATGTGATGGTGGCTTGATGATTCTTGAACCTTCTTTTTAGCATTTTTGAGTGAGCACATATGTGCATTGGTTACTAAATGGAGAAGAATCGGCTAGCAAGTTGTGTGCTAAGGCCGAATATAACTTTTGCATGTTAATGAGCAATGCATGTGTTAAATTGATGGAAAGGGAGAGGATGCTTTACTAGTGTGTATATGTGTGTATTAGCCAAGTTTTGAACTTGAAACAAAAGGGTGTTTAGTCAATACAAGTGACCATACTTGTAGAATGTATTAAGTGTTGAAATCGGCCCCAAAATAGACATGCATATTCGGCCAAGGGGGAAAAATTAGCTAAAATGTTGAGTTTGATTCATGATTCCGTACATA
The DNA here is from genome assembly GCF_007990345.1 of Gossypium hirsutum. Lineage (NCBI taxonomy): Eukaryota > Viridiplantae > Streptophyta > Magnoliopsida > Malvales > Malvaceae > Gossypium > Gossypium hirsutum. The sequence continues at coordinate 65,755,926 of NC_053436.1, read as the reverse complement.
TGTGACTTTAATGTCTAATGTATAAATATGGGCTAAGTGCCTTGTGTTCCTCTTTTCGATGCTCAAATGATTAAATCAATTTATTTGTTTAATTAAGCTCAAGAGCAAAGGGGAACTAAATCCGATAAAGGGAAGGAAAAAGTGGTCGAATAGCTATCGGAATCGTTCGACAACACCCGAGGTAAGTTCTTGAGTAAGAGAGCTTAAATTAAGATTTGATTAGATCATGTTTTAAGCAAATCAAAATCATGCTCTTTGTGTGTGGCTATTGAGCCGAAATCACAAGAATGATAAGTGTCTTGTGTTTGAGTTTTGCTAACGAAAATGAAATACGAATGTGTCATGATTTATTGTTAAATGTGCATGGTTATTTGAACGATGTCCGGGCTAAGTCCCGAAGGCTTTGTGCTAAGTGACCATATCCGGACTAAGATCCGAAGGCATTTGTGCGAGATACTAATTCCGGGCTAAGCCCGAAGGCATTTGTGCGAGATACTAATTCCGGGCTAAGCCCGAAGGCATTTGTGCGAGTTACTAAATCCGGGTTAAGTCCCGAAGGCATTTGTGCGAGTTACTAAATCCGGGTTAAGTCCCGAAGGCATTTGTGCGAATTACTATAACCGGGCTATGTCCCGAAGGCATTTGAACGAGGAGCTATATCCGGTTAAATTCCGAAGGTACGTGATTTGGGAATGAATGAACTTGCTGTAAAATTCCAGTTAATACTCTCGAAACATCCCAACATTGAGGTATATTTCGTATGTGCTTGAATTTAGTTGAGCCCTTACAAATAAGTATTCGCTCAGTTGATAAACGAGCTACCGGCCTTTGGCTGAGTTGATCTTTTGTGTATGTACATAAGGGTTGATAATGTGAAGCATGTACGATATCGTAAATTTGTGCATATGAAATTATCCGTTTAGCTATATGAATGCTATACTTTTGTTGTGCTGGAATTCCTTGCTCAAAACTTACTAAGCATAAATTGCTTACTCCGTTTCATTGCTCCTCTGTTTTATAGATTTGGTTCTCCAGCTATCGGACTCGGGATCTTGAAGTCAAAGTCGCCCACACTATCAAAGCCCCCCCTTTTGGTACAATTTTGGATGAACTTCGAAATGGCATGTATAGGACTACCCGTTTGTTGTGGGTCGTGGACCCTTTGGACTTGTATAAATTTTGGATAGCCATGCGAAAATGGCTTATATGTGTTTGAGTATAATGTTATAATCATTTGGTGTGGATATGCTTGACAAGGATTGGCCACGGGGATGGTTAATCACTTTCATAAATTGTGCTATTTATGCAAAAAGGGCTAGTTGAATCATGGAAACCATGAAATAGGTAAAGTCTACCTTAAAGGCAGATGCTGACAGCAGCAGTGATGTAGATTTGGAAAATCACTAAAAATAGTAGGAATGGAATTAAATAGTGAATAAATTATGTAAACAAACCTTGATGAATCTAATTTCATAGGAAAGTAACGAAACAATCATACGGACAGTATGTTAAGAGATATTCAGGTTCTCGTGAGACAGGGCCAGAACGGTTTCTGGATTCCATGTTCCGAATTTGGAAATTCATTATAAATTAACCAGAGATAATTAGGAGTCATACCATATATGTATAGATTCCTCTCTGAGTCTAGTTTCTATAGAAACAAACGGCATCAGTATTGGAGCCCTGTACAAGGAGATATCCAAGTCGTAATGCGCAAAGGTCAGGGTAGTCGATCCCTGTAACATGGGAGACTTTGACTAATAAACTGTACTAATTGGCCTGACCAAAAATTCTAGAAAAAAATATGAAGATGGGTATATGAGTCTAGTTTCAGGGAAAAATCACGAAACTGATTTTCGAGTTGTGAAACTGAAGATATGATTTTTAAAGCGACTAGTACGCAGATTGGCAGTGTCTGGGAAATATTTTTTATAAGGGGTTTAAAGTCTGTTAACACCTCGTGTTCGACTCCGGTGTCGGTCTCGGGTTCGGGGTGTTACAAGCCAAATTTGTAAGACTTGCTGACAACATTAAAAGCTAAATGTAGAATCTAATATATTTACATAAATGTTACAAAAAGAAAATATTAACGTATCAAAAATTTGACATGTGAACACCCTAAATTCATGCACTTAGCCAATGTTGAAGAAATGAGAGAAATACTCTTATAATCAAAATCAATACCATTAATTACTTAATCAATGAAAACTCCTAATTTCGATTTGAAGATAGCTTTCGTTTATTGTTTTTTTTTCTATTTTACTAACTCTTATTTATTGTGATAGATTATAGATATAGTTTAACTAGCTTTTCTCTTATTAATTAAAATATATGATATTAAATTATTCAATCATTTCATAAATATTATTATAGAAAAAAGTAAAACTGATATAAATATTTGATTTTTATAATGATGATAGTTTAAATTATAATTAATATAAATTAAGAAAAAAAATTAATATTTAAAATAAACATGAATGATTTGATATTGCTCCCCACTATGATTTTAATTTTACTCTTAAACAATTTAGAATATGATTTAACGAATAAAGGAGAAAAAACACTATGAAAATTTAAGTTATTAATAAAAATTACATAACGAAAAGTTGTATAAAAAATACTGCACAATTGGTAACTAAATTACTCTGTATGATTTCAATAAAGTCTGTAATATCATTTTCATTTATCCATTAAAGAAAGAAATATTTAACTTATATTATATATAAAATTCAATTTTAATAATTAAAAAAATAGTGCATGAATGAATGAGTAAAATTTTAATTTTGGGGATTTCAACCACATATTTATATTTTTAATATTAGATATTAAAAAGATATATAACGACTTAATATTAAAAAAAATAGATTCAGTGTGCATATATTTATATTTTTTCATAATTTATGATTAAATAAATTATAGTAAAAATTATTAATATATATGATCTTGTTATATGAACGAATATTTAATATTTATAAATTGTTAAATAAAATTAAATTGAAAAAATATTCATTTTAAAATTTAATTTAAAAAAATTCGTGGCAAATAATTACCATGCTAAATAGTAATTTTTTTACTATACCGCATTATAATGCAGTTAAATTACCTTATATGTCCCTTTTTTTTATTTGGCTTTTTTAGGCTTTTTTTTAAAAAAAATTAGGGAAATAGGTTGTTTTTTAAGAGAGTATGTGAAAGCGCATCCAGCTAGGTATGCCTTCCACCAAAAATCATTTTTTTAACATGGACAACGGTAAAATTTTTTAAGGGCCCCAATGGTAATTTTTTTCCTATAAATACCAAGCCATTTTTCATTCTTTTCACTCAAATCCAACTCTCTCAATTCTTTCTAAACTCTCAACTCTGTCAATTTTCTCAAGTTTTGTTCTAAATTTCCCGATACACTTGTTTAAAAATTTGTAGATTTATTTAATTCTTTCGCATATTATTCGTTTCGATTAAGTTTTCACAAATGACAACCTCTCTAATTCATTTCGACAACAAGCACAGTTCGCCACTCAAGCGATAATGGTAAGATAAAATTTTAAACTTTGTTATTTTCAATTAAGTTAATTTTAAAGTATTTTATTTTTTTAATATTTTAAATTATTTTTGTCAATATAAATAGGTGGATGATAGTGTGTTAAAGGGGTTCTTCATACATAATTTGTGAAAGGGCCCAATCACCAAAATTCATGGTTACTTGCAAGATGCAGGATTCTTGCATGTGTCTCATATGCTTGAGGCTTCAAACTCGATCCTACACTCATCAATGCATTGGTGGAAAGATGGAGGCTCGAGACACACTTTCCATCTTCCATTCAGTGAGTGTACAATCACAATCGAGGACTTAGCTTTACAACTTGGTTTATCGGTGGATGGGTCAGCATCACGGGATCAATGATAGATCTTGGTAAAGAGAACCTTTGCGGGATATTTTTGGAGAAGGTGGCGTATAAGTTTTATAGTGTCAGGATAGATATGAAGTGGATGGAAACCAATTTCAAAGAGCTTCTTACAGACACGCTCGACATCGTCAAAGAATAATATGCTCCGGCATTCATCCTGAGGTTAATTGAGGGCAATTTAATGCCCGATAAATCTCGAAATTTGGTACACATAAGGTGGCTACTACACCTAGACGACTTCAAAGAAAGCAGATGAATGAGTTGATGATCATCCGTGTTGGCCACATGTATCGAAAGTTGTGTTGGGCGACGGAATCGGATAAGATGTCAATTGATGGTTGCCTACTCCTGCTACAATCATGAGCTTGGTGGCGACTACCATTTTTACATCCCCGAGTGAACAACTCATATATATATTTCTATTGGTGACAAAGTAAAAACTCATTTCTTAATAAATATGTAGTTTGTATAGTAAATGTTATTTATTATATGTTTGAATTAACATATCGCTTGTATAGGTGGAATCATGGGCTGAGTTACGTGGGACTACGCAAGCAACTCGAAGATATCTTACAATTGTTAGATTAATGCTCGGTAGCTGAGGTTAGTTATTTATTTACCCTAAACCTATAATAATTATGCAATGATTTGTAAAACAATATTTCATACATAACATAATTTACAATTGTGCTCCGCAATTTGAATGTATGCCATATGCCAACCCAAATATCATAGAATGCCTCCTCCTGAAATTTTTGGCCAATCAGAGTATATGGAATGCAAAGGTATCTTTGATAGATTACACGAACAAATCGGATTGAATGATGTGACAGTTCGGGTGGAGGCAACAATTCTGCCACTACCGCGAGACATAGAAGCACTACACAAGTTGGATTTGCAGGGGAAGAACGACTTGAATTGGCAAGATTACCACAAGGAGTACATCGACATTTGGGATTGCAGGATGGAATTCTTACCCATTCGCGAACCCTTTTTCTCATTAGACATGACTACCTATTTGGAATACATGCCCTGGTTTAGAGTCGCTGGTAACCCATTAATAACTACAACCGCTACTGTACGGTCCCGAGTTTGACCTCTACTATGTCGAAACATTCGCTTTCCACTTGAGAGCCTTCTTGTGTCTGTCTAGATGTCAGCCTTTGGATAAGAATGAAAGGTTAAAGATACCAACTACCTAAAAATGAAGAAAAATATTTACGTTGATTACACCGAAAATCCCTCTATTTTTTCCTATGATTATGGCCTCAATCTTACGTATGATATGTATAAGGCATCATTAGAAAATATCTAAAAAGCTTGAACTCATATTGCATAACAACTGTCAACTGGCTCCTAGTTATACTCGAACCCGTGAACGCATCACGATCGCCAAATGAGACCTCCACTTAGTCTTCGACTCATGATTGTATCAAGTATTGTCACCCCAAAACCTGAATTCCATAGGATGAGTTTATGAGGTAATGATCCTATCTCGACATGACATATGAAATATATGTGTTTTGATACGCATTATCGCATTCTCAACCCCTCAAATCTACCTATAAACTTTTATGGTTTAAACCCTAAAACCCTAATCATAACCCTAACAAAAATAAAAAATTCTAAACGTAGGAGGGAGAGTGTGTGAAAACACGTCCAACTGGGCGCGTTTTATGCATTGTTGGCAGGAAAGCATGCCGAACTAGACGCGTTTTTATACACTCTTTCCAAACCTATTTCCCTAAATTAAAAAAAAAACAGCTTAAAAGATCAATAAAAAAACTCGACATATAAGACTAATTTAGCTTTATAGTGCTTTCCTTAATTGTAAATTTAAATTACTGTTATGAATGCTATTAAGTGGATGTTCAAATTTTAATCTTCCTTTATCTTTCACCTTTCATCTTCTTGTAACTCCTTTCTTATTTATGTATTAAAAAATGATGAGTCTAATCTTCTTATATATATATAGGAGTATATTACTTGTAATGATGATAGAAAAGAAGTGAAATGCAATAAAAACCCATCTTATTCTCATCATTATTCTTGTGTTCTTTTTATTATTATTACTATTATTTCTCATTCATTATTGCACAATTTGTGATTTCTAGAAGCAAATGACAGATTTTATTATACTTTTGTACTGAAGACCGAGAATTGATTAAAAAAGGGGTACGTCTTGTAAACATCAAACCCAATGAATTACATGCTAACATCATTGGTTATGCAATAATTAATTACCAATTGATCCAGATTGTTTAATAATATTGTATCATATTTTATATTTATATATGAATTTTTGCTAATTTTTACTGTAACAATTTTAAAACATCCATAATGTTCACATTAATTTTTTTTGATTATATTTATGCCGTGTTTAATATTTCACATATGAATGTTTATCCCTTTTAGGTGGATGATAGAATCAACCTATCTAGAAGATTATTTAATATTTGCAGCTCATGACTGCAATGTATATATATATATTATTTTACACATCATGACTTGCATAAGTCAACTAAGCTCATCTTCCCCTTGGCCAAGAAGCTAAACGTTTGAAATTATTAATGCCTTCAAATTATTAAATGTTGACAATTTTTTTATTATTAAAGTAGATTATGATGGTAAAATATTATAATATAAAAATACTTTTATTAAAAATATAAAATAATATATTATGAAATATTTGTTATTAAAAACAATCAACTTTTGTTGAAATGAAAATTTTAAGATATCAAATATTATACTACTTAAATTAAATTTATTATGTGGATTTTTATTTATTTATTGCATAAAATATAAAATTATAAATATTTTATGGATACAATTTAAGATATCAAATATTATAGTGCTTTAAGATTAAATACGAGGATAAATGTCCTCATCGCTAACGTCCTTCTACACTTACAGCAATATCAATGTGAACAAACTAAAACTCAATCTACGATTTAAAGTTTTTAAGTATAACTGTATTTTAAAATACAAATATAATATACTAAAAATAATATTATGTAAAAATTATTCCAAAAAAAACACAAACAAATTTAAATTTATATAACGTTTTAAATAAGATTAATAAATAAAATTAAGGCATAATGTTTTGTTCGCCCCAATTTTATAAAAAGATTATTTTAACCTTCAATTTAATTGTTTGTTTCTTTTAGTCTTTTAACTTGCATTGTTTATTAAATCACCTTAAAAAATGAAATGTTAAAATTTGTTAACTCTACTGATATGACATACGCGTAGGTTGCCATTTGTATGTCCCGTTAGCATTTAATTATTTTTTTTTAAATTTAAAAATTAATTAATTGCTATATGGTATCTACATGGTAATCCATGTTAACTTTTCTATCTTTTGAGTGATTTGATAAGTAATGCAAGTTAAAAATTAAAAATTAAAAATATAAAATAATAATTTTGATAAAATTGAAGGAGAAAAATAAATCATTATATCAAAAGTAAAACGAAACAAGGGAAGCTGTTTTAATATTTTCATTTATGAAACTTTAATTATGACATAAAAATCATAAAAAAAAATCTGATTTTTATTTTCTTATAACATCTAATATTTAATATTGGATAATTACATGATTGTAATTAATTAAAAATTACCTCTTTACCGAATTGGAATTTGAAATATTAGTTGAAGAGATACGGAGTTTCTTCTAGACTCCATCATTAATTTCATCTTCAAGTCAAACAATCACGAGTGGAGCTTCTATTAGTAATTTTATTTATTTATTTGCGTTTTGGTTCGTTTTTCCAACCATACACTTGACAAGTAGCCTAGATTGGTCTTTTATAAGTTATATAATTCTGTCAATTTCCTGTAGAATCAAACAAATTATCTGAATTCTTGAATTATTTTTTCTAAGATGATTATTTTTTTGTGGTCTCTCCTCACCAAAAAAGGAATTGGCAAGGACGAAAAAAAAAAAAAAAAAAAAAAAACCAAAGGGGGCTGAAACTGATTAGAGAATGAAAAAAAAAAAAAAAAAACGGTCAAAAGCATGGTTGTTGTCTATACCAAACGCTGGTCCTTGTTGGCAACCGAAAATCAAGAAAGAAAGACAATTCCTACAATCAATGGGGAAGGATCAAATTTAAGAACATCAATGAAAAAGAAAGATTATGGGAGAAGACAGAGTGGAAATAAATTGGTTGGTGGAAACTATCCTTCCAAAAAGAGTTAAAAGAATTGGGTTACCTCTGCATCACAGGATCTGATGTAATCATTTCATTTGTATTTAATGTAAAATACAGTTTGTTGTATTATACGAGTTTTGAGAGGAAATCTGAGTTAAGTTGCCTTGTAATTGTATAATTTCTAGTGGAAATGGTTTAGATATTAGAATTAATGTAGACACGAAGATTGCATGGATAGCATAACCTTTTTGCTAACCACTCACTATCAAGTTT